>NC_088851.1:10337757-10647757 GCF_904066995.2 Poecilia reticulata
TCATTGTCACGTCTTTGACTTTAAGTTTTATGCGTAATAATTTGCATAGCGATTTATGGGGAAAACCACCAGTTTTTCTCAGACTAAAGGACAGGATAAAACCATTTATGGAATACTACATTACTACTAATAGTTTGCTAGTTAAGAAGGAAAATCATTCGTAACTATCACTCGAGTGACGAAACATCAGTTTCAACCTCAGCTCCTCATTCAGCTTTAGCTTCATTTGCATGTAATACTTTTACAAACCACTAGAGGTCATGATAACCATTTAAATGCAATTGACTTATAAGCACAAAATGTTAATGATAATTTAAAAACATGTTAAATTTGAGAGCAGTTGATCTATCTCAACCTAACTAGTTAACAGACAAAAAAAAAAAAAAAAAGACGAAAAAGAATAGTGAGGTATTTGGAATTAGCACAATTTGAAAATGAACACAGAGACATCCTCACTCAATAATATCTGGGGAAATTGTAGCCAAAATACTCGACATATGAAATCACTACAAAAACTTAAACCATGCAGATTATATTAACGTATAGAGTTATGTTGTGTGTTTTGTGTACAAAACTGCTGCCTATGTCTTCAAATAACGCTTTGAGTAGACTTTGTGCTCAATGTTATTTTATGTTTTGTTACAGTTTGCAGTTTGCTCCAGCTTACAGCTGATGTTATCACGTAATAGTGAAGAGCTGTTTTGATTTCCAGAGTTAAATTCTCAGTTTTTCATTCTTCAACGCACCAGTTTGATGAGGAGCTTTTTATTTAACAAGGGTGTATGGTCTTATTATATGCATCATTGTTTAAACAGAATATTTAATAAAACACTAAAAAGACAGAAGTTTCTTTGACGTCCACTTTCACTTGAAGATGGTAATTGTGACAGTGTGGCTCAATCTCGGCAAGATTAAAATCTCTCATATGTGAAAGAGCGTATGAATTTTTAAAAAACGCTTTATTGTAGGCTGCTGCATTTATCTTTTGAAACAAAATAAGATGCAAATATTTTCTGTGATGTGGCGTGCACCTCCGAGACTTCCTCGGACCACCGCATGTCGCAGCTTCCTAACTGGAACCTCGTTGAGGTCAAGGTTACTTAAGGTCGGCTTGTTTATTGTGCTGTTAGAAGCCATTGTTTGCACTTTTCAGCTTTGGTCTGAGACCAACAATACGAAGAGAAATCACTTCCTGTCTTTAGTTGAACAAGAAAAGGAACCTTGAGAGCTTTGCTAGAATGCATTTGATCATAAACCCGCTTTGAACCAAAATTAGCACCAATATAGGAACTCCTTGTTGGACATAACATCCGCTTCTTCTGTGAACATCCAGAAAATGTAGGAGGATCCAGGAACTCTCTGAGAGATTATAGAAAGAGGAACGGTCAAAGGTCATTCTGTGTGTGTGTGTGTGTGTGTGTGTGTGTGTGTGTGTGTGTGTGTGTGTGTGTGTGTGTGTGTGTGTGTGTGTGTGTGTGTGTGTGTGTGTGTGTGTGTGTGTGTGTGTGTGTGTGTGTGTGTGCGTGTGTGTGTGTGTGCGTGCACACACCAATGTTATAAAATGCAGTTGGATAGAAAATGTAGGAGTTGTAAATATAGTTGTCTCAGTGGCAAAAGGGTGGAGTATTGACCGTAGAGGTTCAATAATCGGGCCGACAGAGAAGTCTATTTTTCCTTCTCAAATATTTGTCCCGATTAAAAAAGCTTTTTCAATCAGCTGTTTCCAGTGTTGTGGTCTAAAATGTCTTTAGTCCATTTCAGTAACAGAAGCCCATGAGTTATTCTTTTAAAACATTTTGTTTTCTCACACTCTGGAAACCTCTGCTTTTGGTCGTTGTTTGATGCAGGTACACAGATTGAGACGTGTGGACCGGCATCATTTACCGTCCAACATTAGACAGAATTTATCTACGTAACCTGAGAGCAGTCTTTGCTGTTAGCACTTTAAATGAAGAGTATTAAGTTTTCTCTTTTATCAAAACATCATTTTCCTGAATAAGATTCAAAGTTTCCCCCAGGAAACTTGCTAAGCCCGGTGGTTGAGGCGCTAGGCAATCAGTCATTCATCCAGCGACCCGTAGTATTTTTGAGTTAAAAAATGTTTAAAGTTGACAGGAAATTTGAAAAAGTCACTTGATAATTACGTGTTATTGAAAAATTGGAAGATTAATACCTGATCACCAACTATGAAGTCTTAAAAAAATGCAAACATTTAACAAAAAACTTAAATAGGCAACGCTTAGCCTGGTGGAGACACAAGTAAAGTCTGGTGGCCCGCCAGGCTTATAGTACGCTGAGGGAAACCCTGAGGTTAGTAAACTGTAATGTAAAATATCCAAGCAAAGGCTGAGGAGCTGAAAATGTTTCTGTGCATGCAGCAGGAAATCAAACAGTTAATTTCTGAACAGAGCTTTAGACAGTGGCCTAATGGAACAATTAGATGGATTCCTGCTGCAGCTTTAATTTGACATGAATATATTCAACTGATATGCCCTACTAGGAGTACAGTATGAAGACTGAACAAACATCAGATGAGGATACAAATATACATCTTCATGGTGTATCTTTAGATTTCCTCCTTTCATATAACCTGTTAAAAACATTCCAGGAAATTTTCAGAACTTCCTGGAAACTTCAGGAAGTTGAGTTAAGGATCTGCAAATAATCTAGAATGCAGATAATTTGCTCTGCTATACAGAACCAATGACCCAGGTTAACAGGATATGTTACTTTCTATATGTAGTTAGAAAATCCACAAAATTAAGAGCGACAAATGCCATTGAAACTTAAGGTCAATTGACATTTTACAATTTTTCATCTGCCAGAGTAAGCTGATGCCAAAATGGATGGAAAAAACTTCTCTAAACTTTGCAGTTGTAGCAAATATTAAAGCAGCAGTACGTAACTTATAAAGAGAAGTGTTTTTTTTTGCATATTTGTTAAAAGTACATGAAGCGAGACATGCCATATACAACCCTCCTCATGCCCAAAACCCCCAATCCCCAAAAAAATCCAAGTACACAGTAGCAGTGCAGTTACCACAGATTATCTTGTGCTGGCTCATATTCATACACAAGCTGTGGTGATAGTTACTTCCTGACAAACTCAGACATCACATGCAAGTAAGAGACAAACAGTCAAATCCAAAGTGTTCAAAAGTAAATGGCAGCATTAAAAGGTTTGGTATCGACGATACATTTTTCAGGTTTCTAGGAATTAATTTCTGTTACTTGTGCATCTAGCATTGACAAAATACCTTTACATGCAAACTAAGTCCAGTTGATAAAACAAATAACTTAAAAATCCCTGAGTCGTTTATGAAAACAGAAAAAGGCGTGTTACACGTACGTGAATAGTTTAACTACCAGTGCACATGCACCACATAATTACATTGCAAAACTGACTCGCGTGTACTGGCTATATATTGGGGGAAAAAAAGTCTGTAAAAGTACAAAACAAGCTCCCTCTGAGGGCATGCATTCACCGTCAGCTTTAAGCTGCGAAACAGGATCCTCATTGCCTGGTCTTTCCTTCTGACCCCATCCTTCAACTTCTATTATAGGAACCCCAGATTTTCCAACACTTTGTCCACGTGGGGAATCAATTCTTCCTGAAAATCCCACAGCCGCTTGTCCACATGGAGCTCCTCCAGTTTTAGTGATTTCCGTAGGACGACACGGACGTGAATGATCCGGCAAACGTCCAGCGGGACTTTGTACTTCTGCAAAAAAAAAAAATCTGAGCACTTCATTGTCTTTTTTTTTTATTACAGCTTCCTTTTTTTATGCTTTAGAATACATTTAATTTAATTGAATTACAAATATTTCAATAATTTAAACACATAATGTGCTTAAAAAAATCACTCACACAAGTAAATGCCTTTATTTTATAATCTATGTTATCCTCAGAATATGTTTTTCTCTTTAAACAAACCAAATGCAGATAAGAGCACCTTGCAGCTCTTTCACTACAACCTTCAGTGTTTTTTTAAATCACCTGCTTTCTGTGCTTACTGGCTGTTGCAGTGCAGTTTGAATTATTTAGTGGAGCCCATCTGCACGTTCTGCTCACAGCGGTTATGTTTTTTTCTCAGCTAAGAGCGTTGCGTTTCACCTTCCTCATCTTATTCGCATATTTCCCATTTGCTCCCAGGCGGAGCGAGAGAACCCTGGTCTGACGCAGGACATCATAATGAAGATCTTGGAGAAGAAGAACGTGCAAATTAACTTCACCGAATCCCTGCTTCGCATGGCTGCGGATGACGTGGAAGGTAAGCAACGAGGAAAATTAGATTTTGTTGTGTTACGACCTAAACGGCCTCTTTGGGGTTTGTTGATGGCGCAGCTTTTTGTGGTTCTGGTCACGTTTATTCACACCGCTGGAAGAAACAAAAATCTAAAAAAATATATACATCTTTTCTCTGTAAAGAGTACCCTTTAGCAATTCCTTTAAAATAAATGCAATTGTAGTATTTGTAAATATAGATTTGAACTTTTCTTTATATCATCCACCACTTTCAGACTCATATTTGTTGCGGTTGGAGAACTGCAGCATAAAATGGCCTCTTGAGATCAGAAAGTTTCAGAAACAACCAATAGACTCTAATTGGGCCACTGTGTGTTTTGGAGTGATGTCAGTAGGAAAGCCTTTCCTGTTCTGCCACATAAACATCTGGCCTTTGCTGAACTCCGTTGGGGCTTCAGTTGGAACTGAGTTCTTTGGTCAGAAAAGATGAGATAAGAATAGTTTGTGATGTTCAGCACCAGTGATCCAGGCGGGGGATTTCCTGCTGTCGAGAGCAGTTGATCTATCTCAACCTAATTTTAGTTAACAGACAAAAAAAAGAAAAAAAAAAGACGAAAAAGAATAGTGAGGTATTTGGAATTAGCACAATTTGAAAATGAAAATCTCAATAACATCTGGGGAAATTGTAGCCAAAATACTCGACATATGAAATCACGACAAAAACTTAAACCATGCAGATTATATTAACGTATAGAGTTATGTTGTGTGTTTTGTGTACAAAACTGCTGCCTATGTCTTCAAATAACGCTTTGAGTAGACTTTGTGCTCAATGTTATTTTATGTTTTGTTACAGTTTGCTCCAGCTTACAGCTGATGTTATCACGTAATAGTGAAGAGCTGTTTTGATTTCCAGAGTTAAATTCTATGTTTTTCATTCTTCAAGGCACCAGTTTGATGAGGAGCTTTTTATTTAACAAGGGTGTATGGTCTTATTATATGCATCATTGTATAAACAGAATATTTAATAAAACACTAAAAAGACAGAAGTGTCTTTGACGTCCACTTTCACTTGAAGATGGTAATTGTGACAGTGTGGCTCAATCTCGGCAAGATTAAAATCTCTCATATGTGAAAGAGCGTATGAATTTTTAAAAAACGCTTTATTGTAGGCTGCTGCATTTATCTTTTGAAACAAAATAAGATGCAAATATTTTCTGTGATGTGGCGTGCACCTCCGAGACTTCCTCGGACCACCGCATGTCGCAGCTTCCTAACTGGAACCTCGTTGAGGTCAAGGTTACTTAAGGTCGGCTTGTTTATTGTGCTGTTAGAAGCCATTGTTTGCACTTTTCAGCTTTGGTCTGAGACCAACAATACGAAGAGAAATCACTTCCTGTCTTTAGTTGAACAAGAAAAGGAACCTTGAGAACTTTGCTAGAATTTATTTGATCATAAACCCGCTTTGAACCAAAATTAGCACCAATATAGGAACTCCTTGTTGGACATAACATCCGCTTCTTCTGTGGACATCCAGAAAATGTAGGAGGATCCAGGAACTCTCTGAGAGATTATAGAAAGAGGAACGGTCAAAGGTCGTTCTGTGTGTGTGTGCGTGCGTGCGTGTACGTGTGTGTATGCATGCATTTTATAACCCCAATGTTATAAAATGCCGTTGGATAGAAAATGTAGAACTTGTAGACACTGAGGTGTGGAGTATTGACCGTAGAGGTTCAATAATTGGGCCACTGTTGATTTTGTTTAAAAGAAAAACAAAACAAAAAAAAAACCTTTAAGATGCAACCAGAATAAAACCAGAATTTCTACGGTTTGCAGACCATGTGGCTGCCATCGGATGCTGTGTTGCATCCACCTGTAACTGAGCTTGGTCTTAAATTCGTGTAAATTTGAATTATGGAAATACATTTTGCTTCATGGAAACAAGGCAGGTTTTTTTTTTTTTTCGCATCAAGAGTCGTGTGATCAACAGCCTTTCTGACAGAAAAGACAGGAAGTGATTGGAGGATGATGGCACACCATGTTTTTAAATTGCTTATTGCATGTGATTTTTATTGTTATTTAATGGAAACACCACAATTACTAAATTGTTTTTTTTTTTTTTCTCCAACATTTTTTTTGCCGTTTTGCAGACATTTGGTATGAAACGCAGCTTATTATTGTTTCCTTATAATAAGGACGTGTGAACCTTTCCTCCTGCAGAGTTCATGATCAGCCGGCCTGGACAGGAGTTCCAGGACCTGAACGAGAAAGCCAGAGCTCTGAAACAGATCCTTAGCAAAATCCCCGACGAGATCAACGACAGAGTACGGTTTCTACAAACTATCAAGTGAGTGCACGCAACCGGCATCTTACTCCCATTCAAGAAAATGTTGCAATTATTGCCAGCATATTCCAAATGTACATAAGCAAGAAAGCCTCCAGTTTTGTTTCTTTCACATTGGAGGCACTGGTTTTAGGCTCTGTAAGTTGTTAAAGTTGTTTTCTTATCTCATCATCCAGCACTTGGTGTTGTTGCAGAGCAACTGGTTAATCTTTAAAACCTTCAGCAGAATTGTTAAAATGTCACTAAATACCCACCCTGTTCAGTTAATATTTGAGCCGTGGATCAAACATTAGTGGATCGTCATGGATTATCGTTTTGCACCGACGTTTCCTGAAGCCGATAAGCATTTTGTTCGTTTTGTAGTGTAAATTTACATTTGGACGCCGTTTGCTTTATTATTTCTAATCCGGCTTTTAGCAGCAGCTGCCTGTCTAAAAGTTGTGAGGCTGAAAAACAAGTAGAACACACCAACATTCAGACAATGTTTAATCTCATGCGTCTTCATCTGATGCCTTTTTGTCCACAGAGACATAGCCAGCGCCATAAAAGAGCTTCTGGATACAGTCAACAACGTCATTAAGAAATATCAGTACCAGAATCGCAGAGTGAGTAACACCTCTGGTTCTGAAATCATTCGTTGAGTCGTCCGTCTGTCTCATGGTGTTTCTCTGCCCTCCAAGGCTCTGGAGCACCAGAAAAAGGAGTTTGTGAAGTACTCAAAAAGTTTCAGCGACACCCTCAAAACATACTTCAAAGATGGAAAGTGAGTCTCACACAACACCACATGCTGCCTCAGCTCAGTGAACAGCATCCTGCTACAGGATGGGGATATTCACATAAGACGGTCAGACAGGAAACATGAAGAACTCAAGTTTCAGGCTTTTAGTGACGCGTTTAAACTTCTTCTTCTTTTTTTTTTTTTTGAGCAATAGTTATATGATGTTAGTTCATTTAAAAATGATAAACAAGACTCAGATGTGTTCAGAATTATTCACTAAGGCTCAAATATTTACATACTTCCTAAATGGTTAAATGTTTTTCTATGTGGAGATATATTTATTTATTTATTTAAGCTTGATTTAAACAGATGGTCGCCATTGAGATTAAGAATCTCATTTTGACCTGGCAGCGATGGACAGGAACATAAAACAAAACTTTCATAAAGACTACTTAAAAAAAACAGTTTTAACACAAATGCAATACAATTACTAAGAGATGTTTTTTTGTTTTTTTTTTCATTTTTAATTAAAATTAAAAACGTGGTGTGTATTGTTACTGCCACTCATCACAATATGAATTTTATGACATGCCACACATCCCTACTGTCATGTTTTTAAAAGTCAATATAATGAATGTTCTTAAAGGGCCAGTACTGCCAGAATGGTCTGATAAAATCACAATTGTTTTTGAATTTTTTTCGTCAATAAAAATCACTGATTTTTGTGGAGCTAATTTGGAAATATTTGCCAGACATTTTGAGTGGCGGTAAAAAAAAATTTTTGTTTCTCGTGATATAAATCATGGACTTGACATCAGGTAAGCCTGAGGCACCAGGGGAGTTAAAGTAAGAAATACTGCCACCTTCAGATGGGAGATGCACCAAAAATTTTCTTCAATTTTTTTGTGGAAAAGTTTCATTAAGCTCATAATTTGCATTAGAGCAAAAAAAAAAAAAAAAGCAGGGATGTGATGATTTTTGGGTGAATGTCTGTGGAAATACTGGAGGGAATGATTGATGTAATCTGGCAGTGTACAGATAAAAACTGCCTTGATTTGAAAGATGAAATATTTCTCCTCACAGCTGTAATCTTGAAGCTTGTATTTGCTCGTCCCTCTGGAGTTTAAAGCTCATGAGTTTGGCCCACAGTCAGATGACTGAACTACGGCTTTCTGTTTCCAGGGCAATAAACGTCTTCATCAGCGCAAACCGGCTCATCCACCAAACCAACCTCATACTGCAGACCTTCAAGACCGTGGCCTAGCCCGCAGAGAGCACCGAGTCCCCACCTCCCCCGTCCCGTGGGGAGACACTGCTAAAGCGGCAGAAGCCTGAAGAGCGCCTCGCCCATATATGTAAATTAGAGTTGATTTTAAGGGTCGGGGTCGATTTCCTTGGAGTTGAGATTCTAGATTCCAGTTCAAAAGACTGAAAAGTGCCATTTGTTTTCTCAATGAGGATTTTCCAGTCTTGAAGTGGAACTGAATGGGCCCAAAGTCTTTTGGTTAAATTGATTTTATTTGGACAGTTTTAATTTATAACCCTGTTCTTGTTCGGGAGGTGGTGAGTCCAGGTGTTTATGAAAGACTAATTGCCATTTTTCTAATATATTCATGTTGATCATTTTACTTTTAGCTTTTCAGTCACGTCTGAGAGCACATTCAATTAGGGATGTGTCTCGGCCTTCTTTACTGGTTTTCTCTTCTCGCCTCCTCTTGGTGTCATTTTGCCACGGTGTTTTGTTTTTTTTTGCGCAGGGTTGACAAAAATTGGTCGCCCGGCTGCGGGTGGAAACAGTCACGAGGAGAGGGAGCAGTGTTGGACATTTTGAGAGGCAGACTCAGATTTTGTTTCTCGCTATCAGAAGACAGAAAGCCAAATTACTTCCAGCACTGTGTGCGCCTTACAAAGTCCTGTAACATTCCCTCCTCTCAGAGTGTAATGAAGTGGAACTGGTCCCTGCTGTTTAAGGGGATGTAGAGAGAGAAATTAAACTTCTGTATTTAACTAATGTCTGGTTGCAAATGTTCAAATAAATAGTTTCCAAATGACGTCTCTTTGTTCTCTGCTCTTAAGTTAAAGTTTGTCGTAATTTCTACACACTGTTCTGCTTTTGATCTTTAACAGATGTGGGCATATCAGCAGACATTTTCTTAACCCTCCTGTTGTCCTCATTTTCTGTGTATAGGGAAAACACATACAAATCTTGGTCATTTTGACCCAAGGACAACAGGAGGGATCTGATATCTGCTTTGCAGGAGTTTTGACTAATTCACAGACATTTAATTGAATGCTAGAGAAAAAGTCTCCTCTAGCATTTGTTTGTTTTCTTTTGGGATAAAATCAGTGAGTGGCCAAAACAAGCTGAACATATTAAAACCACTTTGTTTTTTTTAAACCTAAAAATTCAAAATGGCTTAAATGTGAAGTCTTTTCTTTTCCCCAGACATCAGTAAATTAAATTAACAGTATTTAATTGAAATAAAGTAGAAAAAAAATAAAGTATAAAGAAATTGTAGATCTGAAAAGTTGGATATTTTTATTGAGTTAAAAATAGTGTTTTATGTATGAAAGGATAAAACTATGACCCAGTGGAAAATAATTGATCCTAACACACATTGCATCCCAAAGGGAATAGGACAACAATACTCTGCAGAGATGTTTATACAGTGAAATAAAACAAATTGGATTTCTGTGCCACAGATCAGATGACATATCAGGGTTTATCACAAGAAAATGCAGAGCCTGCAATAAAGCTGCTCTGTACTGTTGATGCTGCTACACGCCAACAGAGAAGTCTATTTTTCATTCTCAAACCTTTGTCCCATTTAAAAAAGCTTTTTCAATCAGCTGTTTCCAGTGTTGTGGTCTAAAATGTCTTTAGTCCATTTCAGTAACATTAGCCCATGAGTTATTCTTTTAAAACCTTGTATTTGTTTTCTCACACTCTGGAAACCTCTGCTTTTGGTCGTTGTTTGATGCAGGTACACAGATTGAGACGTGTGGACCGGCATCATTTACAGTCCAACATTAGCCAGAATTTATCTACGTAACCTGAGAGGAGTCTTTGCTGTTAGCACTTTAAATGAAGAGTATTAAGTTTTTCTCTTTTATCAAAACATCATTTTCCTGAATAAGATTCAAAGTTTCCCCCAGAAAACTTGCTAAGCCCGGTGGTTGAGGCGCTAGGCAATCGGTCATTCATCCAGCAACCCGTAGTATTTTTGAGTTAAAAAATGTTTAAAGTTGACAAGAAATTTGAAAACGTCATTTGATAATTACGTGTTACTGGAAAATTGGAAGATTAATACCTGATCACCAACTATGAAGTCTTAAAAAATGCAAACATTTAACAAAAAACTTAAATAAGCAACACTTAGCCTGGTGGAGACACAAGTAAAGTCTGGTGGCCCGCCAGGCTTATAGTACGCTGAGGGAAACCCTGAGGTTAGTAAACTGTAATGTAAAATATCCAAGCAAAGGCTGAGGAGCTGAAAATGTTTCTGTGCATGCAGCAGGAAATCAAACAGTTAATTTCTGAACAGAGCTTTAGACAGTGGCCTAATGGTACAATTAGATGGATTCCTGCTGCAGCTTTAATTTGACATGAATATATTCAACTTATATGTCCTACTAGGAGTACAGTATGAAGACTGAACAAACATCAGATGAGGATACAAATATACATCTTCATGGTGTATCTTTAGATTTCCTCTTTTTATATAACCTGTTAAAAACATTCCAGGAAGTTTTCAGAACTTCCTCGAAACTTCAGGATGTTAAGGATCTGCAAATAATCTAGAATGCAGATAATTTGCTCTGCTATACAGAACCAATGACCCAGGTTAACAGGATATGTTACTTTCTATATGTAGTTAGAAAATCCACAAAATTAAGAGCGACAAATGCCATTGAAACTTAAGGTCAATTGACATTTTACAATTTTTCATCTGCCAGAGTAAGCTGATGCCGAAATGGATGGAAAAAACTTCTCTAAACTTTGCAGTTGTAGCAAATATTAAAGCAGCAGTACGTAACTTATAAAGAGAAGTGTCTTTTTGCATATTTGTTAAAAGTACATGAAGCGAGACATGCCATATACAACCCTCCTCCCGCCCAAAACCCCCAATCCCCCAAAAAATCCAAGGACACAGTAGCAGTTCAGTTACCACAGATTATCTTGTGCTGGCTCATATTCATACACAAGCTGTGGTGATAGTTACTTCCTGACAAACAAACTCAGACATCACATGCAAGCAAGAGACAAACAGTCAAATCCAAAGTGTTCAAAAGTAAATGGCAGCATTAAAAGGTTTGGTATCGACAATACATTTTTCAAGTTTCTAGGAATTAATTTCTGTTACTTGTGCATATAGCATTGACAAAATACCTTTACATGCAAACTAAGTCCAGTTGATAAAACAAATAACTTAAAAATCCCTGAGTCATTTATGAAAACAGAAAAAGGCGTGTTACACGTACGTGAATAGTTTAACTACCAGTGCACATGCACCACATAATTACATTGCAAAACTTACTCGCGTGTACTGGCTATATATTGGGGGAAAAAAAGTCTGTAAAAGTACAAAACAAGCTCCCTCTGAGGGCATGCATTCACCGTCAGCTTTAAGCTGCGAAACAGGATCCTCATTGCCTGGTCTTTCCTTCTGACCCCATCCTTCAACTTCTATTATAGGAACCCCAGATTTTCCAACACTTTGTCCACGTGGGGAATCAATTCTTCCTGAAAATCCCACAGCCGCTTGTCCACATGGAGCTCCTCCAGTTTTAGTGATTTCCGTAGGGCGACACGGACGTGAATGATCCGGCAAACGTCCAGCGGGACTTTGTACTTCTGCCCAAAAATTTGGAGCACTCCATGCACTGATGTCTGCTCAACCATCCTGCGGCATCGGTACACAAGAGTTAGATGTTGGTTAGGTATACAGAACAGTAAAACACACTTTAAATTAGTACTTCTCACGAGAAACCAGACTTTACTATGTCTTTATTCATGTTTGACTGCTAAACAAGCCTCCGGTCACTAGGTGACAGCAGAGTTCAAATTAAGACTGGCTGTTCAAGCCAGTAGAAGAAGTAGCCTATGAGAACAGAGTAATACTACCAGAACAGGGTTACACTATTGGCGGAATAAAGTAAAAAGAAATGATGATCAAGGTTCATTTACTCAGGTGGTACAGGTTACAAAAACATTTGAGAATCATTGTACAACATCCTGCTATGGTCCGAAGTGGTTGAGTATCCGTTTTATTGTCATTTAAAAAAAAACAACATATATTTAAATTCGGACTTTACCAATTAAATTTAAACATAAATTAAGACTGAAAGCATTTCTCGGCCTACCTTGGCTGAACGATCATCTTGTATGGATGGAAAATCTTTTGGTCAGGGTCTTCTCTGTAAACATGTTCCAGAATATTAATTCCAGGCACGCTGCTCCACTTAGGAAGGTGAAACCTGCCACTTGGTTTAAAGTGATGCTTGGGAAAGATGTGGTTCTCAATGAGGAACACTCCCACCTAAAAATGTGAATATGCTTCAATAAAAAGATGGGAAACGTATTTGGAAATACAAGCGCATTGCACTGATAAACAACCTACTTTTGGATGCTGCTTCTGCAGCTCGTCCATCAGAGACTTCAGGTTGTCATGCTGATACGGCATGATGATCTCATCTATATCGTTTAGCAGGACGTAGCGGGAACGCTCCATGGATCTGTAGATGCAGTCGTTGAGTGTGGTGAGCTGGCCAAAGTAGTGAATATCACCACCATGTTCCGAAAAGAGCCAGCCTCGCGATGGATTCATGTATTGGTCGATCGGCCAGGAAACTATTTCCACAAAGCCCTCCTGGCTGTAACTCTGCAGAAGACGGTCAAGGTCCGGGCCACAGCTGGTGTTGTAGATCACTACTCTGTTCACGCCGAGCAACCTTGGACAAAAAAGACAAAAATAAAATCACCTACTAAACTTTTTGACACTGCAGGTAAAGCAGCCTGAAGTGCTAAATGTTTGTGCAGCTTTGCAGCGACTAGGTGCTTCTTTCCTGCAGTAGGAAGGCAATCTGCACACATCATTTAAGAAAGATACATGTACAGGTCACCGTTTGTGAATCCAGTAGAAATTAGGTTTAAAAATGAAAGATTTTCTGACATTATGAATTGGTTTTTGATGTCAACTAGAAGTTTTAACCCAGAATTATTTTAGGTGAGTTTGATTTGAGGGTAGAAAGAGATCTGTGAACCTCAATTTCCCATTGTAAATCATAAACTGAGGTTTCCCCACTAGTAAGGATTAGGATTACTGACCTGTACATCTCTAGTGTCTGTGCAAACTGCAGCACATTGTTGTAGTCCCCAAACAGATTGGAGACGCACACAGTGAAATCCATCCTTTCCTCTGCTCCTCCGTTAGTTTTCTTGTTCCTTATGGGAAGCCAGTCAGCTCTATTCTCAGGCTCGGGCTTCGTCAAAAGAGTGACATGTGTGGCATTGCAGTTTTTAGGAATCCGGCACATGATGTCTGTGGTGACGAATGGAAACCCGAAGTTGTCAGAGTGTTGTAAAACTTTTGTCGGAGTGGTTTCACTCGTGTAGCCGGCACAGCAGAAAAAGCAGTGGAGTTCCTGGATGGAGTCTCTCCGAAATATCCCGATGAGGCGAATGTCAAAGCCCTGCGCTCTCTGATCCATGTAGGCCGAGACCAATAAGTGCTTGGTGTTTTTCAGGGGAGTTATGCTCTGTTTGGAGACTGATCGTGGACAAACCTCTGGAACAACTGGTCTCGGCTTGAAGCTGCGTGATCTGTTGCTAACAAAGACCGTGATTACGCATATGGTGATCAAGAGGAGGCAAAGGAACTTTATTCTGATGGATTTTGACATGGTGGGATGGGTTGCTGATCTCAGGCAGAACCTGGAATCAAAGGAAGAGAAAAAACATCAGGGCCATTCTGAATCTGTTATACAAATCAGGCATTAAAGGTAATTTTATTTATACAGCTCATTTTCAAGGCAATACAAAGTGCTTTACAAGAAATAAAAGGAAATACAAACAAAATAAATCACAGGAAAGAGGAAAAGAAGAAAAATAATCTAATGTTGAGCTGAAGTATGTAAACAAGGTGCTTCTGTTCAAGGTTGATAGATAAGTATCCTCTGGTCTGATTCCTCTTCTGGGTTGGAAGAACTGGAGTCTAAAAAGACACTGCTAATGTAACCCAGTGTTAAAAACACAAGTAAAATGAATAGATGTTGATTTAATATATCATTCCACAACGAGATTAAAAAGTATTTAAGTAAAAAATAAAAAGAATGTTTGTAAATATGTTCTTAAATATTGATAAAAAATGTGCTAAAAATCTTTTAAACCTGTGAAATATCCCTTTAATGATTGCTTTTAGTGACATTTTAAACAACCAATAACTGGCACCGTCTATTTCACATCAGCCAATCAGGTTGTTTGTCCCGCCCCTTTAACTGCAGCGCTGAGATTTAGCTCAGATTGCGTCTAACTCCCGTGAGAGCTGATAGCTGACGGTTGTCCCGTGAATCCCCCTGTAGGATTGTGTTAAATTCCTTGAAGAAACCTGGAAATCGGTAAGACAATGTTAAATTACTATCTCAGAATTCATAATTCAAAAATAGTGAATCTGTTTTTTTTAATTAGATCTCCAAAAGCTTCTAACAGCTGACGTCCGGAAAAATCCCTGGTAGTTATATAGCATTGAAGCATCGGTGAGTAATCGCACGCGCTCAGCCGTTGGCCCAGTAAATTCACTAAAAATTGGCTAAAATACCTAATAACTGTTCAAATTTAATAAAAAAATCAAATTGTATTATAAATGTTATATCATTATTATTGTGCATGTTGTATTTTTTCCATGTAAATTTACTTCTTTTTCTATTAGTACGTTTTAATATTTCAACGTTGTTAATGTGATGGTGCTGTGATGTGTTCTTATTACTTAGGAACTTTCTGCTCTCTGTAGGTCAGAGCTAATGCGGGTTTCTAATCCACATTTTGAATGTTAGATTTAGTGTTATAAATGTACTTTGGCACTTTTAGATTGAAATTTGAATTGTTGAATTGCTTTGTTGATATTAGCATCCTGAGTTTTAAGATACTTTACTTTACTTTGACCTTCTTCCAGGTCAGGTTTTTTTTTTCTTATGGTGCACTTTTGAAACATTGTGCCAGAGACATAAAGATCAACCTTACAAGAACTTGGATGGCGAGCCCCAGCCCAGAGGACCAAGTGGACTGGTAGACAGTGACCCGACTGGTCACCAGCTGTGAAGCATAAAAAAATATTTCACAGACATATTGGAAAGACTAAACAAACTTGGAAAGAATATTTGACAGATATAAAAAAGACCGGTTTATTTTATTTATTTATTTTAAAAAAGCGCGCAATTTTTGTTTATTTGTACAATATGGATCCACAAATGTTTATATTAAATTCTACTTTTTTATATACATTGTGTGCTCTCCTCTGTTGTTCACACCTAGGCTCCCCTGAATTTAGAATCTCCTGATCAGGCCTAACTTTCTTATACTTTTGTAGTGTTGGTATTGCCATCTACTATTAAAAGGTATTTAAAGTAACCCTTCTTGTGGATTACACTAAGGTAGTTTTTTCTAGATTCTAAGTTTTTCTAATCCCTGTTCTGGGTTCCCAAATAAGTGTTATGTAAGTAATCTCTGGACTTTCTAAGTGCGCTCTAAATTTGTAAAAAGTACCGAGAACTCCACAGTTTCTAAGTAATAATAAAAACTAAATGTTCCTGTTCTGGAATACATTTTTTTCTGGATTCTAAGTTTGTTCCAATTCCTGTTCTGGGTTGCACTAATAGGTGTCTCTGCATAATAATATAAAAATCAATCTAAGAAGTAAAACGTTGGTCCGAGTACGGTACATTTTCTAAAAAAGAAAATAAACTAAAGAGTGACTAATCAAATTCCTTTTCTGGGTTAAAAGTGAGTACTCCACAGTTTCTAAATAATAAAAGGGGAATGAAATAAAAAGTGGAAAGGTCACATTAGGGCACATGGCAACATTCAGACAAAACAAAGGTCAAAACAAAGATATGAGTGAAGGCGGGGACGTCACACGGCCATGAAACCACGTTGCTCAACCTCCCAGCAGAAGTCCGATAAAGATGTTATCCAGGAATGTCCTTGGGAAGGAGCGTTATGTTTACATATCTTCAAGGAGATTGGAAATATGCAGCCCAGGGGGCGGATCTACTGGGGTGGCATGGGGTGAACGAGAACCTCGCCACCCATGTTGCCACCCCCGCTAGCGACAATGAATTCAATAAATAATTATGGCAAATCGGACATTAAGCGCATGAAACTCTTTTTTCCGACAACTTTGAATGCAACACAATGTAACCTTATAAGTAGCAGGAAGTACAAGAGAAGGACAGAGCGCCAGCAGCATTGATGGACATTACTGGACTGGACATTACGTGATTTATCGTAAGTCACACATGCGCTATTGCTGTCCATTGAGTCAAGAATGAAGCCTCATGAAGCAATGAACCTTTCCAGCCCTTTGCAAAAAGGTTCATTACTCGATGCTTCATTCATTGCTCACTAGTGACATCTGCTGGTGAAACTGTAACAGCCTCGTCACTCAGTTGGATCATACTTCCAAAAATTAGTAAATGCAATATTGTCACAAAGTTTTCATCAAACTCATGTTTAGTAACAGGAGAATCAATGAAACCATATTTAATCGTCTTATGTTTTAATTATTAAAATTATTTGTAGCCAATCTAATCCTGGTTTATGTTGAATGTCAGTGGGTGTGTTGGGTTTTCTTTTATGTCAGACTGATTTGACAATAAAGACATTTGATGTTTTAGTGTCTTGGGAGTGCAGGGCCTGTTGGGACATTTGCTTTTTCTTGGATTTAGAATTGGCTCTCATCCCTTATATTTGGCTACATGTTGAATTTTAGTTCTGCAACAGGGTTAAATCTGTTTCTGCTGTGCAAGACTGATATATATTTGCCAATCAGACTACAAATAATAGGGGAACTTTGCAGAAGGTGAGAAATTGGGAGGTGGAGGGGTTAATTATTGTTATCTAAGAATTTTATTATGAGCGATCATCAAAGTATTCCCAGATATCAGATTTTCCTCTTGCTGGCTCCATTTCAGACAATTAATCAAGTTTACCAGTGTAGCACATTACAGCAGCAATGCAGTTCAAAGAGATTTACATCATAAAATCACAAAAATATAATTATAAAAAACAGACTGGCGACCTGTCCAGGGTGTACCCCACCTCTCGCCCGAAATGTTAGCTGGAGATGGGCACCAGCAACCCTCCCGACCCCAATGAGGGACAAGGGTGTCAAGAAATGGATGGATGGATGGATAATTATTTTAAAACAAAACATAATCTACAATTGAGAAAAGCAGTAACAAACATTACATTTTGATGAGTGCCATCATCAATACACATCAAATATGTTGGTCAATGTTCATTTTATTTTGGCTACTGAAGACAAATATCCTCCTCTGGTGCGAGACCAAAAGGACAACAACCCATGATGCAGCACGGCTCATCGCGCTTTTAATTTGAAAACCGACACGCAAAGTGAAGCAGTCACGTGACCCATGCAATGCGAGGCCTCGTTTGTTGCCAGTCACGTGGTTTTCAGCAAGACGACACAAGCCTCGAAGCGGGGCTTCATCGGACACGCCCCCTTTTTACTCGGTACAAGCCTCGAAGCCTGGATTCAGATAGCCCATCACTGTCCATTGAGTCAGGAATATCGGTGGTCAGGAAACTACTACAATCACGCAAAGAGTCAGAACAACGGACGCAATGTTTAGTAGTTAATTCAACCGTAGATAATGGTAATCAGGGCTTCAGATTTCACAGGTGAGGAAAACTTTTTAATTTAGCATAACTGTTGCTGGTCTGCTGTTGACTTTGATAATCTTAGCATGTGCTGCGCAATTCAGTGTGTTTTGGTTCCGTTAGCACTAAAACAGGTCAACCCGCCCACCACGTCATCAGTAGAGCAGCTGCTTAAATCAGCTAATCAACCACCACTGCGCTCAGGCGAAAACTTATTAATAATCACAATATAGACATTAAGCCTGACAGCATAATGTAACAGACTGGATGTTCTGTTTGAGTGTTTTTGCTACTTTTTTGTGCGGGAAATGTTTGGGGCCGATGGTTTTTCAGAGTGGTAGCATGAGAACAAATGAAAGTTTGATGTCTGTAATTGTTTGGTGAAAGAGGAAAATAAATCACCAAGAACAATCAATAAGTTTGGACATTGAACCTTCTTTTAAATGTGTTGAGAATCATGACCCCAGTGCCTTAGTAGTGACTTGGTGGAACGTTTATTGGATGTTTGGCTTGGCAAACAGTCAGAAGTGGTTCTGTCTAGTTTGGTTCTTCACCTGTTTATCAGCTTTATTGTACCTTTATTGTGGCGCACTGCAGCCGATGCAATTCCTAAAAACAAGCGACAAAAACTGAGCTAATCCCCTGTGTTCTAAAAACATGGTGATATTTATGACAGTCGTCAAACTACGGCTCATAAAGCATATTTAAAATAAAACGATTGACCAATATAAGTAGAAATTCTCCCCTTCTTGCATCTTGACAGAACTAACAGAAACTAAACTGTTTATAGATTTGTATCATGGAGAATTTATCAAATATCAGTTTTCTAATCTTTATTTTAAGTCGTATTTAATAGATATATCTAATAACAAATGATGGCGCTAATATTTTTGTGACAGATTTCTCCTTGTCCTGTATTGGGATAAAATAGTTTTCTGGACATAATGAATCACATAGCGACCAATAGGCGCCGTCCAGTCCAGTAATGCATATCAATTAGCAGGAGTATGAAAGACGTAAAAATAATTAACTATACTATATTAAGAAATTGTATTTAAGCCTCGGTGCTACATGAAGCTCATTTTGAAACAATGCAAGTGTAACCAGGATCATTTTTGTTGGATTCAGTTTTTATTTTATTTTCCATTTTGTTAGATTTATTTCATTTAAAGATTTAATTATTGAATTCCTTTCCTTAATGTATTCTTTACAAACTAAATCAAGCGAGAACAACATTGTTCTCGCGCGGTTTTAAAGTCACGTGACGGCTGCACGTCAGGGTCCTAAATTGACAGCTACTGTTTATATGGATGCAAATCGGCGTCCTAGGTAGAAGTCGCTGTCGGATTCTGATGTGTAGGTAGGCTTCTGGTCTGTTTCCAAAGCAGTTGTTAACTGTCATTCATCCAAACGTTGTAGCGATCACGGTTTGTCAAGAGGGAACTGGTGAGTGTTGTGTTCGGGAGCTAGCATGCTAGCACTAGCCTTCCCAGCTTGTTGAGTTGGTTATACACACCGATATAAATATAGCGCATTTAAACTGAAATGCTTACGGGTATAAAACACTGTTGTGTAAAAAACTGAATTTGCATAAGTTGCATTTAATTATTAAACTCATGTAATCATAAGAAAATACATGTACATGTGAACTGATTATTTAGGCCTGTTGACACAGGCCAGGTGTGTTGCAGACTCCCATTCAAGCAGTCTGCTTCAGGATCCAGGAAAAATCACGGATTGTCTGGTATCATGACAACCAGACTGGCGAGCTAACCAATTAGCGGATCACAGGAATACCACATCATCTTCCTATCAAGAAACTCTTCTGAATTGGTTGGAGATTCAGCCCAACAATCTTGGGCTCTGATGGAACTGGATTATTATTGTTATTTTTGCTTTTTCCCTTTCATCAACAAAGACTTGTTGACTTCCTTGGTTTAAGGAACCCTTCTGGACTTGAACTTGTGGACCAACTTGTATATATTGTAAATATTAATACAATTCACCAATTTCACACCATCTAGTTGTCTCTGTGTTTTTACAATTTGCCACTTCCTCCAGCAGACAAACCTAGTTTTAAGAATCACTTGGATTATTTCTTTAAATAATCCTAATAGTCCTAGAATGTAATACAGGTTACACAAGTTTAAAACAATATTTTGTGTATATATATATACTGCCACCCCTGTAAAAATCCCTGCCCCCCTCTTGCCACCCCATAAATATTTTTCTAGATCCGCCTCTGAGTGTATGCTAGCCAACAAAGCCACCTGTTTCGGTCACTTCTACCCACAATCGGTTCAGAAACGCTGAACTTAAAGAGCTGCACAATATGGGCAATCAAAAACTTTGAACCATGACAGTTTCTTTTGGCTTCTAATCCAGGCAGACATTAAGCATCATGTGACTAAAGTTTACTCCTGTATCAAGCTGAAAAGGTCCAGTCATGATACAAGACGAAACAATCATTTTAACAAGTGCTTTAACCCTTGTGTTTACAAATGGGGTCTAACCAACCCCACACACGTAAAACTTGAATCATTTGCCACAGTCCTCGCCTCAACCCATGTGGGTTAACTAAGCCCACATGCAGGACTTCTAATTCTATTGTTCAGCGTACCGGGACAAATTTCCAGCATGGCGTTTACCTGGACCTTTTCTAGTGTTGCGAGCATAAACGAGCTCTTGCCAGAGAAACGTTGTTACGACTCGCTTCCTCTGTGATCCACAGATCTGGTTGCACAGGATTCATCTGCCTGTTCCCCACTTGATACTGGCCCCAGATTCCCCTACTGCTGGTGACGGTAACATTTACACCCAACTACTCGTCCTGGGGTTCATCATTAAAACACACAAAGTAGAAATCATTCACATGTATGGCAGGTGACAGATCTAATATACATAGCAATTAAAAAATGAGTAGTAGTTCATACAAAATGTTGGTAAATTCATAAAATAAAAGATTCCATTTATGTTACTGTTAAAACATGAGCGAAGGCACAGTGTCTAATGAGGGGCAACATTGAGAAATGTAATAAACAATACCTCCAAAACTCAAGAACAGGAAAAACGAAACAAAGAACGAGGAACTAGATGTGGATCAGGGTAAGAAAACAGAGAATCCCACAGACAAAGGATCATAAACACACACTCTAGAATTCAAACGTTACAGAAAACCTTACTGCTTCTCAACACCTGCGCTGAACAATGAAAAAAAAAATTGAGCTTTTTGAGGGCAGATCAGGTGAAACACATGGAGACGTTAAAACTAGGACTAAAACCTTTGTGTGCAGGTTCTTCTTAATAAAGTAGAATATCTTAATTGTCATCTTATAAAAGTATTCAAATTTAAAAAAAAATCTTATGGGAGGATTTTGAACCATTACTGAAGACTATCAATCAATAATTCAATCAACAGACCCTACAAGTTCTGACATTCTTACTGGAAATCTAGCATGGAGATGTGTTTCACCCGAGGGTAATGAAGGTGAATAGCATGAATGAGTGTGAATACAATAGAAACGGGAGGCAAATAATTAACAAGAGAGAAACTAAAGAGGCATCTGCAATGCATTTCTGAAGACTGTAGTAAGACCACAGAGAGGAGTAGCTTCTTTTTTTCAAAGATTATCTGTCTGATATTACAAATAGTGGTGGTTTTAACAAAGATTAAGTGAGTAAAAAATTTTTTTATTAAAGTTATCTATTGCAGCTTTAAGAATACAAGCTTTTTCTTTGCTACAAATCATTTTATTTTGTCCTCCACTCCTAAGTTACCTAATTCAATTAGCCATGTAAGGATGGGGGAAAAAGTATTTTGAACTTTCGACAAGTACAGCAAATGTAGGCCTCATTTCTCTACTTCCTCCAAATCATTCGCTAGGGTTTGGGTAAACCTCAACCTAGTGTTTTGGGTAAAAAAATAAAAAAGACTGAAAAAACGCCAGTGTAACAGTTTGGTAACTTGGAAACTGTATCTCCGAGGAGGAGCTGCGCCTCCAAGGAGGCGCTCGGTCCACCCCGGTATTTTGCAGACCTGAATGGTTTCCATTAGAGATCGAAGGATTTCTAAAACATATCATTTTACGCAATACCGCCCCTTTAAAAATGGGAAAAACATTGGTGGGATAGCAGAGACCACACTTGTTGAAAATAAGGAAACTGGACTAAAAACAGCAACTTCCAACAGACGGAAGCTGCATCAACAACGAGACTAACCGAACAAAAGTCGTTACAGAGTTGATGATGACAGAACAAGAAAGGAGGCCTGACCTTGTACTTGTTCTGACAGCAAATGGGTTATGGCAGTATTTCCTCAGGGTCCACAATACCATGTTTTATACGTTTCCCTGCCGTCTCACATCTGACTAAAATAAATGAATGATTAACAGCCTTCAGCAGCACCTGATGCAATCATCTGACACAGGTGAGCTGGAGCAAAGACACATCTAAAAGAAAAAGTACTCTGGGTCCTGAAGAAGGGGTTTGAAAAACACCTGAAATATTCACTCAGATATCAGTCATACAAACACTAATCATACCTACATCTCATATGTATTATGAGATGTGTTATGAGGCAGGTTAGGGTTTTGATTATACTTTACAATCTACACCTTTGTCTCCCCTCCTTATTGTTAGTTCACCCTCTGATTTTTTTCAGCCAAATGCCTAGGGCATAACACAAACGCACAGCTATCAAACGTGTCGCATAGAAGAAGCAAATTTCCTCAGTGTACAATGTTTGCAGTGGATTTGCCTCTGTGGCTCCCTGCCATCTCACACATGTTCCTGCATGTTGTGAACAACCTGGCTCTCCACATCCTGATGACCTTGTTTCTATATGAAAACACATCCATAGCAAAAGGTAAAAACTCCGTACATCAAATAATGGCTACATCAAGTCCTCACATCTGCTCCAAAATTAAGACCAGTACATGTCTGTAAAAAACAAGCATTGCTAAAGAAAACTGGAAGAAATGGCAACCATGCACTGAGATTACAAAAGAGACAGCAACAGATACAACAAAGATGTAACGTATATTTAGAGGTTGTGGTTGATTGTCCAAGTCACAACCTCAAGATACACAGAATTACTCTCATGATCAAACTTGGAAGATGCCACTGGTAGAAGAACTTTGTCACTTCTTTGATTATTGGATGCTATTGTGAGAATGATTGATAATCAGAGCAAAAATATTGCATTTTAAATGTCTGAAATGAATCATTTCTAAGTTGATCTTGTTCAACCCTGCTTTAAATGTTATATTTGTCCAGGAAGTCAGAACTTGTAGGGTCTGTTGATTGAATTAATTTGGACACCACTTTCAGTTTGTTCAGTGTAGAGTTGCAGGCACTACGTTTAGCACTGATTTTAGATGAACTCTTACACGTATGTCTTGTAAAACAAGTATGTGGTTTTTCCACTACAAGTGTATGTTTTGGCTGAAGAGAGAAAAATAACTCTTTTTAATAACTTCACTTTTCAGACTCTCTGGTAGAAAGTCTTTGGAGGCATTAGCCACAGATTAGAGTGACAGCTGACAAGTTTTCCACCAAATTGGTTCTGGAACTTGCTCATTACCTGAAATATGCCCAAAGACATCAACTGTTGACATGAATAAAACTATTTTCATCCAAACAGAAAAAAACAAAAAGAGGGAAAATATTAAGATATCCTGTACTTTAGACTCAAATCCAGAGATAAAGTATTAGCTTAAGGACGTGCAATTTATTTGATGCATTTAACTGCTCTAGTTTCAGTTCTCTTCTCCGAATGCTTCCTCTCAGATAATAAAAAAAGGCTTTTTAAATACTCCAGTGAGAATTTGAAAAAGAACCACCGCTTCCTCTTTTATTGTTCCTCTTTGTCGTACCAAGGTTGTGACTTGGTACGACATACAAGTGACTTGGTACGACACACAAGTGACTTGGTACGACACACAAGTGCATGATACTATAAAACTTAGTTTCAAGGGTTTGATTGTACACGTGTGAACAATAAAATTTATTGTTCAATTAAAACCCAGTTTAGCACGTATAGAGCTAAACTGGTGGTAATACAATGGCCATTTAATAGTTTTTTCATCACCGTTTTATAAAGGATGCGCATTATTTTACTGTAATGAAGCTAACAATTAAGATGCCAGGATTTCCCGAAGTTTTAAACATCTTTAGTAAATACAGGACGAAAACCAGATCGTACTAGTTCAAACCGAAAAGGGCAAAAAAATATTGACATTAACCACAGCATTTAGCTACACAACCAAATCAATTCAAAAATGAATTCGCCCACATAAAAAAAAGGCTTCATCACTTACCCGAAGCTGAGACTGCAGCCACTGCTGATCTTCTTCCTCTTGAACTAGCAGACAAGTTGCCGAGAAAGCGGCGATGGACTAATGATTAATCGATTTCCTACGAGTTTACCCAAGAACCTCCTATTTCGTTTAGCCGTCATCCACTCCAACCAGCCAGCCTCGAGTGATACATAGACAGCATGCAGCAGTATCCTTTAGTCCTGCTGAGAAAATAAACTGGTTCATCCCGATGCGCCTGCACAAACCTGACCTTTCCAGATCTCCCTGCGCGATAAAGAAATAAGGGAGGGAGGAATAAAGTAGAGAAAAAATAAATAAAATTGCATTCAATTTCTTTTATTTTAGAGCACTCAAAGCTGCATGGTGAAACCAGACAAGGCAGAGCCAGTAAGAGAGTCACTCCACGCCTCTTCCTTTCTTGAGTACTCTGGGAGGAGGATGGCCAATCAGCAACCTGCATTATGAAACACGCTCTCTATGTAACATATAAAAAATACCAAACGACGTGCTTTAAATGTTTCAAGTTGAATCATGTTTGAATAAACTGTTTTCAATGGATTAGATTATTTTTATTTATGTCTTCCTAAATGTTCTACTCAAAAAAATAGCACAAAAATTGAAAATTGCGGGTATAGTTAAGAAGTAAAAAATAAAATCTAAGCCAACAGAAAGCGGTACGGTGAAGTAAAAAAAAAAAAAAAAGCTCAGAATAATTTATGATCAGGAAACTAGGAAATCCAATGATTAATAAATGTTAGGAAAGTGGTTTCAGTGACTGATGGATAACTGGTGGTCCAGAGAATAAAGATACTGGTGACATCTAGAGGTACTCTCTGGTAAGTACTACACTGTTATGTTTAAAAATATAATCCTTACGAATTCATAACAAAATATGAATTTACAAGAAAGAATTTCAAAGAATTGCAAAGAATTAAATGTTTTCAAAGAGTGAATTAGCCCCAGCGCTAACTCTCCTTTTTTGTTTTCTTCATTTAATCAGACAGCTGCATTTTGGAGACAAACCTGACTTCGCCAAATAATCACAGTAAACTATTCATCTTTTGGCAGATGCTAAACATACTTTTTATTTGTCACACGTTTCTATATTCAAATATTTTTTTGTATTGGTCAGATGTAAATGTTGCAATCGTAAGTAGTGTATTTTCATTAGCTGTAAGTGGGAAATTCCCAGTTAACAGAAACCAAAGCTTAAAAATATGTATTTAAATTACATTCTTTTTAATGTTATAATTTTTCAGAATCATTTCTGACCTATTTGACACCTCTGTTAATTTATATTTATCAAAACTTACACCCTTTATTTCCCCCACTTTCTGCTCTTAAAGTTATTTCAGAATTTGTATTTAAAATGTTTCAGCCTCTAGGAAGTCTATAAACTCAATGTAATTTTTAATCAGTTCTTTTTAAATAATCAGCTTTATTTAGTGGTCTTGATTTAAAACATGTTTCCATGATAAGTAAAAGAATTCACCTTTCAGAACTATTTTGATAGCTTATGAAACACATAATTTGATTTTAGCATCTGTACACACAAAGTGGCCAAGTTCAATGCAGTTGGACACAAAGTCAATAGATCAGAGATTTGTAGATAAAAGAATTAAGAAAATAGGTAGACAATAATAAGAATAGTTTAATTCCCCCCCCTTACTGTTAACAGGTAAACGTGAATATTCCAGGAAGTTTCCAGAAAAGACGCCACATTACAGTACAAAGATGCAGTAAAACCCATCAAAACTACAGGTCAGTTTATTCATTCAACAATAACTCATCTGCTAGAGGCAAAAAAACAAAAACAAAAAGATTTTAAGCTTCACAGCTGTAGCAAATCTTTGGTCCTATTAGCTTTTACAGGTGCATCAAAATATGCTGTGCTGCTTCATACTTTAAATTTGCTTCCTGAGAAACCTGTCTTACACAAACAAACTTCACTCGACCATTCCTTTCAATAATACAATGCTTTCATTTATTCACCTTACAGTTGACTGGTTTTAAATGAGAAAACAATAGAATAAAGAAACACCAAACAAGCTCCCTCTGAGGGTATACAGGACCATGGATGGACCATACATACATGTCAGGTCCATCCATAAACTTTTATTTGAGCAATCCTGAATTATTCAACACCTTCTCCACGTTGGGAATCAATTTTTTCTGAAAATCCCAAAGCCTCTTGTCTACACTGAGCTCCTGCAGTTTGGATATCTTCTTCATGGTGTTGCGGACGTGAACGGCCCGACAAATGTTCAGTGGGACCTTGTACATCTGACCAAAAAATTTGAGCACTTTATGCACTGATGTCTGCTCCACCATCCTGTGACATTGATACACAAGAGTGAGATGTTGGTCATGTATACAGCATGGTAAAACACACCTTAAATAAAGTGACTCTACAAATAGAAATGGACATACACAGACCTCTAATTTGACAGAAAGTACTGAAAGTATAGTACATAAAGTACTGTAAAAAGTAATTTTACATTTATTTCCACAGACACTCCAGAGAATGGGAGTCACATTTGTGTCAATCAGACTCTTCAGGAACATTCTGATGTCCGTGATGAGGACAGAGATGCAACTGTGTGTGAGTATCTACTATTTTATAATGTTGATATTTTATGCTTCAATATTGTTTATGTACATAATGTAATTATGCTATGTATTGACAATGCACAAAAATGTTTTCCAGCTGCATCCAGGACCTACTGCCAGTCATCCAGATGTAGCTCAAGAAAGAAGCAGGTAAGATCTAGAGATGTCACAATCCCTTGAATGATTAAAGTACTGTGATTTATTAAAATCCATTAAAGCAAATTATCTGCCTCAGAGTTTGTTGAATTATGTTTTACTATTTATTACCAACTGCTTTTAATTATTTTTTTCTTCTAATTGTTTCCAAGTGATTTCTCTTTTTCATTAAAGTTTTTATTTTTCATAAGAATGTATTAATATAATGTTTTTTTTGTTGTTTTTTTAGTTTTAATGTCTTATGTGTGCATACTAAGCTGGACGTTGCCAAACATTTTCACTGTAGTTTCATAATGACAAAAAGATCCCTGTAGCTCATAATGATTGTCTGTTCTGTATTAACAAATGATGGAGGAAGGCAGAGAGTACTGGCAGCAGAGGAGGTGCCATTCTGGGAGGAAGCAAGCAGCAGCTATGAGGCGGTGTTAGGATGGACCCCAAGTTCCCCCAAACAGGAGCTCAGCGACGTCGGGCCTACACGAGAGACGTCGGGTCTACGCTACAGGAGAGACGTCAGGTCTACGCTACAGGAGAGACGTCAGGTCTACGCTACAGGAGAGACGTCAGGTCTACGCTACAGGAGAGACGTCAGGTCTACGCTACAGGAGAGACGTCAGGTCTACGCTATAGGAGAGACGTCAGGTCTACGATACAGGAGAGACGTCAGGTCTACGCTACAGGAGAGACGTCAGGTCTACGCTACAGGAGAGACGTCAGGTCTACGCTACAGGAGGGACGTCAGGTCTACGCTATAGGAGAGACGTCAGGTCTACGCTACAGGAGAGACGTCAGGTCTACGCTATAGGAGAGACGTCAGGTCTACGATACAGGAGAGACGTCAGGTCTACGCTACAGGAGAGACGTCAGGTCTACGCTACAGGAGAGACGTCAGGTCTACGCTACAGGAGAGACGTCAGGTCTACGCTATAGGAGAGACGTCAGGTCTACGCTACAGGAGAGACGTCAGGTCTACGCTATAGGAGAGACGTCAGGTCTACGCTACAGGAGAGACGTCAGGTCTACGCTATAGGAGAGACGTCAGGTCTACGCTATAGGAGAGACGTCAGGTCTACGCTACAGGAGAGACGTCAGGTCTACGCTACAGGAGAGACGTCAGGTCTACGCTACAGGAGAGACGTCAGGTCTACGCTACAGGAGACACGTTGGGCCTGTCCTGAATGCTGCATAATGTTGGATCATGTTTGGACAAAAAAACACTGCCAGATGGTCCAGAAATGGACAAGCATTTATGTCTTATTTTGTGTGCAATCAGGACTGGTTTAGTGAAACTTCAAACTTACTAAGGTGGTACATAACATAAAAACTACAGGAACCACTGTAGAACATTCTGGTATATTCCACCAGAGATCACCCAGGGTTCTATAAGCCTGGCGGGCCTCCAGGCTTTACTTGCTCTCCCACCAGGCTAAGAATAGTTTATTCATCTATTATAGGCTTTTCTATACACCAGATGGGTTAAAGAGTCTCTATGATCAAACGATTGAAGCACAATGTGAACAAGTGAACACAAGAAGACTGAAGTCAGGTGTCATTTTTATTCATCACTTCCTGTCTTTACTGGTTTACATACTTACCAACTTCAGCTGATAAAAGTGACAAATCATGGATAAAGGGAAATTTTTAACACTTTAATTAAGACGGAACAACGGAAGTGCAAATAATTATTTATTTTAATCATATATATTTTTTATGTATGCCTTTTTTAAGAATTTTCAGTTGGTTTTTAAGTATTGTTAATGTCTTCCAATAACACATAACTCTTATTTTCAAATTTCTTGCCAACTTTTAAAATTTTTTAACTCAAAAACGCAGCAAGCTGATTAACCTAGCGCCTCTGCCACCGGGCTTAGCAAGTTTTCTGGGATTAAGACTGAAAGCATTTCTCGGCCTACCTTGGCTGAACGATCATCTTGTATGGATGGAAAATCTTTTGGTCAGGGTCTTCTCTGTAAACATGTTCCAGAATATTAATTCCAGGCACGCTGCTCCACTTAGGAAGGTGAAACCTGCCACTTGGTTTAAAGTGATGCTTGGGAAAGATGTGGTTCTCAATGAGGAACACTCCCACCTAAAAAATGTGAATATGCTTCAATAAAAAGATGGGAAACGTATTTGGAAATACAAGCGCAATGCACTGATAAACAACCTACTTTTGGATGCTGCTTCTGCAGCTCGTCCATCAGAGACTTCAGGTTGTCATGCTGATACGGCATGATGATCTCATCTATACCGTTTAGCAGGACGTAGCGGGAACGCTCCATGGATCTGTAGATGCAGTCGTTGAGTGTGGTGAGCTGGCCAAAGTAGTGAATATCACCACCATGTTCCGAAAAGAGCCAGCCTCGCGATGGATTCATGTATTGGTTGATCGGCCAGGAAACTATTTCCACAAAGCCCTCCTGGCTGTAACTCTGCAGAAGACGGTCAAGGTCCGGGCCACAGCTGGTGTTGTAGATCACTACTCTGTTCACGCCGAGCAACCTTGGACAAAAAAGACAAAATAACTCACAATATTTCCCAAACATAAAGTACTATGGTGGAAACATTTATCATAACATATTATAACTTTAATCTGATGGTTATGTTGTTATCAAAGTTGGGGAGAGTAACCAAAAATTGTACTCAAGTAAGAGTAGCACTACTTTAACATATTTTTACTCATGTTTAAAAAGCAGCTATTCAAGAAGTTACTCAAATAAGAGCAAAAAAAAGGCGGCTCAAGTACTTAGTAACTGATCAAAGCATCAATTATTTAATATTTAAAAATTAGACCAAAATATACTCGTGGAGATTTTGGTATTTTACAGACCAAAATGAATTCATATAAACAACATAATTGCAAAATAAAATCAGGCAAAAGATTTTTTTTTTAACCAAACGTATAAAACTAACTAAAACTACAGGTGTGCGTCTGTGTCTAGTGAATTTTTGGTTAAGCAAGCTTGTTCTTCATTCAGTGAAGTATCCAAAAAAAATTACTCAAGTGAGAATATTTACTGTGTGATGTGTTTGTGGTGAGATTAGGTGATTCTGATGGTGGCTGGTTAGGAACATTGTTTTTCATTTTGATAAAGTGAGATACACTGAATCAATCAGAGAAATGTGCATTTGTCTTTAGAAAATCAGAGTAAGTCTCAGAGATCAGTGCGTGAGAGAAGAAAGAAGAAGTGAAACTTAAAACAGCCAATTCTTTCTATATATCTTCCCAGTCACGTACACAGCACCTTCCACCCATCTATTCCCCTGTAGGGAGTTTCCCTCAGTTTCTCTCATTTCTGGTTAATTGGTGCCTCTGTCCTAAATCAACCCGGTTCAGAGGAGTTTCGGTGGAAAAGAGAAGAAAAACATATTCACTGAAACTTCCGTTATCAGTTCTATAAAAAAAACACCTGCTCAGAAACCTTCGCTATTAGTTAATTATTCCCAGTAAATAAGCCAAAGTTTTGTTTGTTTTTTATAAGGACTACAGCATAAGCTGTTTCATGGTGATGATGTTTGGTATGTTTTGGAGAAAATGTATATGCTTTTGAACAGCTGAATTATTAATTACAGTGTGCCTGCCTGTATGTAATTCAAAAAGCTGAGTTGTAAATAGTAAAATTATTCTTCCACTGTTGTTCTAAATATTATTACAGTTGCTCATGAGTTTTGTTAACTTTTTCCTGTACTACCTCAGTAAAAATCTCCTGATTTCACCTTTCCTCTTGGCCAATCAGTGAACAGCAGTCTATTCACGTCACATTTTGGTCAGCTCAGATCCAATGGTCCCCAAAGAAGTACCAGGCCAGAAAAATCAGTAATGCAGACTAAGTAGAGTAGAGCTAGGCTGAGTAGTCCCAGTGGTAAAGGAGCAGCGGTTTTAACGAAATTGTAAAAAACTATATTTTTATAAATTACCTACTGCAGTTTTAAAGAATGCTGAACAAGGCTGATTTTACTTAATTAGGTTGATTCCTGCACCATGTTAAACCTTCGAGTAAAAGATTAGGATTACTGACCTGTACATCTCTAGTGTCTGTGCAAACTGCAGCACATTGTTGTAGTCCCCAAACAGATTGGAGACGCACACAGTGAAATCCATCCTTTCCTCTGCTCCTCCGTTAGTTTTCTTGTTCCTTATGGGAAGCCAGTCAGCTCTATTCTCAGGCTTGGGCTTCGTTAAAAGAGTGACATGTGTGGCATTGCATTTTTTAGGAATCCGGCACATGACGTCTGTGGTGACGAATGGAAACCCGAAGTTTTCCGAGTGTTGTAAAACTTTTGTCGGAGTGGTTTCACTTGTGTAGCCGGCACAGCAGAAAAAGCAGTGGAGTTCCTGGATGGAGTCTCTCCGAAATATCCCGATGAGGCGAATGTCAAAGCCCTGCACTCTCTGATCCATGTAGGCCGAGACCAAGAAGTGCTTGGTGTTTTTCAGGGGAGTTATGCTCTGTTTGGAGACTGATTGCATGCAAGACTCCATTAATTTTGGATAAGCCAGTAATTTTGGATAAGTGCTGCCATATCTCCTGATAAAAATTACTGTGGCCAATAAAGTGAAGAAGAGGAGAAAGACGAACTTCTTTTTGATGTGATTTGTAATTACCATTGAGACACAGTGGGGATGGGTTTCTTGACCTCAGGCAGAATCTGGAGTCAAGGAAGGAGAAACACATCAGACAATAACACATCACTTTGTCTGAGCCATACAATATTATAAATCTGTTTTAACAATAGCAGCAAAAAACAACAATTGCCATTGTGGAGACTTTGAGAGCATTCCAAAAAATAAAAAGTAAGAATTGGTTAATAAATATTTTCCCCCATTTCTTTACAAACTCTTTACCTAAGTGAAAAGATGCTATAGAAATGCCTTTGCTGAAAATTATTTTGGTTTCCAACTAATCTCAAGGCTCTACAACAATAATTAGGAGGTTAAAAGTTGAACATTTCTACTAACTAAAAATTGGAGTAGGAAACAAATGAGGCAATCTCTAATGATACTCGGTTTTAGCAGTATGCATTTCAGTAGAAAATCTCTAGGTCTAATACATGGCAATGCTTTGGCTGGAAGAGCTGGGTAAATACTTTATGACACCTGCTCAATGTATTAATATTCATGTTCCTCCAGTTGCTGGAGAAACTATGGAGCCCAGGAGTATAACATTTCCACCTGTTTTGGTCATGTCCTTTGACCAAACATTTCTGGATTAAAATTCATTCTGAGTTTAAATGAACTCTAATCATGCATCTGAACATTTGTATTCAGTTAACAAAGACACAAAGATGGTGTAGATGCCTGTATGGTATTTTTAGTTCACTGACCCAAAAACTATTCCTAAGAAATGATTAAGCTCAAGTCTCTGGATAATTAGCACTGGATTGTATATGGTTTGTTTATTAAGGAAATAAGTTCTTGTTCTAGTAGGTTTCAATCTGACACATTTGAAAAGATCAGGGATAAATTCAAAAGATTAATTATGTTAAAGTGTCCAGAATTTCTGTGACCCTCTATTTGTATTTTCATTTATAATCTTTGCATGTCATATTTTATACACATCCCTCCTCCTTTTGTTCATGTCATTATATGACTTGTTTGACGTTTTACTTGTATAAATGAAAGTTGTGCTGTACTCACAACACTACTAGACAGCCAGTGAACAACTAATAGAAGGTCTCCATGCAAGACTTGCTTTTCTAAACAGAAGCTGGTTAATACACTCATCTTAAAGCTACACTCAGACATAATCAGTGTTTCCTCAAGTGTATTGTAAACCTGGCGGGTCACAAAGCTTTACTTGCACTTCCACCAGGCTAAGCATTTTTTGTTGATTTACTATAGGTTTTTTTTATACACAGGTAATCGTGATAGCAAAGACAGGTTAAAAAGTATGGTCAAAAGGTTTGAAGTACAACAGCAACATAGTATGGTCAGTATGTGAACACACATAAAGTCTGGGGTCAGGTGTCTTTTATTCAACATTGCCTGTCTCTACCAATCTACATGCTAGCTTCAGCAAATAAAGTGATAAAGATAAAGGATGAGAAAAGATATGGACACTTGAAGGATGAAACAACTTAAGTGCAAAAAATATAATTATTTTAAATGTATTTTTTACAGTTGGTATTTAGTTTATTTTTTTAGGACTTTTTTTTTTGCTCTAGTGGCCTTTTTTTCCCACAGCAGATATTTGGCGTGATTTTTGTGACACCAAGTTGAGTGCTTAACCATAAAACAATACTGAGCGCCCAACTTGGTGGCACAAAAACCACGCCAGATAGTTGGACAGGAAAGTGGGTTATGAGATGGGAGAAGACATTAGCATAAGGTCAACGGGCCTGGTCAAGGACTGAGGCCTCCACCGCCATGACCTATGTATTCCATAAATTACTAGTAATATTTTCAAATATTTCAGCGAAACTGTTGACTTTAACATTAGATACACCTTTCTCAACAGGTGAGGGCGCACTTTTTCCGTCTATAATCAAACATTTAAGCGACTTGAAACCATTCCTCCCTCCCTGGCACCTCCAGACCCGGGCCCCCGTCCGGCCCGGTTCGGGGGAGCGGGGGACGGCAGCCCCCCCTATAGCTCCGCCCCTGAAGCTGTTAAAGTACATTCAGTGTTCACGAAACATATACTCCAACTGCCGCGCTCAGCACGTTTTTCTGGGAAACACTGCAATATGTACACTACTCTACATTTTATGAAGGGAAAACAAAAACAGCACATGCCAAAAGTGTCTTCCAAATACATAAATACTTACAAAGACGAAAGTTTTCCAATGTTCAAAACTTTTAAAGTACATTCAAGGATCACGAGTCATTTATGATCTCGTAACTGCCCAAATTCTGGTTGGCAAGGTTACCAGAGGAATATACGTCAAAGATAGTTTGCTGCTAAGAGCGCTCAGTCTGCCATATTTCTTTAAATACAATATGACAAAGATCGTTTGGAATACAGATGTCACACTTTGATTAAATTTCAAACCCTTAAAACTTTACCCATACTTAGCATGAATTTAGCCATGCTAACAATGAACTTAACTACCAGCTTACTTATTTTGGTTGCTCTTTATTTGAAAGGGTGTGAATAGGACTGAAACAATACTGTCATACACATAATTTATGATACGCTGGCACAACACAAACCAGGATTGTAAAGTGGAAGTAAAATAACACATGGACAACCACTGTCTTTGAAAATGTTATTCTAAATTTTGGTGTGAATTTGTATTTTGCCTGTTATCGGAGGAGGATTTCTACCGTGATTAAGAGTTCAATTTCTACAACGGTTTCACAAAATGTGTGGAATTATTCTTATTACAATTTGCTGTCATTGATTCTGAACCTAAGTCCACCAAACTTGAAATCTATGGTAATTCCTCCTTACAGCAAGCGAGCCATCACCACTTCCAGTCTTTTTGGGGTGACATTAAAGGGGTTTTAAAATGCCTTTTATCAAACAGGTAAAAATATTTTTAAAGAATTTTTACTTTTTTAAATTTTCACTCACATTGGAGAGTAATTTTTACAAGCTAAAGTCAGTAGTTAGAGTATCCTGCTCAATATTGCTGTGTCAGTCTGCTTATTTTTGCCATTTATGTGAAAAAAGCAAAAAGCTATTAAAATGAGAATGAGACGATGTGACGTCATCGTTGATGAAGCAGCTCATCAACCCGACCAGTAGCTACCTACCACCACCTTTCGACCAACAAAACAGTTTAAACATGCAAAGTAGTGCTTTGCCTGTGGGGGGGGGGGAACAAATCATGCCGCTCTCTTATGCATACAGCATCTCGAAAGAGCCTTCGCCCAGTGGCTGCTTGTTCTCTCACAGCTTCAGTTTTCACCTTCTTAGAACATAGTCTGAAAGTAGCAATTTAATTTAGGCTGAGTGTAACAAAACAAGGACACCATACCCTAAGCACTTAATCAAGTGATGTTGTAGAAGCCAAGGAGTAAGGAGAGAGAAGGATGAACAACAAAAAAGGAAACATTTTCCCATCTTTGATGTGAGTGTAACTCACTGCCATTGCAAGAAATTCAAGTGTCAAGCGCAGACACTTGATATGCGGGGATCCATCACACATAATAGTTTGATCAGTTGCCTGTTCTCTCTTTTCGAGGGCACAAATGAAGCACTTGGGTTATGAATCCACCGTTGCTCAGTGTCCCCTGTCAATGAAAGCGCTGCGTTTCTGCATGCATGCGTCCATTAGATTTGTTTTCAGCATTTGCATTTCTTTCACAAATAGTTTATGTTTTTCTGATTTTGTGCAAACAGTGCAAATGAACATGTTTTGTGTGGCCTATTGACTTATTGTAACCTGTTTAAGGAAGTCTTTAAATATGAGAGGGATGTTTTGGTATGACTTCAAAACCGTCCAAAGTTGGATTTTCACCTCCTTTTGCAAAGGAGGCAATCTGAAACAAACAAAAGCAAAAGATGGGGAAAAAAACATTTTCACAGCATGCAAATGTTGCCCTTTTAAATCTGCACTATGTAACTTTTACTAAATATATATATATATATATATATATATATAAAAATAAAAATAAAAAAAAAAAAATATATATATATATATATATATATATTTTTTTTTTTTTTTTTTTTTTTTTTTTTTTACATATTTGTTGAAATTGTCACTATGTGGGTGTCAGACAGATAGTCTGGGAAAGCAAATCCAGCTCCTCTGCCTTTACCAAGTACTTCCAGTGATAACTAGAAACAACCAATCAGAGCCAGGAGGGGGGTCTTAGCGCTGTCAATCACACCTGTGTGCGCTCTGCTCATGCCCCCTCCACCTCTCTTGCTTGCTCTCTGCCATGCTATTGTTTCTTCCTGTTAGCAGAGCCTGCTGTGAATGCTCATGCTAGTTAGCATGACCACTGATAATGTCAGATAAATGGTTTTCCTGGAATGATAAGTTGTTTAGCACATTGAGCAGCATGTACACTAAGTTGATTGACAGCACTAAGATGCTCCTCCTGGCTCTGACAAGTTGCATTTCTTCAGATGGCAATATTAACACTGGGAGGAGGCGGAGGCGGAGGAGCCCAATCTTTTCACGGATTATCTGTCTCGTATTATACTGTCACAACACGGTAACAGTTTTAGCAAATATATAAAAAAATGTAAAAAAAGAAACGTAATTTTTTAAAATAAAAGTGACATACTGCAGTTGTAATCTTTGCTGGCATTTTTCTCCCATAAATTAACTACTTTACAAAATTCTATACAACCTTTGTCTTCAGCTTCAAACCTCTTTGAATAACAATATCCCTTGTAGAAGTTCTGCTCTCCACCAGCAGATGTCCCCACAGGTCTATTTTACAGTCTCTGCTATGGAAACCTCTCAGCCATTATTACTATCAGTAGAGGCACAATGCAGTGATTTGTACACTATTTCAATCTAAGTCTAGCTGAAAATAAAACAGATGCACACTATAGAATGATGCTGAAATGATCTCTTTATCATTATGTTATCACAGGTATGTTTAGCTGAAGCTTTAACGTATTATTTGTTTGATATCTTAGCATCGTTATGAAGTTAGCGGTGTTACACTCTCTCAAGCGGTCCAACGGCAGTGGCATGTACATTTTCAGAGATATTAGTCAGCTTGCTGCTGAGTTCTCAGCCAGTCACACTGCTTCAAAGTTGAAGCTTCAAAGTAAGCCAGCATCATTCATGCCAGGGGGCTGGAAAAGTAGAAATATAACTTGTCAAATGTAAGAAAACAGCATGAGGCTATTGTGCGTTTTGATGTGTTAAACCACTATTTTAACTCCTGTGAAAATCTGTGAGCTGGCAACCTCCACCCACTAGGCGCGACACATTAAACCCTTTGGCATGTATAGAATAGCAGACTGAGGGACTTTAACAGACCCTGCATGTCAAGCTTTTTATGGCTGCCTAGGATCCGTGAGTCACACTGCAAACTAGTGATATGTTATCATCAGATGTATCAACTAGGACATTTTTGTCCATTTGAAAAACAAAAACAAAATACTCATCAAAGCGTAAGTGAAAATTCTTCAGTTTTTTTTTTTTTTACCAAAGTCTGGAATTCAAGTACCGTGTGTGTGTGTGTGTGTGTGTGTGTGCGTGCGCGTGCGTGTGTGTGTGTGTGTTTTTTAAGCTAACAGAATACTGTTTTGTCTTATTCTTTTAAACAAAAACAATTTATGGCGTGCTCGGATCAACCAAGCATTTACTAATTCAGAACAGAATAATTTAAAACTTTAAATGCTTTGCTGTTATTTATGATCCCACCGCCTCCTCCATTAATGTAACAAAGATTGGGTTGCTGACCAGGTGTTATATTGTTCCCTTTCGTGAAGCCATTGATTTAAATTTTACAGCTTGATTCATTACTAAAATATATATATATATATATATATATATATATATATATATATATATATATATATATATATATATATATATATATATATATTTTTTTTTTTTTTTTTTTTGTGTCCTAAATACTTTTGATTTAGTTCATTCTGGATCAAATTGTGAATATTTATTAGGACTTTAGCTATATTCAACTGTGTTTTTAGTTTCATGTTGATATTTTTTCAGTAAAGGGACACAAAAAATAAGCTATTTTGCAAATTGTTGGCTTCCTTTAACCTGTGATTTAAAATTTACTACGTTGCTAAGACATTTGACCACAAAATGTTCAATTGACTCATTAAAACCTCTCTTTTAATGTCTTGGGTATCACAAAATATGCAGAACAAGATGTTAGGCTTTCATGACTTTTGTCCTTTTTATTGTTCGCTGACGAAATCGTAGTTAACTTTGACATTACCAAGAATCATTCTTAAAAATTTCTAAGTGCCCCAGGCAAGCAACGTTTCTTTTAATTGTAAAATGACACATTCATGTGAAAATGTACCCCAAATAGCAGGTACATTGCTGTTGTACATGCTACAAAAATCTATATTTTTGTAGCATTCTTTTGGACATGGAAATTCTTTATCCTTAATGACTAAAAAGGGTTGAAAATGAGTGCAATGCCTCAGGGGTTTTTGTAAACAAAAAAAGTAGACTTGCATGATGCAATCAGCTCTGGTCATTTAAAATGCAACTCAATTTGCTCTGAACTAAAACATTCATGAATAAACATAAACATAGGCAAACGTTCCGTCTAAATGCATGCATAAACCCGCACTCAAATGTGTGCGGTCTCAGAATTAGATTTTTTTTTTTCAATAAAATGCCACAAACAGAAAACATACCTTTGTTGACCAAATACACTGTGAGAAAATACTCCTTCTCTCTCTAGTAACCAGATCAAGTTAAACAGAATTACTTCAGGAAGTCGTGCGAACATAGCATCTCTTGTGCATCAGTCAGGTTTCCATGTGTTCCTTGAGTAATAAACGTGAACTATGAAGGCTTAAAGATGATCCTTAGAAGTGAACTTTAAGCCTGAGTCTGCCTCTTTTATGACAAATTATAAATAATGTCTTTTTTTGTCTTAAATTACACTGAGCAGGTTGTGGCGGGCGCTGGCAAAAATCCTGAAACTATTGAGGCATGAAGTTCTCTGGCCTAAATGCAACCTCAGAGACCACAAGCCATTAGTCAGCCCATGAGTAGTCAGGGCCAGAATGCACAAAAGCAGATATTTTGCAACTTTAGCTGAAGCTTTAGTTTCCAGTCACAACGGTGAAAAGAACAGATTGGACTTTTTCTTTCCCCAGAGCAACACAGTAAACTGCATCTACTTCTCAGAAAACATGGAATGTTTTATTTTTATTTTGAGAATGGATGCTTCCAAATCTGGAACCCTATACAAGCAGGACTATTGAGACAAAACGTTTCCAGGAAAGAAATGGAAGATTTTGCTGGTATAAGTCTTCTACCCAAAACACCGAGGCATTCACAAAGAACCCTAAGACTAACACGTAACTCTTAGTGACGGCATTTTGGGGAAACTACTGAGAATTTCTAAGATTTTTTGCAAGGCAAGTTATTAACAACCATGCATTCACACACCAAAGTGCAATTTAGAGAGACCTACTAGAATAGCAGTTATGTGGGAGGAAGCTGGAGAAGCAACACATGCATGAGGGAGAACATGCAAGCTACATGCAAAGGAACCCCGGCTTGGGATTTGAACCAAGGACCTTCTTGGTGGACGGCAACGGCCCTAAAATGGTTTCCTTCACAATGAAATAGAATCTCAGCCTTTCAGGAAGGCGCCATACTTTAAACAAAACCTTAACATGGACAAAAATGTGCTTTGCTACTTTCCAGGAAGTGATTTGTGCTCTTTCATTGACAGTGAAACTTTAAATGGCTGCTGGTTGTTCAAAGATGTTTAACTTCAAGCTTTAATGTTCATTTGACCAAAGGAATGGCCTGAAATGGGTCTGAAATTACTTTAGTTCTTATAATTCATATTTTAAAGATCGCCTTATTACATTACACCACATCAAAACCCTGAAAAGCCATAAATATGACTGTTTCACTTGGCATCTAGACACTGACATGTCTTCCTGGAAATGTTTTTTCTTCTTTCAGAAAAGATATTAGATTTTAAAGACTGTAGGACACCAACTCGACTGCACTATAAATTTTATTTTATTTAATGTGTGTAAAAGCACACATTTGCCTTAAAAATCAGGAAGTTATGTTTTAATGTGTATACAAAACACCAACTTTCACCTTCATTTTAATACATACACAATATTGTCAAGTTTTAAATTTAAAATAATTGGGCGGTGAAAGTGTAATTTAATAAATAGATGTGCTGAAAGGCCAGGAAAGCATTTACAACCACATTTTATTTCCTAATGAGCACAAAGCTTTGAAATATAGCTGCTAACTTGTTTTCAATTGAACGGTTGCACTCATCCGCACACAGAAAAAGATGTATAGTGGGAATCATCTGTTCCTTGCTTCTTCCTGCATGACATTTTTATCCACCTGCAGGCTCTGAGGGAGCATATCCAATCATTCTGAATCCCACCTGAAAACAATATAAATGGAAAAAGGCTTACACAAGGAGGATACATAATTTCTAATAACATCCCTATAGCTGCTACAGTGGTATCCATTTTGAACGTCTGTGCGATTCGAGTTGAGCTGTAAAAAGAGGCATCATTGTTTCACAAAATCATGAAGTTGAACTCAAAAAAAAAAAAGAAAACCTACACAGAAGTTGATTTTAACTGGAGGTTTTAAAACTGAAGCAAGGAAATAAATTTCTACATCCTCTGATTACCTGTTTTTTTCAGCTTCCACCACATTTCTTGATGTGTAATAATGAAGAATAAAACAACCTCAGACATGCATTTGTTAAAAAAAACACTTTTAATTAAAGCAGTCACATAACCTGATCATTTAGTTTCCTTTCTGCTTTAAGAGATTCTGGACTTTTACCTTGTTTTGTCGCCTACCAGCAGATGTCCCCACAGATTCATGTTGCACTCTCTACTTCCAGTAAGACTGCCAACAGAGACGCAATGCACTGAATTGCACATTGTTCTCCTTTAAATCAAAAATAAAAACAGACACACATAAAATGATGGGAATATGACATCTTTGTCATATTTTCCGTTTTGTCAGGCTCACAGGTCAGACTGCAACAAACCACAGGGAACAAAACCTAAAGTATCTCGTGTTTATTTGACAGATGTTTTTAATATTTTCTTTTGGCAAAGTTTACGAGCCCAACGATATTATATATCTCCAAAGTGGACATATAGTTGTGATGTATTATATTTGTCAGCTCGGTGCTTTATTCCCAGCGTGTCATTCTCTGTCAGACTGTTTCAAAGCCGAGGCTTTAAAGTAAGCCAGCATTGTTCTTGTCAGGGGGCTTGAAAAGCAGAAATATAAGTTGTCAAATGTAAAAAACGACATGAGGCAGTTGGGCGCTTTGATGTATTAAACCAACATTTTAATTCATGTAAAAACCAGTCATTTGGCAACCTCCACCCACTGAGCATGAAACACAGAAACCTAGCTTGGCGTGTACATAATAGCAGACTGAGGGACTTGAACAGACCCTGCATGTCAAGCTTTCATGGCCTTGACTCAGTCAAAACAGAAATGTTTGAACTAAGACGGCGTTGTTCGAAGCGTTGCGCCTTAATATGTGATTTTATTTTTGGTTAAACACGGAGCAGATGATCTTTAATAATTTCCCAGCATGCAGAAGTTTGTTTCTGTGCAAATTCTTCTGCATCTGTTCCTTTTTGTGTTTTCCATGTGGAACAACTCTGATTTATTTTGGCCAATAGAGGTGTTTTTAATGTTTCTAAGGCTCCATCTGCTGCACATTGCATGGGCATTACCGATGCCCACCCTCCCATTTTTCTTCGGTAACGAAGCAAAGAGAGAAAATCTACTTTCACTGGCATTATACTCTCCTGTCTGACCTTAACTCCTGCTGTAAGAACAGCCTGGTTTCTTAAATACCAGCATATTGCAGCTAGGTATTAATATTCCTTTTGCTTTGTGCTCTCATTTTCCTAATCTTTCATTTGAATTCAGTTTATTTACAAAGGTTTATTTATATGCAGCCAATTCACAACAAATGTGAATTAATTTCAGTTCAATCACACATGCATTTCAATGAATCCTTATTTCCAAACAATGCATTAAACTCAGATGTTTAGTAAAATTAGTTTACCAATGTTCTTTAAGGAACCCCATCAGATTGAATTGAGTCATTGACTTTCAGCAATGCGTTTATGTTCTTGACTTTGCAGCAATCTCTCGTACTCAGCATGCACGTAGTGACAGCGGAGAGGAAAAACTTACCCCTAACAAGAAGAAATCTAAAGTAATCATTTTAAACTCTTTTATAGTTTCATATCAACAGCAACATATTATGCCATCCATAAACATCTAATATTTCAGGTTGTAATTTTTCAAAGAGCCTTCATGCATGTAGTATGACATTGTTGTGCTGGTCACTTCTCACAATTAATTTCAGTTCATTTCATTCCTGTTCAATTTAATTCAGTTCTTAATAGAATCAGTTCAGTTTCATATGTTTCTACAGTGTAGTACTAATTCATTGCAGCTGTTGTCTCAAGACAATTTATAACACAAACCGATCAAATTGACGCCTACCTGTGATTGAGTTCAATCCAATTCATTCCAATACAATCTCGGGTTTGGATGAGTACATTCCAGTTTAAACACAAATTATAACCTGGTGTTAAAATCGAAGAATAACCAGTCGAACCGTTGACTTTGCAGCAATCTTACACCCTGAACCCTTTGAACAGAATCAAACAAACAAACTCAGAATGCTGCTGAGACCATATGGAGGTCACATGGACAGAGACACAGCAGCTGGGAGTACTTTCTATAAGAAAATAAAACAAAGACCTAATTTACATGGGTGTCTGTTTCCATGGCACCAACAATACGACTTGAGCTAACACAGTTTAAGAAAAACAAACTCTGTTTGACATTTGCAGTCACACACTGTTACTTAGCACATCGCTGTCATTTCAGGCATCATTTCTTTTTAGAACCTTAGCATTTATTCTCCAGATATCAAAAAATATAAATAGCATGGAAAGTGAAAGTTTCCATGCTATCCATGAAAGCATGAAAGTTTGTCCAAGTCAGGCGCCATATTTGTAGTCTCTAATGTCTTGCAGGCATATCTGCCCCCTGGTGGTACCATGTAAACATGAACTGTTTTCTTTCCAACATTCACATTTTTTACGAATGTCCTTTTAGTGTTAATACATTTCTTGATCTAAATCAATAAAGGAAACATTGGTAATACAGGCAATTGGTGCTAAAGTCAATAAGAATCCAGACAGAAAAAAGAAAAAAAATTAAAGCTAAAAACCAAGAAAACGTCTGTTCACAGAAGAATCTGCCTCTGGAGTGGTGAACCCATTACCTCCCAGTTTGTTGTTCTGGAGTACAATTCAGGCGAGAGAGGCAGAGTTTTATTATTAAAGAATCATTCACTCTTAAAATAAAAAATAAAAAAAACACAAGCAAAGCAGCATTCTAAGCAGCAGCACGCTGAGCCCAGCAGGAGAAATAATCTCTCCTACTGCTGCTGGAACATCATCACTGAACAGCAATATTCATAATACGGAGGTTATTCTAAAATACACAAAACACCAATTACAGTCGTCATACGAGTTTAATCGCATTTCCCCAAGATTCTTACTTGCATAGAGAAAACATCATGCAACATTGTATTTGGATGTGTCTAAAGAAATACGTTCAAGTGCCATGTGAGCTTCAAAACGCGATGCATTAATTTGGTTTTGGAAAGATTTACTGGCAGTCTTCCTACACTCCTCATCCTGATATAGCAACAGGAGTACAACGTACGGATGTATAGAAAATGAAGATAGGATCAACAAATTCTGCAGGTACATGTCTTATGCCAGAAAGAAAAGAAAAGAAAAAAGCTTTTCATAGAAATCAGAGAGAGACTAGATTATTTCTGAGGAAGTGTCTTTCTAAGTTTTCCTTAATTTAACTGTGCTGTTGACAGATTTTCCCACCAGATTTCTGGAGCTCCTCTAGAGTTACAACGAATGCTCTGTTCGCCAACTTGTCAACTTAATTGGTAGGTTTGCAGTTTTGCTAAACTCTTTTCTTTTGTGATGGAGGGCACAGTGCTGCTTATGAAAGTTTAAAGATCAGGGTATTGTTTTATACTGTAAACCCTGAGTTCTGCTGTGGGCCTTGGTATTCAAGATAATATTATTATACAATGCTATTAGATGACTCCTGACAGCTGCACAGGATTTTATTTAGAGTGTAAAGATGGTTGATTGAATGTACTTCCTATTTCAGATTTGATCTATAAAAGGTTTTCAAAACTACGTTATTTTTTTATTCCACTTCATTATAACACCCCATTCATATTGGGCGTATATCACTATGAATTTGTTACAAATTTCCTAAAGCAACATCAGGTATTAAAACTTGATTTAGTCATGTTTAACTCAAACTATTAATGCAACCCATGCAACAGTTGTGACCTTGTTTTTAGCATTTTATTTGCTTGATGTGTTCTCCTTCACATCCTGATTGTGGTCATTTTCTCTTTTGATTTTCAAAATTATTATTTTTGAGATTAAAGTCAAAACTCTTTTATTTTTTTTTTCTTCCAGTGGCCCTAATCCTCTTCCGTACACTTCCAAATATATGCGACTTGTACGTGATCTCCGGAAAAACAACCTGAAAGTATCCGACATGCGCAGTAGAGGGCGCAATAGCGTCAAATGTCAATGTTTTTCCAACCGCCATAAAAGGAAGCGCTCAGTGTTTGCGCATAACTTACACATTTGAAGTTGTTGTCCAACCGGAGCAGCATATTAACAACGGAATCCTCATTATAGTCCGTCATGGTTGTTGTTATTCTTCCCGCTTGCGCGTATCAGGATGCAGAATAGTGACGTTTGTCGAGAATGAATGACGTTCAGTTCGGATGAATGCGACCTGGACGGTAGGTCACATTTGAATCGGATACCCAAGCGGCCTGGCTCGCAGTCGAAAAGAATCCGATTAGTGTTGTTCAGACTGTCATGAAAAAAATCCGATACAGGTCTGATAACGTCAAAAAAAAAAAAAAAAAAAAAAATCGGAATTGAGCCACTTCACTGTCTGAGCGCGAGGAGAAGCTTTGAAAAGGAAGACATGAAGTCCTGCTTTCAAAAATGAAAATGTAAGCAAAAGCATCAACAGTTTTGAGAACAAAAGACATGAAAATCTGCTTTCAGACCGAAAATGTGTGCTCTTGGATTATGGCAGAAAAATTTCCCCCATGCAAGTCCAGGCGATGCGCTTGTCTCTTTAACATTAGCTTCATGCACTGCCAATTAGCATCCATCTCCCAGGTACCCTGAGCATGGAAAGTAAACTCCAGCTACTCGCTGCATCGAGGTGAATGACAGAAATTCTAACAAGAGTCTGTGTTACAGGTTGGAGCGGCATCATCACCTTGACACCGACTCACCTTCACACTAATTGGCGCTGATTGGAAGCGGTGTGATGACACAGGTCAACCCTGCCTCAGCTGCTTCGAGTTGCAGCTGTTATTGGAGCAGCAGCCAGTCCAGGTATTGGAGGAAAGCTTCACTCAGGTTCAGACTCCTTATTTGCTGTTGTTTACACAATTTTGTCATTTTTTAAATTTTTTTTAAAAAAATTTTTTATTGAGCAACACTTAAGTTAAAGTGCTGGTTACCATTTCTGGTCCAGTCAAAGAATGAACTGAATAGATGTGATATTTGTAAACAACTTGCTCGGAGGAGTTTTTGTTCAACACACTAGCTAGTCATATCAAACAAACGCAACTATTAGGCAAACAATCAATACTGTTTCTATTAAAAATACAGCAATGATGAGCAACTTGATCCGAGTCAAAACAGCTGAGTATCAGAGAGGTTACTTCGGTTCAGTCAGCTGTACGAAGAAGCATCTAAACATAAGGATGACTCATCTCCAGAAGCTATGCAAATCGCAGTGTAAAATAAGAGTTATGTATGATAAAAAAGAAACCTTTTTCCAATATGTACAAAGCAAACAAAATTATATTTCCCCCCTTTTTTCCGCAAATTTATATTCGCTGCACACATGCAAACACACAGAAAGCTCAAGAGGGGCCCAACAGCTTGATAAATATAAATGCAGTGACAATTCATCATCTTGCTTTATTGCTCAGCCTACACTCCAAAAATAACTCCAACCTCTGCAACATACATCATAATATAATTCTCTAAATAAGAAGCTTTTAACTGCAGCTTCTCCTGGAGCTGACGCTTAATGTGGCCCAGAAGTGAACCTCTGACCAAAATTGCCTCTATTCATCAAATAAACAAGACAGTAAAAGGCACTTTTTTTTATGTAAAGTTTTCATCGCGCATGCTTTTTATCTTTAAGTTTCCTTTCTTACATAAACTGAGATTTTTTTTTTTTGCTGCTAAATTATGCTATTTATCTTTACTTCCCTCTCAAGATCTTACTAAACAATTTTTAAAAGTACTGACCAATAAACTAAAAAAAAAAAAAAAAGCGAATATGTAGCGTAAAAGTAATGTCTCGGAAAGACACAATCTGCTACAAGCTTTGTTGATGTGTCAGATATTGAATCTGCCCCTGAGAGGAACCGGGTGCCTTGGCCCTAATATTGCACCAGATGTCTGGCATATGCAGTCATGATGTCGGAGCCCTGGTGCTGTCACAGACCTCTCAGAGCACCCCGGTTAATTCATCACCACATAAGTAAGCGTGCATGCGTACTGAAAGCGCCGACTGCGGGCTTTATGAAAGCTCAACAAAACGACACGCCATCAAACGGCAGGAGGTCTTCCTTGAGGGTTATTTTGACACAACGTCGAGAAGACTTAAAGTTGTTTATGGTTCTGTGGTGCGTGAATGCTCATGTTGAAATGGGTGGGCGGTCTGCTTTTTTATTTTTTTATTTTTTTAACTGGTACAATGGTATTATTGTGTCGGAACAGAGCATTACGCTGGCTTACAAAAGTATTCATGCCTCTAGAGCTTTTTCCACATTTTCTCACATTTATTACAGGGATTTGAGGAACTAAACCAACACAAAGTAGCACATGCTTGTGAAGTAGAAGGAATATGTCGGCTGTGCATTTGTATTCAGCATGTTTTCCACCAGTTTACACATGTAGATTGATTTTATTCCCTTTTGTTCTTTGAAAAATACTTCAATCACAACCAGATAGGATGGGGAGAATCTGGATAATTTATTTCCAAGTCTAACCACAGATGCTCGATTGGATTAAGGTCTGGACTTTGACTAGACACTTTGATCTAACCCATTGTGGCTATGGTTGTATGTTTACAGTCATTGTCCTGCTGGGTTGTGAACCTAAATCCTACTCTTGAGTCTTTTGCAGCATCTAACAACGTTGTAGAAAGCAGGATTTATGTTTTTTTTTTCTCGTTACTTCTTCTTCTTTTTCTTCTCCCACCTGAGTTGTGGATGTTTGCAGCTCCTCCAGAGACACACTGACATTTGAGGTGAATTTTTGGTTTTATATACCTGCTTGTTCCCCAGTGTTTGCTTGCACTACTTGGTCTGTCACGTAAAATCTCAGCCATGGAAGTTTGTTGCTATAATGTGACAAAATGTAAAAAAAAAGAGTATGACTACTTTTGAAAGGCACTGTATTAGTTTATGACTACCTTTGTGTCATCCGTTCTCCCATTTCTTTCTGTGAACGCCTGCTTGCTTGTTGTGTTTTACCATATTATTTTTACAGAGCTTTTCTTCCTGTTAATGCTAAATCCTTGTTTCTGCCAGTATTCGTCTTCAGTCTGTGTATCACTGCATCTGTGTGAATGCGTAGTCCAGCCCTTCTCTTGTTAGTTTGTCAGCTTGTCTGTTTTCCAGCAAAGTGAAGGCCCAGGGCCAAAAGAAAAAAAAGAAAAAAAAAAAAAAACAGAAGCAAAAGCATTTCTAGATTGTGTTTACCATTTTCCTTTGCTCTTTTCATGATGGACGCTGCAGTTTTGTTCACTGACAGTGATTTTTACAAATGTTCTTAAGAATTGATTTTAAGCTTTCTCTTTTTTTCCTTATCAGTCTGTGAGGTGATCAAACGCCTCTCCGCTTGCTCACACAGTGCTGTGAGAAAAGTGTGCACACCCTTACAGATCTCCAACGCTTTTGCTGTTTTGTCTCCCTTCAGTGTCTCAGATCCTCAAACAAATTTTAACGTTGGACATAAATGACCTGAGTAAATGCAAAAAGCAGAAACCAAATCAAAGCAAAATCAAATTATGATTTCATTGATTAATGCCCTTGAAATCCGCGAAGCGTTTACATTAAGCGCCGATGAGACTTCTCTTTGGAAATATTTAATCTAAGCTGTACTTGAGGGCTTTCAAGCAGGAATGTCCTGTTTTAAGATCACATCAAAGCATCTCAAATAAATGTCCAGTTTTTAATGGTTTGATTTTATTTGTTAATCTCAGTCGTTCAGTGCTGAACTGTCTGGTCTGCTCCAAATCATTTTCCGGCTGCAAAACACAAACTGATGGCTGGATTTTATGCTTCATCATTTTCCTCTAGAGAAGTCCAGGCCTTGAAGCAGCAAATCAGTCCACACCATCACACTATGCGATTTCCCTGTAATCCTGTGATAGTTTTACAATAAGTGTAACAGAATGTACGCCTTTCGAAAACTTCGTCTTTGGTTTTGTATTTGTGCTCTTTTTTTTTTGATCAACAATGGTTTTCACCTTGTGGATGCCAGTTTTTCCCAGTGTCTCTCTTATACCTGAATAGTAATCACAGAGCGTAACCAAGGTTACACCCGTGTTTTAGATGTTGTTCTTGGTTATTTTGTGATATCCTGGATGAATAGTCGATTCACTTCTCTATGAGTTATTTTTGCAGGCTCCGTAGAAAGTTCAGCACTGCTGCATATTTTCTCCTTTTGTGACTAATGGTTGTCACTTTGGTTCAGAGAATTCCCAAAGCCTTAGAAATGTCTTTGAAGTCCCTTTCCACACTGACAGATGTCAGTGACGTTATTTTTAATCTGTTCTTAAATGTTTTTAAATCAGTGCATTATGAGCTACTGTTTGACATCTTTTTGTCATGAGTTGTGTGTGTTTCAGGGCGGAACAAAATGCAGAGAGGAGCTGGAAAGTTTTAATGAAAGTCTGAAAAAAAATGTATACAAACCACTGGAGCCTGGGCACAAACAAACAAACAAACAAACAAAAATCCATAGGTACAAACCATCAGGGAGACGTGAAGACAACATGGGGAAGTGATGGGAGTTAGACGAGAGAAACCAGCAAGGAGTGACTGGGAATGACAAGCCTAAATACTGGGGATGTTGAATCCTAAACAAAAGGGCTAGGCTGATGAGCTAACAGGTTGCAGGCATCAGGAATTAAATCTAACAAGAATAACTACATTAAGGAAACATAACTAGACTGGAGTAACTAACTATAAACAAGAAATAAACTAGAAAAACTAAGAAGAATTGAAGTGGAAATGGAAACGAGGCAGAACTAATCTAAGGAACACAAAAAATGACAAAAACCAAACTCAAACCATCCCAGATCCTGAATCTTTGTCTTGTCAGACAAGATCTATTTGTGACTTCATGAATTTACTGGCTGATGATATTTAGTTTCATTGTTAAATGAAATACTAAATACACTGGACCAATGTGTTTTCCACATTAATCCAAATTGGTTTGGACAGATTTTTTTTCTTAGTGAATTACATTCTTATCTAAAAATCAATAATGTAATAAAAAATATGTCTTTTTCTGGCACATTTTTGTCAATTAAGCATTTACATGTTACAAAGAAACAATAATCGGTGCCAAATATGTGTATATTTTTTATGTTGGAGAACAATAACTGGTTATTTAAACAAAGCTGATAAGAGAAAAGACAACCAATGCTCTGCATGTTGGAAAGGGCTAAAAATTACTCCATTGTGACTGATTTGTGCAATTTAAAATTTTGTTCCATCTCTTTCCGTGTTTGTCAATCCCATCGATCGGCTCTGCCGCTCTTAGCCTCAAAAAAACCCCCAAGCTCTCCACGGCAATATGTTCACATTTTGGATCAGGCAGTCGCTGAAGTGCCACAGTTGGGTGTCCACATGGATTTTCTCCAGTGGCTGAACAGAGAGGCTGCTTGGTGCCGAGTTAATTATGACACAACCTGAACTGGCTCTTCAGCTGCTCTCCAGATTTCTCGAGCGCTTCATGTAGTGAGGCCTGATACATCATCCTGAGAGGCGCCGCAAACATTAACAAATACTATAATTCACAGACTGCTGCGCACGATTCTCCTGCTGATGCAGACTTTACTGTACTTTAAGTCCTGTTGAGGTGACACTCTCCTGCTCTGCGAGGAAACCCACTTAGAAATGTGCAACGGGAAATTAAACCGTTGCACTGAAGCGCCGTGTAACGTGCTTTATCTTAAAGCTGAAAGAATGTGAAGCACTTCAGGACGCGTGTGGCTTTGTGTTCAAGACGAAGCGAGGCCATGTTGAATGGTTTATAGAGCTGTAAACACGCTGATTAAATGCCTTTCAGTCACTATTATTACTAAGTTTCACAGAGTGTAGAAACGGCTTACTTGGGTGAAGTGAGTCTTCCAGAGCAACAAAAGTGTAAGGAAGGTAAAGTTAACTGAACTGTGGTATTAAGCTAATAACTAAGTCTGCAAAATACACGTAAGAGAACCTACATTAACTGTCGAATATAAAATGTAAAGCGATTACAGTGGTGTTTAATTGGTGTTTTTCTGTTAATTAGCTGACCTCCTTGCAAGTTACTCCAAGCCCTGATAAAGTCAGACTGGGGTGTGTTTTCGGCATTTAGAGAATATGATTAAAGTGTTTAAATTATGATTAAAAAGGGTTCAGCGGAGACCATGAAGCCGCAGACTCTGAGCCAAATCATCAATTACTTTTATTTGATAGCAAATGTTTATTCCAAGTGGCCCTCTCATTCCTCTTCATTAGCATTCATCTGAACCCATCGGTCTGCACAGGAACAAGCTGCTCCTCTGACTGCCAGGCCGGGGCTGTTTTAGCCAGATTGTTGGGGGTGAAAATTTCCCCCGTAGCCAATAATCGCACTGGAAAGTGTTCAGTCAAAAGGATCGTTTCACATCCTGTCTGCAGAGGTTGAAAGAGGAGATTGAAATGTCTTTTTTCTGTTGTTTGTCTTCGGTCTGGATCAGCGGGAAGCATGAGCAGGTCAGAGGATCAAATGTACCAACATTTGAAAAGGTTGCAGTTTCAAACTGATTAAAATGTTTGTTGTGATTCTTTGTTGTTTGGAGTCTTAGTTTCAGTTTTGATTATATTTGTATTTGTCCTGATCTCTTGCCTTTTCACTTTATTCCTCGCCTTGGTTCAGTTTACTTGTTAGTGCGCATTTAGACTCATGTATCTTGTTGTTAGGGTCTCTTTAGGACTAGGTTTGATTTTGTTTATTTTCTTTTCCAGCTGCTAATCATGTCCTCAATTATTCCTACCTGCTCCTTTCTCACCTGCATCTGTTAATTGGTAATTAGTTCTCCTGCTTTCTTTTCCTGTATGTACATATGTAGGTTAACCTGCTTTCTTTTTTTGTTCTCCACTGGTTCCATCCACCTCATCTCCTTGGTCGATGTTGTACCCTGCTGTTCCCCGTCTGCTCCTGTTTTTATGCATTTATTTTGGTTTGTTTTGCTTTAATAAACTCTCATGATAGTCATTTTCTACTCCAGTATTGTTTTTATTCTCCACATCTTGGATGCCTTCTAAGGAGGCGCTGGAGAAATTTCCTCTGCTTCTTTAAGCTTAGATTAACGTTCCTGTTAGGAGCATGAGTAAATCTGGGTACAATGGATTTTATTTTTTGGTTTGTGTTTTTTTTAAATTGATGTTTGGACTAATTTGAACTTTTGGCAGCAGTAGGAATAATTGCCAGACCTAATGTATTGCCCTGATATAAGCTTGATGGAATATCTAGCCATTTACAGAAATAAATGCTTATTGCAGATTTTAGCCATTTAAAACGGCTCACACTGAATATGTTCACATTGTTGTGCCGCAAAGCTATATTAGTCACACTTTCACAAGTTTTCTGCTCTTTTTGTGTGAAACAGCATCTGTGTTATTACTTAACGTTGCGGGCTTTATGTGCATTAATCTCAGCTAATGCTGGGATTAATGGGATGACGTCCTAACAGCTGCAGTACATGGACAGACACGTACCACTACTGGTGTTATTTTCTTTCCATTTTCATTTGATCTCAATCATTCATTGATAAATATGAATAGTTTGTGTAACAAGTAAGAGAAAAACAAAGAAAATCATTGGTGTTGCACGCTTAAAGCCTGTTACCAAATCCAAAGACTTTCTCCACTCTTTCTGCACTTGCATTGGACGGACGAGTCACAGCTGAAACGGCAGCACACTAATGAAAAAGAGAGATGATTAGATGGCTTAATATACTGACATGCTCTCACTAGTATAAATATACTGAGTCTGAGTTGTTTTTATGTTGCAAAAATCACCTAAAGCAAACGTTCAGTGTGACGAGCTGTTAGCGTTCCTCCATCCTGAGATTGGCACGCGTCTGTCAGACATCTTTCTTTTACACCAGAGAACTATCACTCCTGTTTAACTCCACAAAAAAACAAACAAAACAACAGCAAGCTATGACTGTGAGAACCACATAACGACCCATTATAAAACAACAGGATGCGTGTATTTGGAGCATGGTGAAGAAAAGGCATTTGATGACTTGAATTGTTGTATTTCTCGGTTTGCGGCGTTGTTTGGATTGCGGTGAAGTGTAAACTGCAGCTGTCTGCTTCACCGTCTTCGCAGCTGGAGCACCGCTATGATCATTAGCACAACGGCATGCTGGGAAGTCGGAAGGGCTCAAGTGTTGGAGGTTAACAGTAAAGTTGGTCCTCATGTGCAACTGAACATTATGCCACATTTTTCACTTTCTGTGAAAAAAGTTTTGTCTTTTATATTGGACCTTTTTCTGAAAAAGACAAGAGTGAACTGTGACATCTCCCCTCTGAGGAGAACACATCAAACAATGCTATTTTCAATTTAATTTCCCTTTTAACAATTTTCTGAAGTTTTTTTTTAATTATTTGCAGTCTTCGGGGGAGGTTTACTGAAGCCTTGAACCTGCTGAAGTCTTTTCTTGTGTCTGTCACGTTTATTATCCAGCCGGAGCTTTAAATTTCTGCCTGAGGGGTGTGAAAATGGTGATCTTTGTGCCTGCCCTTGTTGCTTATGTAAGTGTCTGGTTTTCAAAGCAAAATTTACTTGCACATTACCATAATTATTTTAGCTTTTGCAGCATAGGGTAACTAGTTACGTCACGTCGCCTACCTGCTTAAGAAAAGAAAAATGGATGCATGCAGTCTCCATGCATCCATTTTATGCATAAAAGTTGGACAATATAGATTTGCAGGCATATGGGCTGGTAGTAGCAGCATCAGTATTTGATAATATGAAACATGAGGAAACTTTTTTTTCTTGTGAGTTTACGCTAAACTTATGTGTTGCATAGTGTCGCAATCCCTTATATCCTCATTTAATTTTGTTTTAAAACGGAGACTGATTGTGTTTGCTGTGGTTGCAAACATCTTTTTTTATTTTCCAACTTGTAAAAAACAATGCCCTTTTCAGGCAGCAGATGTCAGCGAAGAGCAAACATCCACAATGAATCTCTAGCTGAGGGACGGGCTGGGATGTAGTTGTTGTGTGCTTTCCTCACAACAGATGGCACTTAAAAACAGCCATCTTTGATATGAATGATAGAAAAACATCAGATCAGCTTGCAAGACGTATATCGTGGACTGGAAATTGAAAGAAACGCTAATTAGCGTGTAGATCCAGGTGGGAATTTGTCCTCCCCCCTCCCAACCCTAAAAAAAGAATACATCAAGCTTTCATCTGCATCTGTCCTATTGTGTATATTCACAATCGCCTCCAGTTTTCACCAACCACCTTACAAGCTGGAGCACCTCCTTTTGATTTTTGCAAATCAGGTCAGAGATTGTTTCATACGTGCACACGGCTTGTTTTTCAAAAAAAAAAAAGAAAAAGAACATGATCAGATTTTGAAGAGCGTATATTTTTAAAACTGTCACCTAACAGGAAACATTCTTGTAGCTAGCTTAACTGTAAATGATAGAGAATTAAAAGAAGAGATCTATATTTGTAAGCCAGGATTCTTTTTAGGGAATGAAAATCTCCCCCCTCCCCCCACACACACAATTACCAAGGGTGTCATTGTGTTCTGCATGCGTTTTGTGGCTCTTAAGAAGACTTATGACATTGTCCCTTGAGGTAATGGTGCTTGTTCCCGGTGCAGATTGTATTTTGCTTGGTCTATCCCCCGTCTCTGATCCAGTGTGTGCCGCTCGTGGAGAGGATCTCAAGAAAAAGTTGGGTTTGTGAACCTTTACTGCGGCTAATGTAGTTTCATTATGAGCTTCATAATGAGCTTGTGAGAGACGGCTGCGATAGAAGTCAGCTCCTCGGCGTCTGATGCTGTGGTTTTTAAAGAAGGTGAAGCACTTCTCTGACTCTTCGCCTCAAGTGTGGGAGTTCAAGTGCATTGACCAGTCCTTCCATGATGTTGCAATGTTTTTTTTGTGTGTTTTTTTTTTAATGATCGCTGTGGCTAAAAAACCAGAAATGCTATCGCTTAGCGCCACACACACTTGCAGGTTTGGCTTTAAAGAGACGTCGTGAAGTTAAATTAGAAAGAGGCTAAAGGGGTCGGCCAAAATTAAATCGAGTTGCAGTGATTATGATTCGTCAGACGAGAAAGAATTACAGAAAATGATAAGGCAATTGGTCAGATTTGAGGAAAAGCCGCGATGACTGATGATGAACTCTGCAAGTCCGCGCAAAATTAGCAAAATGACGACTCGATTTGCAATCGCACCTTTCTGGAGGAAGTGATTGATGCACATCTTGAGTAAATAGGTTTTTACAGCTCAGACTCAACCAGCAGAAATTATTAAAAGAGCTCTAAATGATTACTATTAACATAACCCTCAAACTATGAGGGTTTTCCTTAGCATGTGCACAGCTGGAGCATTTGGCATTATCCCGTCATTATCCTGTGTGAATTCAATTTCCTCCCAGGCACCCTGAGGCGAGCAGGGGACCCTGAGTAGTCAATTTGCTTATTCTTTGAGATTCAAAGAGGAAACAAACAGTTAAAATGAGCTTCCTCCAAAGGTTGGCCTGACTCTATCTAAAAGACGGAGCACATCTTCCTTACCTGGGCTCAGGGAGATGTCTTTACAGGATAAAAAAAAAAAGAAAAAAGAAAAATGTTGTTTCCTCCGAGTCAGCATTTTCTCTTTGCGTGTTCATGCAAATCTCTGGGAAGAGAACAATTCCTGAACCATTTTTACAGGAGATAACCTTTGTTGCACTAAAATCTGTGTGATCTGCGAGGCTCCATAATGTCTGTGCTGAAAAAGAAATGAATCGCTGTTGGCCATTTGAGGCTACTCCAAGGCCAACTTAAAATAATGTGTGCCAAGATTCCTCAGGAAAGCTTTTTCTGATCTCACTGTGGGTAACTAATAATAACTAATGGATAATATTATTGGCTAAGAGTAGATGGCTAATAATATTAGAAGACTGACTCAACCTTTGTTTTCAACCCTCCTTCTTTTAAAGCAAAAAAAAATACTTTGGATTTTTTAGGTTCAGTGGTATGTACTCCATATGCAACATTGCTTTGTCAAATCAGACTTAATTTTTTGCTAATCAATCTGGAGATTTGCAGAACATGTTTACATTATTTTTTGTCAAGATGTAAAGAAAAAAAACAAAACTGCGGCGCAGATTTTTTTTGTTTTGAAGAGATTTCAGCCAGTTGCATCCGTGTTGGCTAGATCATAGCGGTGGTGTTTAAAAAAAAAATTGTCCGTCGCTGTTGAAGGCCAGCAATAAGAACTATTTGAAGAGAAAAAAAAAAACGGCACACTTTTTAAAATGAAAACAATGATCTGAGAGATGCTGAAAGCACCGCTGTGGAGTCATCACCGCAGGCGACTCGGTTCACAGCGGAAGAATTTGATCAATTGCTTTAATGCTCCCCCTTGCTTTAATAAGGCAGAAAATACATGCGGTCTCTCTTTGTGCGTTTATGTAACTTTCTCGCAGCCTTTCACTTTGCGTGGCATTGAAATAAGTTTCGAACAACTGATGAAAGACGCTCGTTGGAGCAAAATCTCACATCAAGTTTCTGTCTCCTGCCTATGACCTGAGCCGATGACTGATGGGGAAAAATATGCTGCACAAAGAAGAACTGGGTTTGCTTTTCCGATCACTTGTCTGTGTATATATATATATATATATATATATATATATATATATATATATATATATATATATACACAGCCACCCCTTTCATAGAGACACTGGAATATTACGCCACTTGTGTTTGAAAGTGGAACAGAGTATCCTTAAAACTGATAGTTTCAATTGATTATAGGATGCTTTGATGTAAGTCTGTTGGAGGTTTGTGCTTAGCAACCCGAACTGAAGCCTGTGGTTTTGTTTCCTCTGTGCTGTCGGCTCTGATAACTCCTATAATCTCTTTCTACAGCCGAAACTCGCTCGGTTGCGTCTGAATTGTGTTGTGGCATAACACTGATTCAGGCTGACAAGCATATTTTATACCTCCTTAATGTATCTGGGGCGTTAAAAGACAAACGTCTCTCTGGTCTCTCCAATCCATTAGACACTACCCTGAGAAATTGTTTTCTCCGACATCCCCCTCAATCAAAACCCGCGTACATTTTTCTCGCTATCTTTATTCCAGCTGAAAACAAACAATCACTGATCGGCCTTATAAATATTAGAACCCGTGTTCGTGGCGGTGCGCCAAATGGCGCTCATTGATTTTCATGGTAGCGCCGCAGTCGGGAGGCACATCCTAGTGGTGTTTGAGGCTGGAGGCCAGCCACAGAGACGTAGCAGCGCATGATGCAAAGGAGGTTTCAGAGAGGCTGCTTTGCATTTGATCAACCTCTTACGCTTTCATCAGCAGCAATGAGAACTTCTCAGGCACGATTAGAGGGCCATGTAGAGAGATGTAAATTTAGACAAGATCATAGAGGAGGCTGCGAGGCTTAGGCAGCCAAAAGTTGGAAAGATAAATCAGGTCAAACAGAGCAGGGGACAGAAGCTGCAAGAGGTGCTTTTATTTACAGAGAGATTCAGTTTGAACCTGAAGGACTTTCTCCCTAAGAGCTACACCAGTCTCATGTCTAACTGATGCAGGTACAATGACGGTCACATTTACCTCCAACCGTGGCACAAGGCCTGACGGCTCCGAAAATAAAACGATGAAAACTGCAATGCAGGATTTAATAAAAAATAGCACCAACAATATACATACCATTACTTTGATATTGACTTCATAATAGCTCTGAATCAGTAAAAGAATAACATCTTGTCAGTATTGTAGGTTATTACCTTGTCAACTAGTTGTTACATAACTAGCAAAGAATGATGGCATAATCCATGAATATGACCGTTTTCTTGGAAATAAAATATATTTTTGTAGGTTTTGTGCTCTTGGCTCCTTTAAATTGTCACTTTTTAAGTCTCATATTTATACATTAGAGATTCGATCAGCCCTACATTTCTAAAAACCATTTAGAAATGGTTTTACATTTCTAAAACCATTCTTTAGTCACATAAAATATTTTTGTTGGCTCAGAAATGTAAACAAAGAATGTAGTGAAAGGCTTCTTGGTGACGAGGTCACTTGAGGAATAAGCTAAAATGCAGGAAGAGAACAATTTTAATTCGACTTACATGAGTTACAAAGTTTTTTTTGTTCTTGTACAGTAACATAATGACCAGCAAATAGCTTAATAAATTTAATGCTCCTTACTGAAATAAGAAAAACAAATTCTGTTTATTTCAAAACACTTTCTACCTTTTTACAGACAACAGCAAATTCATAACACACTTATTACAGCACATCTTGCTTTTTAGTGTAATTAAAAACATACTTGGTAAACACTCTGATCTCTCTGAATAAGTTTATTTATATTTTTTCCAGTTACATGACAATCTGCAATTATCTACTATATGGAAGATTGACTGTGGCACTTGGTTTAAAACTGACTGAACTATGTTTTATATGACTAAAAAGCAAAGTTTGGGCAATACATTTAAAATAAACTCATCTTTGTTTTGGTTTTGAGGCATAATGTTATACTGGAAAATGTAAAAAAAAAAAAGAAAAAAAAAGCAGCTTTTAACTTGATTCATTTTATTTAATGATGAATAACAATGTTAAAAAACACTTGTTTTTAGCAAAACTACTAAGGGTGCGATTACTTTTGCCCCCTAAAAAAAATTAAGTATTTAGGGGGAAATTATGTTTCACCTTTTTAGTGTGATCGGATTTTCCAGGATCTACTATCTAGCAATTCATTACGTTTTGTTTTCCTGGGATATAAATTATGTGAGGTGCATTTCTTTTAAGAAGTATCTGACTGTAGGTGTCAAAAATCTGGTAATAAATGAACTGGTATTAAGGTGGTAAACAATAAAAAAACTAAAAAAAACTTGCATGACTGTATTCACACTCTATGAACATAAAAAATAGTGGCATATTTGAAAACTAAATCATAAATGCACTGTATGTTGAAGTGAACCATTTGCTTCAGTTTTAAACTTTATATTTCTTGGTGCGACCAAATGGATTTAAAGCTGGCTGCATTACTGATAAAACTGAAGCTAAAAACAGTTCAAGTTTTCTATTAGTGTTAATAATAAAGTATTGTTAGTACATAACGTACTTTGTTTAAGCGACAGTTCATGTCACTGTGACATCATGCTGCTTGATGAATTAGCATCAGGTCCACATCAATCCATTTTCCCTCAGCAGGATAAACTACATGCATGCATAAATTTTAGCACAATGATGTTGTTGGAGTCAATTTGCATTCCTCAGCTAAAAATCACAGGAAAGTTTGAAAACACAAATTCTGGATTAATAATGATGCTGACCAAGACATTAGGACCTTGCAGTTGTCACACTGTCACTGCCTCCCTCACTGTTTTACTAATGTTATTACTCACCAGGTCATCAAATATCACTCTCTCCACTCTGTGTGCCTTTAGTCTGTCTCTCTTATTACTCTACTTTGCTGGTTACATTTGTTGTCGCAGAAGTCAAAGCTGCAGCAAAAAAAAAAGTGTAATTTTTGCACGTTTGGCATCATATGCTAGCGGGTTTTTTTTTTTTCTGTTTTCCTCACAACTTTTCTGCAACACTCTTTCTCTTTTGACTTTTCATTGTGTGTCCTCTGTCTACATGTGTTTGTGCTGTTGACTTTGACTGCGACAAAACATCCTCTTTGCATTTTTCCTTTCGTTTAAGGCGCAGTAGAAGCACTGTAGTTCTTCTTTTAATCAGTAGATGGCGGTGCAGATAAAACCTGCCCGTATTCAACAAGTGGTAGTTGAAGAAGAGTCTAAAGAGGAAGTACATTCCTAATAAATCTTCAACTACAAACTACAAAGTTGGTGTTTTTACAAGTCTATCAAACATTTAGGAATAATCATTCCCACTCGGTTTGTAATAATAAATCATGTATTTACTTGTTAAAATGGGCATGTTTTCAGACTCAACCTTGCTGCTTTTCCTGATTGGGCCAGGCTAATACCAGAAAAGTTTTGATTGAGACTTTCATGAGTCTTGATGCCAAACCGCTTCCTCACACTTAAGCAAAACAAAATCTACACTGATGAGGACTTAAACTATAAATCCTTTATTCATCAACAGGCCTAGAAGGTGTTTGTGGACAATTTGACTTCAAACTCGGTTTGGGGCCTTTGTGAGGTGTGACGGTCAGCTGTATGGTGTTATATCTTCTAGTTACTGGCTGCTTGGAGGAAAGAGAACCCATATTTATTTAGCCACCATTCAAGTTCAACAGTGAGCATGATGGGAAGAGACATTAACAACTCCAAAGCTGCCTATGTGAAAATTCAGCAAGTTTAACCATTAAATACTGTCTACATAAAAGTAGTTGTTGAGAAATAATCCCATAATGAGGTACTTTCTGTTCTACCCTCACAAATGTAAACGGCTTGAGCTAGCTAAATTGAGTAGTAAACCTTGACTCGGTTAGAAGTTGACACTTAAAACTGATCACGATGGCTTGAAGCAACCTTAGTGTTGTTTGTGTCTTTTCACTTAATTGTTGTAGGAGCTTTTGGTAGTTCGGTGATGTCACAGTCATTTCCTTGGTAAACGGGATGTCCTCTAACGGGATGTCCTCTGTGACAGATGGCTCTAAGAATTTCTATAGGATTGGTATGAATAAACATAAATATCTCGTCTGAACAAAAAACTCTGACTTCTAGTAGAGAAGTTTTCTTTAAGCCATACGATCCAATTTTTGTTAAAGCTACCAATGACGCTATACAACATCCTTGATGAAATGATGAAAAACATACAAGCTTCCTCCGGCAAGTACACATAATGCTACAAACATTATGACTGCAAAGCCCACCCACTTAGAGGACCGATATAACTGGTTGACTTCGATGCCATTCACACCGAGTTTCCCATAGAGTTACTATAGGGGTGCCAATTAATATTACATTTACTGGAGGTCCAGCATTTAAAGTTGGCACTGGCCAAACTGTGATGAACTGCTGTTTTCATTGCAGTGCAGCTTCATAGCCGCTAATTTCCTTCATAAACAACCCCCTGGTTTGTTACTGTACGCTGCTCAACAGCTCGGCTGCCGCTCTGCGAGTTCCAACAGCGGCCCTCGTTTTTTATTTTCCAGAGCACACCCTTCACAAGCTGACCTTGGGAGCTGAACCAGAACAGTTTAGCTTCCTGCGTTTTACCTTGAGGCTACTCAAGTGGTGAAAATGTTTTGGGAATTTGTTACAGTTTTGGAGGTGGAGGGGTGAGGGGTGGGGGGGGGGGGGGGGGGGGGGGGCGTAAGAGAGCAGGCTCTTCTGGAGGGGGATGCTGAGATCAGACAGTGACACTGACACAGCGCCTCACGAGGCTCTCCGTACGATAATGCTGAGGTACAGTGGTGCTCTGACAGATTTAGGTTTCAACAGCAGAACCCTAATGAGAATGCTGGGAGGGGAGAGGGAGGGAAATAAAAAAAAAAAAATCTGACAAGTTTAACTGAAGGTACAGTTGATCCGTTTCTGCCGCAAATACCTTTGTGTTTGCTTATGAATAATGAGCAAATGTGCTTACGTCCCCAAGACTTGTTATACGGTTTATGAAAACCAGGCTGCAAACATCTGCGTCTTTTTCTCCTCTCCTCTCTGTGTCCATTGAGAGATATCTTTTTGTCTACTGTCATTTCACAGGTGGTTAGGCCTCATTTTTAGCTGATGTGCATCGACAAGTGCACACGGTACGCGTGTGTCGACGCCTCAGACGGTATTGTGTACATGCAAAAGTGTTGAGATGCAAAATATGCTCCTTCCAGCAGCACACCGAAACACAACAAACAGAGGGAGGCTGAATAAAGTGCTTTATGAGGGGAAATGAGAGAGTGAATGACAATATCGTTTCCTCTTGTTATATGCACTAATTGACTTAATGTTTCTAAGCCATTAGTCCATATGTATCCATTGGCCGAGGGGCAATTAGCTTATCGGGCGAGCACACGCGCACTGTGGAGACGTGGCACCCACACAAACATCCACAGGCAGAGATACTTGACAGCTTGATCAATGGACGTCTTACTGACCATAATGACTCAGTACAGCCTCCTTTCAAAGCAGCACAGCTAGAGTCCAAGCACAATAACCCTTTATCTCAATCTGACACACACACATAGGAGCGCACGCGCTACAAAAAGGCACATCAATCATAATCACGGGCACCTTTAAAGACAATGCCGCTTTGAGGAGATGGGAAATGGCATAATTCTAATTACCGTCTCACTGCTGTCCCCGTTTGATTATCGCCCATAAACACACACATTCTGTTGCAGAGCGCACCCACACACACACACGCACACGCACACACACACACACACACACATGTCAATACACACATGTAATAGATAAAGTTAGAGCATGATCGAGTCTCTTTTTTTTTTTTTCTTTTTGCACCTTTTTATTAAAACTTTTAAGTAAATTTGTAAAATCCATGACAGGTTTTGACTACAGCACATTAAATCAGACCAAATCTTCATTATCTGAGATCAATAAGGATTACTAAAATGATTTCTACTTGCTAAATGCCAGAATAATTTCTGTTCTGAATCTGTTTTTGTTGTTGTTGTTTGTTTTTAAATCTCAGTTGCCTTTGAGTTGTAATTGCTTTCTCTTTGTGCAAACCTCTTTTTAATATTATTTCTTTGGTGGAACTTTTTTTGTGCTTTTTATATAAATTTTTAAAATATTGTACCTTTCTGTAAAAGAAAAATTAGATTTATATGTTTTTACAGGTGCTACTTCACACTTCCACACGATACATCAAAACTGGAACAATCAGAAAATGCAATAGGCTTTTTTCTTTTGCAATTTGCCCACCTTGTTTAAAACTGTTTTCTAATGTATGCCTGCTGCTGTCTTCAGAGTCGTCTTCTTGGTTGCAGATTTTAGAGAATGTACTGAGATATCTGATGTAACTCATTTCTTTCCCATAAAGCTTCGTGTCCAACAAGATAGTTGCACTCTATACAGCAGAAGTACACTCAATAATACTGTACATGATGCTTTTTGGGAGAGTACAGCACTAAGTGTGACAGTTAATGCTTGTATACATAGTAAAATAGTGCATTCAACAGAATATCTGTAATGAGGCAAAATGCAATGATGCTCCCTCAAAAGGCTGTCTTCAAGGACCGATGAAATGAAAAATGTCTCCACTTTGTCAACATGCGCTAGAAAAAAAATCCTTAAACTCTATAAAATGTTTCTAAAAAATAAGATATGCAAATGTCTGTCTTCAGTCCCTCACTGGTTCAAGTTCAGGTGCAAAGTGTAAGATTTCAGCTGTAACCTTGACATGCATTCACCAGTCGAGGAATTAGTCACCTGGGCGAATAGCATTTATATATATATAAACATTTATGTATAAAACAGTAGCCTCCTGTAAACAGGTTGCATCAGCTTCTCCTGGTATTTGGAGATGCAAGAGAAAAACATAAAAACATAGTGTGTTTTGGTTTTTTAGCAATAAAGTTCATTTAGTCCAACAATGATGGAGAAGGACTGTTTTTATTTGGGGAGGAGATAATGGCTCCAGGAACAAATAAGTAGGCTTGTCACAATAAATCAATTAAATGGTAAATTAAAAGAAGCTCAATTATTCTCATTTGCTTGATTTATTGTTTTTTTTTTTTTTTTTTTTGTTTACCAAAAACCGAATGATAAAAGTCTTCAGTCTGATATTTTTGTCTCAACTATCGTTTTTTTTTTTTAAAGATAATTTTGTTTAGAGGCTTCATAATTTTTTTTATTTGTTGTTTTCTCAATTTATTTTGTATGTTCCAAATGTCTTCCAGTTCCAGTGTTTGAATGTTCATCAGAATTTAAAGTTTATTGATCTTTGGGAATGTCTTCTTGCATTATTATACCATTATTACTATTATATTACTTGAAAATGTTCTCAAAACCACAATGGTGTCATTTATTGCAATTTTTTGTGCAGCAAAACTTATTGTTACAGACTAACTTTAGTTCTTCCAGCAACTGTGCCACCATTAATTTAGTTAAACACACAACTACTTTATTTTGTAACAAAAATTTCTTTTTTTATCTCCAAATTTTGATTAACATTTTCAGCTGCAATAATAAAAGAATATATATTTTAAGGCTTTCCATGTCTTTACCAGGGGTGCCTATAAATGTGGCTGGCACTTTAAGTGCAGGCCATTTACCATTCAGACTGTTATCTACAAGCCCAAAAGCCTGGTTCTGTAATGGTGTGGGGTATTACTGGTGCGTCTCATGTACGTAACTCACTCCCCTGTGATGGCAGCTTTAATTCAAGGCACATTAAAATTTTAGAACTAGATATACTGCCTTAAAGATCACATCCATTTGAAGGATGTTCATGCATTTTTCAATAAAACAATACAAAATCACGCCCTGCTTTGCTTTTATAAAAGCAGGGTTATGAAGCCAGCATTCTGACCCGTGTCCAAGAGAATGTGTCTACAAAACCACAAAGGCTTTTCAGAAGACCAAAGAAAGGTAGTTCTAATACAGACGTGGAGAGCAAGATAAAAATAAGCATATAAAACCAAGATCATGTGGGCTGCTTAACACTCATGGAAAAAGCTCGTCTCTTCCCACCTGTGGCTCTCTTGGGTTGACAGACACAATTTATTGCCAAAAGTATTCGCTTGTCTTCCTGTACACCTATATGAACTCAAGTGTTGTTAATCCACTTTAAATAAGATTTCGCCTTCTTTACAAATATTACATTTTGAAATATATTTTGGACAAATTTGATAGTGTACAGTGTTTCATGAGTAAATTTGCTATGTTTTGTGTAAAGTTTTAAATGTCGTCATTGCTAACGTCGCCCATTTTAGCTGAGTTCAATTGTGCAAATGGTAACTTTCTAACCCCAAGGAATGTTTACATACATATGTAAATTGAGGCTAACGCATAGATATATGGATGCATATATTTATACATATGTAAATCTGTGTAAAATGAAAGATTTTTATATATTTTATTTATTTTTTTATTTAATAATGAGGGTCCATCTGAAAATATTGTATGAGCTTATGGGGTGGGTGTTAATATGTTTTTTTTCTTCTTCCTACTCATTTTCGAGCATGTTAAGATTATTGTGGTACAGAAATATGTGTCTTTTGCATTCCTTGTTCATGTGTGTGATTTTTATACTTCTATCATGTTCAAAATAAATAAATAAGACAGTGGAGAGGATCTCAACCACTGATTCGACTCTAATTTATCCTAAAAGTGTTGAGTTGGGTGGAGGATGGGAGTCTTTGCAGGCCAGTTGTTTACTTCTACAAAAAAACTCATCCATGTTTTTACGCACCTGGTTTTCTGCTGCTCCAATATGTTGGAACACGAAGGGAACATCCCAAAAATTTGGAAGTATGAAATTACCAACATGTCTAGGTATGGGGTATGGGGCTGCACAGTAGCACTAGCAATAAGGTCCTGGGTTCATGTCTAATGCTTATTTATTTAAATGCGTTTTATCCCAATATTCATGCTTTGGGATTTATGGATCAAAAGACACTTTCCAAAACGTGTCATGTTGAGTTCAATTTAATTAGTAGCACTCATTTCAGTGTCTAGTGTCTAACCATCTTTTTTTTATTCTGACAGCTGGCCTAATGCTCATAATTTCTAATGAATGATGCATCTGAATTCTCTTAAATAAATTAAAGTCATTCTCAATTAAAATATGACCCATGGTTTACCTGAAAAAAAGACAACAGGTTTCCACACACGCGGCATTTAGAGTTTCTTTACCAGAAAAGTGCACTGCGCATTCAGTTCATTTGTTGGCGCGAACTTAAATGTAACATTTTTGACCTGAACTTTGAACAAAAGTAGCCGCACTCCATGTGCTTTGATTTAAACAACGGTAACCCCCCCGCCCCCAACATCAATTATTTAATTCACACCACTGGAACTTTTTACTAAGTTTTTACTTCAGTGTGCTGCATTTGGAGTTGCATGTGAAGCCAACACAAAAGAAGTAATATTGTAGCATTTAACACGTTTTTCTTTGCAAAATATCTCATGTACAGGTAGATTAGCTGGAGAGCCGATCGTTGTTCGTCGCCACAGATTGTGGATAACCCACTCGGCCTTGTTAACACGCAAACTTTCTTTGATCTAAACCACGGGTCTCAAACTCCAGCACTTGAGAGAAAGAGCCCTGCAGCTTTAGCACAACTGAATCAAAGCAGGTATAAATACACAAAAGGTTCAGCGGCGTTCTCGTCTGACCAAAGCCCCTTTCTCCACGGGTTTTGCCGTGTCTCCCACATGGCCTTCAGCAAACTACAAACGGGACTTCTTAGGTCTTTCTTTTCGTTACGGCTTTCTTCTTGCCACTTTCTCTTAAAGGCCAGACTTGTAGTCAACAGACCCTCCCACCCTCCACAGCTGCTCCGGTGGATCCACGAGCCTCTTGGCTGCTCCTTTGATTAATGCTGTCCTTGCCTGGTCAGTCGGTTTAGGTGGGCTGCTAGGGCTTTGTATGTAAAATTTCTCATTAACATTTTCCCTGACCTGGCTGCTTTGTTCCTTGTTCTTCATGATGCTGCTCACTAATGATGCCTAAGAAACCTCAAAAGGCCTTTGGAAACAAACATGAACCTTTTCCCTGGACGCCATGCTGCTTTGCGATGGTCTATCACATAAAATCTCTGTAAAAATGCATCGCAAGTTGCGATTCTAACGTGACAAAATATGAGAGAAACACTTTGCATTTAATTTTTTTCTGTTTCAAGTGAGTAGAAATGAATACATTTCCTCACACTTGCTTTTCTTTCCCCTCAGCAACCGGGCCTCTATTTTAGTGTGGCTGCAAGATGTGAAACAAAGTTGGAAGAAAGGTTAGGTTTAAACAATGAGGCTCTGAGGTTTAAAGGTTTGATAATCTTCCAGTAAATGAGCTGTGAGTCACTCCTGTATCCTCGCAGGTAGATTAACCAACATGTGGGGTGCTGTAAGTGTGAAAATACCCATGTAGAGTGGATCTTTATTTAAAGGCCGGCGGGGATTTTGGCTACAGTCTACATTGATTTTCTTAGAGGAAGTCAGCTTCTGTAAATAGAATGGTTTCTATTGGATTTTTTTTTTTTTTTCATATTTTGCTTTTCTTTTTTCTCCCTCACATCTCTTGGGTTTTTTTATTTTTATTAAAGCAGGTGTTTTCTTTTTCACTCTCTTTCTTCATCTCCTCCTTCACTGCTGTCCTTTGTTGTTTTGTTCTGTTTTTTCACGTCTCTCCATCTTACCTCTGCTTCCCTAAGAGTCTTGTTGTTGTTTTTTTTTTCTTCTTTTTGTCCCCTGGAGCCAAACAGGACAGTGCATTTGCTTCACATCGCAGTCTGCAATTGCAAGTAGATACTGCTGAAACAGGAGGCGCCTTCCCGACCATTACCCCCCCTCAGCCTCCTCTCTGACGTTTCCTGCACTGCCTCTTCCTCCCCTCTTCATCTCTTGAAGAGCTGCTGTCGTCAGACTGCAGTAGGATAATTGAGAGTTGTATAGATCGCGTGGGGAACATCAATTCCCTCCACCGCGCTGCTTCCCCTCTTACCTTCAGCTACACCTCCCTCTTTTCCCATTTCCTCACCTGTTTTCTTTTTTTGTGTGTCTTTTTTTTCCTTCTGCCTCTTCCTTTGCTCCCTACGTCTGTCATTTCCCGCCGGTCTCCCTGCCTCTCATTCCCCCTGTGATCACAAGTTGTAACTGCTGTGATTCGCTGCATAGATAATTCAAGCACATCCTGATCCGTCTGTCTGATAAGCCGTCTAAGTATCTCGCTTTCCGTCCGCCTGCTGTACAGTGCGTCGTTCCCCATTGTTGCCACGAGAGATGGATGGAAAAGAAATGCCTCAGAAGCTGATAGTAAAAAAAAAAAAAAAAAAAGCAGGAATAAATGACTAGAAGGAAGATAAATGAAAGCAACAAAGCAATTACATGAATATTGAGTTCCTTTCCCTTTTGAACTTCACAGTTGTCTACAAGAGTTGCAATTTCCTTAACTGGGCTCCTGCACTTTGTTTACATCCCCAGATTAAACTGTGAAATTGATAAGGGCTTGCTGCGTTGGCGGGATCTTTTTATTTTTTAAATGATTGTGTGTTTTATTTTTAAGGCTTCTGAACAACAATCCCCACGTAACGTATCGATCACGCTATTGATATTTCGGAGCTGTTTGACTTTGAATACCAGCTTGAAATGCTTCATTTGTGGCATCCCAGAAACGTCAGCATAAAGTCTAAAAAGACTCAATCAGGCGCAGCAACAGTAGTGGACAGAAATATACGTTTTTACATACTACCACTTTAATCTCCCAACGTCCAAAGGTGCAGAGGCGACACGTTTTTAAAGCTTTTTTTTTTTTGGCGCCGAGTTAAGAGTGCACAAAGAATTCTTTCAGACGGAGCTGACTTTCTTTTCATTTTGCAAGGCTTGGCTGTTTGCACATTGATCTGCCTTTCACTACTCCGATTCTCTCCTGGTATGGATTCTTTCAGTCGGCCTTGACTACCTCTCACTTACACTCAGTCATTTTGATCTGCTGCCGATGCCGAGCGAGTGCCAAACACAAATAGTCGGCCCCCAGCTCGCTCCTTCATCGGTCGGTTATGCAAAGGTTGGATTCACCTTTAAAAAATGTACATTAATGGCTTGTTATTGTGCAGCTGTGGTAGAAATATTGCAGCACATTGATTTTTAGCGGGATTTAGAAGGTTTGTTTTTTTATTAGAGATTCTAGTAATTACTAGTTTTAGTGTGATCGTACTGAAACATTGGGAGATGCATCTTTTTAAATACCTGTGTCGATTGATATGTATTTTTTACTGATCAGTACAAATGTATATACTTTAATATTTGGGCCAATGACTTAGCTTGACAGCTAACTAAATGCTTGGTAATATATCTCTGGTTCAGTCAAATATACAACAGAAAAACAACAGATGATGAATCATATTCAGGAAATAAAAGGTTGCCATATGATTGAAAAGTTGTTAGCATTTCCTCGAAGCTTTAACTTGATTTCTTTTTTCTAGTTTCAACAGCAGCTAATGTCGTTTAGCAGCTGGAAGATGAAAAGCTTTTTGGGACAATAGGATTTTGTGTTCTGCAAAACGACGACATCCATCTGTTCACAATTAAGTTTTAAAAGTTGGATCATCAGGAACCCTGAAAAATGGCAACCAAATGACGGCTCTTTGACGGGGAAATGAAAACAGAGAACGGCTAAAATTATATTCACACGCAACGTTTGGATCTTTTGTCAACAAAAGTCTTTAAGTTATAAACTTAACCATGTATGCAGGTGGAAAAAATGGGCTTAATAGTCAACTAAAGATGATTTTGTTGCACACCGACTCCATTTTAAATGATCTGTTTGAAGACCACTCTGGATTAAAAGCAGGAAACTTATGGACTCTCGTTGTGTTGTGTAAATTGAGCCGATTGTTTTACTGTTTTAGAATTTTTTTTTCACTAAAACAAACCCGTATGGAGCTCATAAACATGTTCTTTCTCTATTTCACTCTGAGTTTTACTGAGAAGTTAGCAACCTTGCACTAACGAGCTTCCTGTATGAATCAAATACAGAACGCTGAAAAGTGTACCTGCCCGATACAAACACAAGGCAGGGTAAAAATCTATTTAAAAAACTTAAACTTCACTTAAATAGCTTTTTTTTTTTTTTTTTTACAAATTTATGCAGCTTGGGTTTTTATTATCTCCTTTTCCATTTGTCCAACTAGATGACTCCTACGTTTGTTTCACACAGGGAGATTTTTGGTGGTGCATCTAAACTCTATTTCCCATGTAGATATGAAACTTAGACAAATAACCTGTTATGTGTAAAATTTTAAGCCAACTTGGGGTTTCAAATAATTAATTTTTATATTTCTAACGTGCGTCTTCTTCTTTCTGTATGGTGGAGATTTAAAGGGCTGTTAATTATAAGACAAGTTTAGAGCTGAAATAAGTCATGAAAATAAGCTAAGTTTGCATTAAGAGCAATTATTGGCTCCTTGAATGCAAATGAGATTATGGTCTAAATGTTGATAAATTATGGCTCGCATACATACCTGTATCAAATTACAGTTGTTTTAAAACAGTAAAAGTTTACTTTGGTCTCGGTTCATCTCATACTAGCCTTTAGCTGTAGCCTCCAGTAGGCCTGTCACAATAAATACTAAAGCAATTAATCACATGATAAATTAAAAGAAACTAAATTTTCATTTGTTTTTCTCTCTTTTGACCAAAAACCGAATGATAAAAGTCTTCGGTCTGGTGTTTTGGTCTCAACTGTCCCTTTTATTTTTTTAAAGATAATTTTGTTTACAGAGACGTAATAATTAATTTTATTCGTTGCTTCTGTTGTTTCCTTTATCTATTTTGGATATTCCAAATGTCTTCCAGTTCCAGTGTTTAAATGTTCATTAGAATTTAAAGTTTATCGATCTTTGAGAATGTGCTCTTGCATTTTTATGACATTGTAGCTCTTATATTACTTGAAAATGTTCTCAAAACAACGTCATCGTTTATCGCAATAAGTTCTGGGGGCGATTTATCGTCCAGCACACGTTGTTATCGTGACAGGCCTAGCCTCCAGGCCCAATTAATCTGGGTTCATGCCAAATAAATACACAGAGAAAGCACAGCGGATAAGATATTAACTCCTCACAACCTTTTATCAGAACTTTACTTCAACTATTCGTATCCATTCATTTAAAACGACAATACTGCTTCATCTTTTTTGCTATTCAAAATAGCCTTTCACCATAAAGTTTTCCCTGACAACTAGTAGATTAACGGCGGCAGAGTTACGAGCAGAGGCCACCCATCTCTGCAAGGCCCCCCGACCAGGAGCAACGCTCTGCAGCCAAGCATCTGGCCAGTATTCTTATTCATTGCAGAGTTTAGTGTCTGTCTCTAAAGACACCAGACTGATGAGGTTATTCTAAATTATAATCAGCTAATGTGAGTGCTCATTAGCTTTCATCTGCTGACTATGCTGTTGAGAGCAACACCGGCTTCCCATGTAGCCAGCAAGGGATATAAATCCTGGGAAGGACTGACAGTGGCACGCACCAATCATTTTGTGGTGGAAGATACTTTATTGGAAAGATTAATAAAAAAAACAAAAAAAAAAAAAGAGTGAGGAAAATATGAAAAGAATCGCCTGGGATAGGATGGCAGCCTTGGTGAACCAGCAAGTTCAAATACATTTTTGATAGTTGGTGCTGTTTAATATTTAAAGGTCCATCAAAGGGCTTTGAATAAAACCTGAAATCAATAGTCATTAAAGTGAAATCATACAAGCTTGACTTTTTAAGTTCAGCTTTTTTTTTTCTAATTTGATGCCGTGAGAAGAATCCCTTCATGTCTCAACACTGATGTAAATCCTTTGCCTCATCTAGTATTTGTGAATAAATAAATAAGTGCCCCTTCCCCCTTTCTCCAATGCTTCCTCTCTCTCTCTCTCTCTCTCTCTCTCTCTCTCTCTCTCTCTCTCTCTCTCTCTCTCTCTCTCTCTGTCTCTCATCCTAGCTCTACCTTGTCGCTTTGTGCAGCTCAAATGTTTGTATGCACTTTATAATTTCAGCTAGCGTCTGAACGAGTTGTCCTGTTTTGCCTCTTTCTTCGCTCCGCTCCATGCTCGGCGTATACAGATTTTTTTTGCTGTATGTCCCTTTTTTCTGTTCTCTCTATATGCATCTCCCTACTGACTGTGTGGGCGACTACCTGCTGCGCCGTGTTTCTGCTCTGCTTAACTGTTTCAGCTGTGTTTTTTTTCTTCCTGCGACACACCCGGCATCGCAAGACCTGGACCTGTAATAGCTGCGGTCGTGGTGAAAAGCACACCGCACTGATGGTGCGAGCTGCTGACGCATCCAGCAGTGTGCCAACACGTGGAGCGCGATTCCTCATGAGACAAAGGCAGGAAAAACATGCTCAACAGTCCACCAGTGCAGTCAGCTATTTGAACAACAAAAAAAAACAACAAAAAATCCCAAAACAGGAAACATGGCAGAGCAAAACAAAAAGTAGAGACACTTTTAATTGAAATAAAAGCAAGTTCACACATATAATGTAAGAAAGTAACAGGGTTACAAACAACCCTATTAGCTGCTTGTATTGTGTTGGTGTTGACTAAAACTAGTGCACTTGGGGGAAAGAAAGGGATGTGTCCTTAAAAGTACATACAGTACGTTGTGTTAATTATTCATGATTGCTGAACTTTTTTTTTTAATATTTTGTCAAGCTTCAACCACACCCATTAGTGGATTTGAAGCAGATTTTTATGTGACAAAAATAAATAATTCAGAGCAGAATTGTGAAGTGGAAAAAGATACAAGTTTTTGAGGCTTATTGCGATTAAAATCCGCCACACAGTTACACTGGGAGAGACGATTTAGTATATATATCGCAACGCAAGCAGCATCAACAGACAATATATTGCCTTAATGATTTTAAATGAGGTATGCTCTCTCATTGTACTATTAGTGGTTATGCTTATTTTGATTTTCTAAATAAGATCTCAAGTTCCCAAACCGGTTGTCTCTTGAGTCGTGTCCAGATGTCAACTCTGGACATCGCTGATGGAAACCCGTCCGTTCCCACGCTGCCGTCACGTTTCGGTCCCACGACTGAAACAAAATAACACTATATTTTCTTTCATTTCATTAAGTGAATCTCTGCCCCGGGTTCAAATATTTGAAGCCTCTAATTTACCAAAGATTCTCCCATATTTCGTTTAAACCATCGTCACATCAACACAGCAGGTTTCACGTACCTGCAGAAGAAAAACACACTCACAACATGCTGATGCCACCGCCATCTTTTACTTTTAGTGGGGACTTCAGGGTGATTTGCAGTGTATACACACACACACACACACACACACAAAGTTAAACTTTGGTCACGTTTGACCAGAACATTGGTCAGTGTGTTTCTTCAGGATGTTGGTTTCTCATTGCCTAACATAACCTCTGATGCCTCCACCAAACAACTACTATACCAAGATTAGATTACACATGCTGCATGCCAGGTTGGCGCTATTCAAGCAAATACATAATAGGATTTGAAACGTTACGTTAAACCATTTAATTGGCCTGAATGGAATCAGTTTCAACAATTCTCTGCAAAAAAAAAAAAGATCTTATCTAAAAAGAATTGCCTTTTTTTCCTCCCATCTGAATAATCTCTATGACAAATATCAACAGTAAGGATGTTGGAGATATTTATCCAAACAAAGATTCTTTTACTTTCAATCAATTTAATTACATACTTGTCGTTAATCACACCAAGGTCTATTTTCTGATTACTTATTTAACTAAAAAGAAGCACCAATAGGATAATACAGAAATGTAACAATAATTCCACTTACCACTGAAAAAACTGAGTTTATTTTATGAATAAGATGTATGATCTAAGGTCAGAGCTTCACTTTATCTCTCTGAAGAGTTTAAAGAAATTGTTTGGAGTCTATGTATATCTAACAGTGTTTTGAAAGCAAGCGGTAGAAAACAGCACTAAGGAGAAATTTATTGAACTGCCAAGACCAGAAATTCACTTTTGCAGAAGAAACACAAAAAATTAGCAAATCTGACCTACTCTGAAGGTTGTTGGTTCTTTCAGTGGGCCACTTCCATATCAAATTAAACATGAAGGAAAAACAAAACAAAACACACACTTAAGAAAGTCAATGAGGCGTTTGCCAGTAAAATCAGGCTTGGTTTTGACTCCAGTCCTCTCCGCCTGGAGTTTGAGTCTGTTTCAACACATTCCAGGTACGAAGACGCCAGAACCTCGCCAACTAATCAGAACTTTTTGAGAGCCGTATAAAGTCATTGAAGCCTGCAGCATTATTACTTTTGAACCACATTACTTAAACAGAACCAAAAAATTAAGCAGCTATCGTTATAGATTAAACACACGTTGCTGCAGCTGCTTTCTCATTCAAGGTCTCCAAAGATGTAATAACTGTATTGAATAAAAGACGGGCTGAGATTCAATGTTGAACTCATTAGTCACTGTCATTGTGTCACTGGTAATTTAAAAAGCCTTCCTAAATCTGTACAATAAGCTGATTTATTAAACACCTTCACGTGTAATCAGACGCATTCAGAAAACCTTTTTGAGCATTGATGCAACATTGATGCAAATTTGAGCTTCAGCGACACTATGGGCATGGTATACTGACAACTGAAAACATTTTCTTTGAGGACATTTTCTTGGAGTATTTGAAGGCAGCGTATAAATTAGCTTGAAAGGTCAGATCTGGGTTTTTGGGTTTTCATGGTCACTATATCTGTGAGTTCTGAAGGGAATTGATTGGACTGGGTTTTTAATACATTTAGTGTCACAAAAAGTATTTTACTCATCACAGATTCCTGCAGCCTCTTTTTTTTCATCACACATGTTTCAGATTGTCAACTGAATTGTAAACTCAGACAAAAATAAGATACAATTGCCCTCCTGTTAAATTTACTGTAATAACACAGTATTTTGTTAAATTTCATTTGCCACACCCACCCATCTATAACCACTTTTATGAAAAAAAATAATGTAAACAGAAACTTTCTGAGATTATAGAATAGGACAAAATATCTAAAAAAAAAAAAAAAAAAAAAAGTAGCACACAAATTAGTAATTCCTAAGGATTTTTCCATAAATTAGAAACAAATGAAACTGCGTTGAGTTTTCCCTAAGCTGCCAGCCTACCAAAATTACTCCAAGAGAACATCAGTGATTCATCCAGGATGTCAGAAATAAACTCCTGAAGAACATCTTAAAATGTAGTTTTTCTTTTGCTGTGCTTGTGTCGTTTTTTAACTGCCTTGTTGCTAAAAGAAAGTGGTATATAAATAAAACTTCTTCCTCTAAAGCACTGCATGCCTCTCTTGTCTTCAGTGTTAATAACAACAACAATAAAGAGACCGAGTCAAAATGGCTCCCCAACAACACAGTGAAGCTTTCTGGAAGGCGTGCATCCTAAAACTAGCGCAGTATTTCAGAAAAAGAACAAGCGGCTCTGTCTTTTTGGTATCTGGACAAACTATTGTAACAGACGAAGCCATGAATTCAGAGAAAGCCCTGAAGGAGGCATCCAGCTGTCCTGACAAGGAAATAAACAGAAATTTGTGACGTGACAAAATGTGAAAAAACAAGCTTTCACGCCTTATTTTTTCCCCCCCACATTACTATCGTCTTAATTAGAGATGTGCCGATCAGGTTTTTTCCTGCCGATACCGATTACCCATGAGGGCCGATCACCGATACCGATCACATAATTATTATTTTTTTGTTTTTTTTATCCTAAACACTACCGGTTACATTATGTGGAAAAAGGAACCATGAATTCACCTTAATTTAGACAAAACTTGTTTTTAATAATTTTTTCCAAGAAGAAAACTAAACAAAACAGGCATTCTGCAAATTGTACTGCTATCGGTAATACTATCTTTAACAGACTGATAACATATGAAGGCTCTGAAGAGGCTAAATAATGCAAAGAGCCAAAATAAAATCTCTCAACATTGCCAAAAAAATTCAAGTATAAAACTTAACATTCAAAGGCAAATACAGGATCCATTACAATAAACAATCCAGAGTTACTGAATGAAAACTTCCTGATAGCATGGCGGCTAGCTGATTACTGCTAGTTCTGAGTGGCTGTTTCTGACTGAGCGGAGTAATTATGCAGAACAGGGAGGAGATCGATTATTTTTTTTAGAGATTATCCGTCTCATGTTGGGACAGCGAAAGTTTTAATATGTATGTAGAATTTATGTTTTAAGTTAGATGCTGCAGCTTTAAGCAGAGGTTCGGTGTGAGAGTCACTACCAGGTGGAGCAGAAGCGGCGCTCCGTCTGTGAAATATTACTACCTGTAGCGCGTAGCAGCGGTTCAACAGCAAGAGCAGAACCAGCGTCTTGCATCGCAGCTCGAAGACTTAAATAATTTTGCGGGTTATTTGTTTAGCTTTCTGACCGTCATACTAATCCGGGTGAGTGTTTGTAGCTGTGCGCTGCTTTACCTGCTATCTGATCCTCCATATGTCATTTTTACTGCAGTGAGCCTCGATGTAGCCAAACTCCGTCAAGTATGCCATTGTTTTTATGCCATATTAGATTCGTCGTGTTGATGCATTTTGACGTGCTTCAATTTTCCGCCGCAACATGCGAACTTTCCCATTCACTCAGTGCGTTATAGTTCCACATCGCTTAGGATTTGTTGCTGTGCGTTTGCGCAGAGTGAAGGAAAGAGGAGACCAGCTGCACAGGCAGGTTGTGAAATGAGATGCAGGTGATCGGTTTGTGTGATCGGCAACAAGAGCCAATGATCGCCGATCATGCACTTTTTCACGGAAATCGGCCAATTGTGATCGGTGGCCGATCGATCGGCACACCTCTAGTCTTAATTAATGTATTAAATCTTTCTGTTTTCCTCTCCTGACAGCTTGTAGGTTTTTTTTATTTTTATTTTTTTTATAAAAAGCAATTCCCAGCCAAGGTGTTGTTTTTGCGTCATGCTGTTTTAAGTCATTATCACTTAGCTTAGCTTTGTAGTCGTACAGCCTGACCTGTTGCAGAGACCACGCTGTCTCACCATCTGTCTCAGCTTGAGAAGACTCTGGGTTAAAGGCTTCTTCTTCTTCCTCATTTGCAGTTTCCAACGTCTGTTGGGGAAAAAACCCCAAACAAAGTTGCTCTTTGAATTTTGTCCAAATTTCAACCTGATCCATCTTCACAGAATTTGTGCTGACACGAGGCATTTAGCAAACTCAACAATGGCAATTAAAAAAAAAAGAAAGGCAAGAGGAGAAAGGAGTGATGTCTTAAGGAGAGATAAGAGACTCTTTACTTCTTCATCAGTAAATCCTCGCTGACGGGCACAGAGGACTCTCTTCCCCCCTCTTTCTCACTGTTTTTTTATTTATTTATTTTTTCACTTTTAATGAGCACACCCTCACTTTCACACACTCCCTGTCTTGATTCCTTTCCCTATGTTTGTGCCTTTCTTTTTCCTCTGACACACGCACACGCACACACACACACACACACCCCTAAAGAGCAGAGATTGCCTCATTCTATCATCATTGACCCTATTTTGAGCAAAGCGCTCACAGGCATATACTGCAGAAAATCCTAAGTCAGAAAGAGAGCAGCATCTTGTTGCCATCTCAGAGCATCACATTTCATTTGAAACCACCTCCTCGGTTTGGTGTTAATCTAATGGCCCATTACCCCACCTGTCATCATGAGAAAGTACGGAGCACCAAAAAGAGAAGAAGAAGAAGAAGAAGAAAAAAAAAAGACGACTAGGTTCAAGTCTTTAACGGCTGAACAGAAAGGATCGTCACGTCACGGTTGTTTATGTGTTTATGCATGCACATGTGGAGCGTGTCTTAGTGTGTTTTTGCGTGAGCACGCAGAGGCAGGCAGAACAATGCCACTTAAGAAAAATCCCCTGCTGCGTTGTGCACGCACCACACCTTTTCACACTTTCTCTTACACACACACACACACACACACACAAACACAGAGAGCCTCTCCTTAACAACATTTGTAATCTGGCATGAGATCCATAAGGGCAAATCCCAAAGTGGACACAGGAAATGGGGTGATAGCTCCTGTTTAACTGATAGTACTGGTTGTTTCTCACACAGGTATTAGTGTGTGTGTGTGTGTGCTTTAGCATTTCTCACTTTTTAAGACCTCATATTTAAATACTACACTCTGAGGACTAAGGCTGGGCCCCATAAGGAGAAGTTGTGTTTTAGGGTTAGAGGTTTTGTTGAGTTTAGATCAGGTTAATGAATGAAAAATGAATGGAAGTTGATGCAAAGTCCTTGTGAAGATGAGAAAAAAAGGTATAATATGTGTTTGTGGAAGTGTGTGTGTGTGTGTATGCGCGTGCAGAAGTCTACACACAGATGCCTTTTGTGGACCAAACTCAAGGCTTTTGGTTGCCTGGCAACCACACTGAGAAACTCGTACCTACAGTAAAAATGATTTCTTTTTCTCTCTGATGACATCCAAAAAAAAAAAAAAAAAAAAAAAAAGAAAGAACCTGAGCAAACACGCCCCATCCCCGCGTCAGGAGGCTGATCAAAGCTGCGCCGTGGGATTATCGCCCCTGCAACTTCCAGTTTGGTCATCTGTACGTTTGTGCTTGTGCGTTCTCAACAAAATCCAAAACAATCAAAGCTGTGCAAATGCAAATGCGAGCTCACGAATTTGTAAAATAAAAAAAATAAAAAAAGAAAAATCGAGATCGTTTCATTAAGCATTCAGGATGCGAAGAATGGATAATTACTGGCTTTTTGTGGAGCTAAATCTGTGTGGTCACACACAGCAGCCTGTGTGCATGAATCACTGTAAGTGGATTAATCCCTCCAGTGTAACTACTTTTAAAAAAAAGTCAAAAAAATTACAGTGCCTTGCAAAAAAGTATTCAAGCCCCTTTAATTTCATTCAGTTCTTTTCAACTACAAACTTGATTTAAAAAAATAAAATTAAATTCTTTGAGGATCAGTGCTTTGTAGAATTGCGTTTTACTATAATTAGGGGAATTATCAGTTTTAAATACATTTTTCTTTAATGGACAAAAAGTTTTATTGATTTGTTTTGCAAATTAAATCAAGCTGAATCTTGGTTGGAAACGATAAGGAGATAAATGAATTCATCTTATTTTGATATGAGACGCTGTTCCAACTGACAACGAATCAAGAACAACACCCAGAATGCATTCTGTCATTATTTTATTCAATGGTCAAAGAAATGAAAGACTCTTGAGATCTCTAGAAATCCAAGAGTAAAGAAAGAAGCAAATACTCTTTAATTTCCACCAGTGACGCAGCATGGGACTTCCCATCGGCTCATAGCAGAGAAAACACAGACTTTTCACTTTTCACATGCACAGAGCTGTGACCTTGCACAGAAGCTGTTCAGTAAGCTCAGAAACAAAACAACTGCTCACAAGTCGTCTGTTATCCGCTTCTGTTTGTCCGGTGAATAAGCCAAAGTTATGTCACCACAGAAAGCACGTGTGAGCAGCAATTTTCAAGTTTCGCCATTGATTCTCTAGGTCGGGACTTTGAATAGACCATTCCAACACATTTAAAATGGCTTGATCTCATGTGGCTCTGGGTCTGCGTTCAGCGTTGCTGTCCTCAAGAAAGCTGAACCTCTAACTTTTCTTAGTCTTAACAATTTCTCGTCCAATATTCCCCGTCCTCGTTGTCAAAAACCATCTGCACAGAGGATGGTCTGTCATGTGCTATGGGTGTGAATACTTTGGCAAGGCACACAGAGTAGAAGTAGCTGCATCCCTTCTTGAGAAGCGTCCATAAGAGTTGCTTCAGGAAGAAGAAGCAGGCGACGCTCGTCACGTAAGCAGACTCGGAACAGGTAAAGACTTGCCCACTCATCTGTTCTTGTCACATCCTCGCTCCTATATTTGGAACACAACCGTACAAATTTAGCTCCGCTGATGCTTTGACACACCCAAGGCGCTGCAGTTTCCATCTCACATTTGAATAAGTCTGTTTTTCATGAGCAAATCTATTCCGCAATTACACAGCGAATAATTACCCAGAGCTGAAAACGAAGGATGAAATCATTATTCCCCGTCAGATTATTAATCACTACTCCAGACCTGATCTGGCTCCTCAGCTGTGAAATTATAGTTCTACTTTAGCAAACAACAATAATGAACTGTACTTAGCTGAACAGGGTGAGATTTGAAGGAGTGAAAGGGCGAAGGAAAAGAAGGAGGGATTTACAAAGAGACGGGGACAGACGGAGTGAGGACGAAGAGAGGGAGGAAGGAACGGGGAGAGAACACAGGGTAAATGAGTTTGCAATGCAGCGTGCTGGAATCCGGAGCAATAATTACGGCTCGGCTTCTTCCATTGTGCATCTCTGGAAGCCAAATCCAGCCACAGCCAATTTCAATTCATCTTTATTGAAGCCATTGTCCGCATCCTTGCCAGCGTTAAAAAGAGGAGAGAGAAGCACAGATATGGACAGAGATGGGAAATGGGACAGAGGCTTTTAAGAGGCACAGAAGGCAGAGGGATAATGATCACTGGGGTTCTTGTTCTTCAGATTTCGCCCTTAATGTCTCCTCACCTGCAGCCGTGTAGAAACTCAGATTTGGGTTTTTTTTCCCCTCCTTTTTTGTTGTTTGTTTTCTTTTTTCCAGCAGTCATCTTTCTCTCACGGTCTCAGTTCTTGATGAGGGCAAGCGGTTCATAGCCGTGGGGGAGTTAGGCTTTCTTTAAGGCACAAGCACTCTGGGAAAAAAAAAAAATATATATATATATATATTTTAGCTGAATTCTCAACATTTTTTTAATTACTTATTTGCTATAGTGAAACAGGAGTTGTGTGTAAGGTGCGTGAGAAAATGCTGCTATGCACTTTGACTCTTAGGTTGGTATCTGGATGGACTGTTTCACTCACCATTTTCAGAGAATTCAAAAACTCAATTTGGTCATTCTCAGAACAGAATGAGATTTTTTTTTTCCTTCTCCAGTAAGAAAAAAAATCTTTGAAAACAGCTTGAAAAATATGTATCACATTATAAACACGTTAAAGCTTGTGTCATCTTCTTTTAGGATTATCCTAAAGTGTGAAAACTGACTCAACTGTTGTACCTGGATGAACTGTAAACATATACACACACACGCACCCCCACCTCCACACACACACACACACGCACCCACACACACACACAACATAAGTCAGCATTTATGTGCATTTTTCATAATCTTCAAAGGTAGTTCCTCAGGGCACCATCCACTTAAAATCTGGTGCTGGTCTTAGAGGAACTGGTTTAGAGGGTTTTTTTTTCTTTTTTTTTTACTTCAGCCTCCAAAGCAAAAACATAAAAACACACCGCTCTGCTTAGCATCATGATTTATTGATTAAGAGCCCTCTGCACCTTCATGAAGAGTTAATCAGTCTTGAAAATTGTGAGCAAGTGTGGTGTAAGGCCTTAAAATAATAATTAAAAAAATTACTTGAATACTGGGTCATAAACTTTGAGGGAACCAAAGCTGAACTGTGATGGGTTTGTGTGTCTTTTTTTTTTTAATATCCGTTATATTTTCCTAATCATTATATGTACACGATATCTGTAGAATAGTTATAGATATGACATCTATCTGTGGTTAGGATTTGGTGTTGTGTTGCAGGTTTAGGGAGATTTGATGTGTTGCTGCATCTGCAATGCTGGCACAAGAATTTTTGGCACAAATGAGCTGCAAAAACGGATGAAAGCTGATTTTCACCGTCCGTGCAAATTGAAATGAAACAACCTATTTAGAGTGGAGTGAAAATAACAACTGCAATGATTTCTAAATTAAAAAAGAAAAAGAGGAATTATTCAAACAGTCATCAACAATCTTCTGGTATAATTTTTGTTTAACTTTTGGTTTAATTGGTAGCGCTAAAATAAATGTGCCGCTTTCCAAAGACAGACTAGGATTTTACGACGTCCACAAAACGCCTAACATGTTTGAGGCTTTGCCATCCCATAAAGTCGATGTTAACTCGCCGTGACTGGTCTAAAACCATTTCTGAAGTGTGCTTGGCACCATGGTCCTGTTGGGACACCCCGTAATGCCCCAAATTTCAGCGGCGTCAACAAAACTGCACCCCTCCAACAAAAGGCAATTGGTCCGAAGATGTTCAGAAACGACAGCGGTAAGTGGAGCTCAAGCCAATCATAAAATGGAAACCGCTGGAGCTCGATTCTCACCGTGAAGTGAGTTTAACATCAACACAGACTGAGAGGGTGTTGCCTGAAAATAAAGCCCCTTCTCTATACAATTGACTGTCTGAGGCTGGACTGAAATCTGTTCCTACCTACAGGGACACTCAAAGAGAAACACTTTAATGTCAGAAGAGAAGAAAGCTGAACTTTCTGACCATAACTACTAGAAGTATATTTAGAGGAGTCAAGCGGAGACTAAACATGCTGTTGAAACTGTAAAGTATGGAGGTGGCAGCTTCATGCTGTGGTGGAGGATTCATCCTGAAACTACCAGCATTATTTCTACAATGTTGCCTTAAATCAGAAGCTGGATTTCAAGGTTTTAAAAGTCAAAGTTTGATATATAACAACTAAAGGTAACATAGTTTACTTGATGGTGCTTTAAAATGTGCCTGGAAATTATGTAATACTGCCCCTTTAAATGTACTCCATCAATAATCAGTCTATAATCAATTTAAGAAGAGCGATCAAACATCCAGCCAGAAGTAGGTCAGATTTGCAAAGAGATATTTTGCTAAACTTAGTGTTGGTGGGATGAATATACAGCTTTGGAATAAATTAAGAGACCACTTGATGATCAGTTTTCTGATTTTACGTTTTGGCGTTCTATGTTTGAGTAAAATGAAAATTGTTCTTTTATTCTATGAACTACTGTCAACATGTCTCAGAAATTGCAAGCAAAAGTTTAGTGTTTATTTGCAGAAAATGAGAAATGGTCAAAAATAACAAAGATGCAGTCCTTTCAGACCTCAAATAATGCAAAGAAAGCAAGTTTATATTCATTTAGAAACAACAATATTAATGTTTTATCTCAGGAATCAATATTTGGTGGAATAACCACGTTTGTTTTCCGGAGCTGTATGCGAGGCTATATTTAAAATGTTTCACTTGTAAAGTGAGTTCAAACATATTCGCTACATTATAGTTTTTAAAAATCATTAGAGAGGCAATTGAAATTAAAGACAAAAATGTTGAGATAAATAATTAAAAGCCCTAAGATTGTTATGACATTCATGCTGGTGATGAATATGCAAATTTCCAAACAGATCTGCAGGTGGGAAATTGCCGATGTCAGAAAGGAGCCACAAAGTGAGCAAAATTAGTAATAAAACTGTGTTAAAGGTGAACAAAGAGATGCAAACTGCTACAAAGTGAGCTAATAGTCACACATCGTTGAAAAGATAATCCATAAAAGACATCTCGATGAAAAAAGCAAAGCATTGTCAAAAAGATTGAAAATGACTTCAAGGATTGTTCTCAAGTGGCTGCAAAGAAAAAAAAGTCTCATAAACAAAACAAATAGAAAATGATTGTGATGAGACACTAAGCAGCTGCGATTAGATGCACACCAACCACCTACACTTAACAACTACAAAAAGACACAAAATTACCAGGAAAATTATGCGAATGACAATAGAAAGATACAAACAACTGCAGACTCAGACACATCTTTCTGAAAGAGGTAACAAATAAGTGCAAAAATCAGGTTTTAAATGGAATAAACGTCAAAAAAAAAAAAAAGTCAAAGGGTAACTATCATATTACGGTATCTTGCAAAAGTGATAAGTCCCTTGAAAGCTTCCACATTTACAGCTGCAACCTTTGATATATTTAATTAGGATTTTATACGATAGACCAACAAAAACTGAGACAAATATAAAAATGCAAAACGAGCTAAAAGAATAACTGAAACTGCACAACTCACATTAAGATCTCACTTTTCACCTAGAGTTGTCCCGGATCAAATCTATAACTGCAATTAAAACTGAGCCACAATATAACCCGCGGATCCATTTCTGGATTAATTTCCACAGATATAGACGCCATCATGTAAATGTTGGGCTCAGCACAAGCTCTACACATCTTTTTTTTTCTTCTTCTCCATTCTTTGATGCAAAATAGCTCAAGCTCATTGAGATTGGATGGACCGCCTGCGGGCGTCAACATCCATTTTCAATTTATATGATTCTCAGTTGGATTTGCCTCCAAAGTATTGAATGGAATAGAATAGAGAAGTGAAAGTTGAAGAATGCAGATTCAGAAACAGATAAAAACAAACAAAAAAAATAGATGATAACAAACTGTATAACAGGGGCAAAAGCATGGCATATAAAAAATGCTACACAGTTATTGAAAATAGCATATTCCAATTGAAATAAATGGTGCAGCTGAGTAGAGTCCATCTGTCCGTTCTATATCTTCAGCTTAATCTGTGGTTGGGTCGTGAGGCAGACCAAAGGGCCTCTGCCTCATTAAAGGGGCGGTATGATGTAAAACGGACTATTTTTGAGCTTTACATCATGTTATAATGTTATTCCTTCATCAAAAACATACCCAGAGTGTTGCCATGATTCTTTCATGTATGGTTTGGGACACCCTTTAATCTCCCGTGGCAACCATGCAACTGTGCAAAACACTTGGAGGAACCGAGTGGCGCCTTTGATAGTGCAGCTCCCCATCGGAGCTGGGGTTTCCAAACTTTCAAGCTCCTTCAGTCTAGCTAGCAACAATTAGCAAACACCTGGTAGAGCTGCTTGGCAAGCAGGTTGCCATAGGGTTTCCTGCTCTTTAAGAGCAGAAAACTCTTAAAGAGACAGAGGCCCAATTTCAAGGCGTTAAATTACAAAGTCAAATTTCTTTAATCATATTTATATATGTGGTAATTTTATAACAACTGAATATAACATAGCTACTTGATTGTGTTACAAAACAGCACTATGTGCCTGGAGGACACATAATGCCCTCTAAGCCTGACTAGAGCGTTGGTGTTGTGGCTTCAGTCCATTTTACAGCAGATCACAGGATCTCGCTGTCGGTTCTCTGGATGTCAGTGTGGCGGGTCTGTGCTTTCGGAAACGTGAATCAAGTGATTCTCAAGTCTTTTTCAGCCTGTGACAGATTTCCTTTCAGCGTCGCTCTGCATTTTGCCACATCCACAGGAATTCCCACAGCATGAGGCTACCACAGCCTTGCCTTGATCACCAAGTGCCAAAAAACAGAAAAAGGAAAAAAAAAAAAAAAAAAAAACTAATTGGAACTTGTGGCTTTCATGTGACAAAACGCGGAAAAGTTCACTGCGTTATGACACCCTTTGCAAGGCGGCGTATTCAGAACGTGGAGAAAGCAGACGGAAGGTTGAAACGGAGGAGACAGAAAACATCTCTAACAGGATTACAAAGAAACAAGCAAACTGAAGAAAGCGCCGCTGTGTGATTTGCTGTCATCGTAATCTTAACAAACCGTTTCTTTCCTCGCGACAGAGTGAAACACGGAGCAGGATGCATGTACTGATTATGGATCTGTAGTTGTATATAATACATGTACCTGTCTGCAATTCTCTCTCTGTACATGTTGTTCCTCCTGCTGTAGTCCATAATAATGGTGGGCTTGCTGGGATCCCTGACAACTTATGCATTCAGAAGCAATAACATTCGAGGATGGGAGCTGGGTGGGGGGTGTGTGTAGTATTTTACAGCATCCCCTATCTGTCGGCACTGAGGCTTTTGCAACATTGCCGTTCTCATTTTCATACATATTGCCTCCTCTGTCTTTCCTGGATGCACCTCGACGAAGATCCTTCACAGGGAAAAAGTGTTTTCTTTAGGAAGTACCTCACTGTAGTCAACACAGCTAAAATGCCCTTTTGAAGGGATTCTTTTTTTATTCCAAAAAAGGCAGAATGTTTCCTGGTCTTTTTTTTAAATACACACACACACACACACACACACACCTCAAGAGGAACCAGAGCAGTCAACCTACAAGGATGCCAGCCGAGGGAATTGGCCAGAGCTCGGGCTTATTTATTTCTTTTCCTGGCTTTAATATAGAGCGCAGCAGATGCAGAAAGTGAGAGCATGACTTGTTCTAAGAAAAGATTATGTGCTGGATGTGTACATATATATAATTCATCAGTGTGGGTTTTGGAAAAAAAATTGTCATTAACTCTAAGCTTGTGCAAAAAAAAAAAAATTAAATACTGCTACTTGCAGCGCCTTGTAAAAACATGGGGATACTCTAAACTTTCCGCTTTTTTCTCACATTAGTCATAAACTATCACTTCAGCCATAAACCAACATGAAATGTGAAATAGAATGAATGGTTTTCAGATTCTTTCCACAAACAAGTATCTGAAAAATGCATTTCCAAGGCATGATGCTGCCATCGCCGTGTTTAGTGTTTCCAGGCTGCTGGTTTTTGACCACATTTATTTTTCGAATGTAGGAGAAAAATCGTTTCGTATCGTATCAGAACAGCTTTACTCATAGTTAGAATAACTTACTTCTAATTAGACTCTGGCAATTTGCAGCTCTACATTTTATTTTGTGGGTATCGGAGTAAAAGGGGGACTGCGTGTGTCACATTTTTTTAGAAAAAAACAAACAAAACAAGTTCTCTGATATCTTTTGTTGGTCAGTCAGATCAAATCTGAATAAAATGCACTGAGATTTGCGGCATTTTAATTGCAGGGGAACGAAAGGGATCGTCATTATCTCACAATAAAAGAGTAATAAAGGGTTTTGGGAGCTATTAACGACCGTGCTGTCATTTTAAGTCGTAGAGACTTTCTAAATAAATGTCTTGTGCTTCGGAGAGCCACAACTCTGAAAGCAAAAACTGTCACTTAAAACGGCCCCACTGTGAAGATGAGAAAAAAAAACAAAAAAAACGGGAAAGGTTACTGACCCTATTTCTTAGTGTAATCCACTGGAAAGCCTCAATGTTAAGCATCAAACTAGGCACTGAGTGGGGATGATTGCGGAGGATTATAAGGTGCTATCAGATAACCGCACGAGATGACAACATCTTAGGCGTCCACTCTGAAGCCCTCAGGCCAGGAATGCTGCTTTAGATAACAGCTCTGCCCACGCGGGCCACAGAGGGCGACGGCTTCTCCACTTTGCCGGTGTGAATGTGACCGCTAAAGGCGGCTGATGAGAGACGGAGATCTCTATCTCCGAACGCTTCATCTGCCCGTCTGTTGGCTTTCCGCGGAGCGCTCGCCGTTCCACTGGTTCCGCAGGAAATAACATATGGTGGGTGGAAGTGTTTTCCAGTACGAACTGCACCTCGCAGTCCTCCTGACACGTTGGCACTTTCCGGGGTGTTTATTGCGACACAGCAGTTTGTCCCTTGAAGCGAAAACAAAGGAAAGGTATTGCACTAGGGGGAGTGCGCTAAAATTAGACTGAAGGAAAAACTGCGGAAGACGAGAGTTCAGAGAAAGTCTCACAGCCGGTTCCAAACTGAGCCGCAAACGGAGGCGTGAGTGGAGAACACGACTTCTGTGCTTGAGCCGTCGTTGCTGCATCCTTTCCTGCGTTGTTGCCTGTGTTTTAATGAGTTTTGTGTGTGTTTAAATACCCACCCCACAACACAGTTCGTTACCTGCGCTGCACCAAAGCGGAGGCAGGCTCAGTTAGCAGCTGGCAGCTGAATGTAGTGGAGCCTTTCGAAGCAAATATTTCCCCCAGGACTCGACGGAGGCAGGAAACAGTTTATGGAGACTCATATAACAACTTAAAAGGGGGGATGATATGTCGCTGCTCTGTTCTCGACTTGTTTCCACTGACCCCGAGCAACCTCAAGAAAAAAAAAGAAAAAAAAAAGAGAAAACGCTTTGTTGTTTCTGTAAGGCTGATAAAAAGGTTTAATGTTAAAGGAGAAGCCTTAGGAGTTGCTGTAAATCCAATATACAGTGAGTGTACACTCATGCTCTTTAAACGTAGCTTTTTGTTCATGGTCATAATTACTGAAGGGATTAAGCAACACTCTCCAAAAACCCTTGGGTTTATTAAATTGCATCTGAATGCTTCTAGTTCTTTTCATGTGTTTTGTTTGTCAGTTTGGGCTACAAATAGCAAACGTGGGAAAGATTTGGCATAGATTTGTATTTCGCCTCCTTTTACTCCAATACAGCAGAATACAATCTGGTGCAACCATTGTTCATGTCTGCTTTGGAGATTTCTTTATGGACGGATATGCACAGATCTAAAGGTAACTCAAATTACCTGCCAAAATGAACAGGTGAATCATGGGAAAATTAAAAGTAAGTTAAAATGTCAGTCACAAATCTTGATGCTGCAGTAGTGATTTTTATTTTTCCACAAGCACACTTTTTGGCAAAACTGTTCCCACCTCTGCAGCTGCAACCTCAGACGTCGGTGTGTTTCATTGATGATGTGACCGAGAGCAAAACTGTGATTTTGAACGGAAAGGATGGAAGATTTAACATTTACATTTGCAAACTAAAAACGTGGCATGCTTTATTTTATATTGGACCTTCAGTGTGATTCCTATAAACACCATAAAATCAAGCCGGCTCCTGGCAGTAGAGTCACCTAATTAATAATTTAATCCCAGCATAAATACGGCCGTCCTGTGATTGGCTCAGAGGTTTGCTGGAAAAGGTCATGAAGACTAAGGAGCCGCGCACAGATCCTCAGCTTACAATCTGTTGACAGGACAACTATTAGTTGTGCACACCACAAATCTGACCTTTATAGAAGAGTGGCAAAAGGAGAAGCAGTGTAAAAAAAGCACACAAAAAAAGCGGCTATGGGTTTTGTTCTCAGTTTGCAACGAGCTCTGCAGTGAATGTAGCAAACGTGTCAGAGTGTGCGTCGGTCAGATTTTACCTTTAGCTCTACATGCCAAAAAAAAAAAAAATTATTAAAAAAAAAGGTGTGAAGGAAGCTAACAATGCACATCCTACTGAAAATGCCAACCCTGGAATGAAACAAGGTGTGGGTAGCACGCATTTCTTCTGCTGGAAAAGTGAAGTTTGTCAGGATGGAGAGAACAGTATGGAGCAGTGATTGGAGCTGAACGCACAGCAGTCCTGGGAAGAAAACATGTCGAAATGTGCAGAAGACTTGATGATGCTGCAGCTGTGCAGCTACCGCCAGGAGATCGATGCTGAACCGCATGGCGAAGCTTCACGTCAGATTGCATTCATGTGCTGGTTGGTGCCGAGTATTCAGCTGCCTGATTTTGATTCATTAGTTACATACATTTTAACCCAGTGAATCACATTTTGTGTGTACATGCAAGGGTTCAGACCGGAACCTTTGCATGTACACGTTTCTAATAGGACCATAAATCTGACGTACAAGCGGCATCCTCTGACATCGGCAACGGACGACAAATCCACAAAAAGGCTCCGTTGAGATAGAAGGTTTGGCTTCTGAAAATCTTTATAAATGATCCCTGATAAAATAACAAATATCTTTGTTGTTGAGCTCACACGTCTATTCAATAATTGAGCACTAAAAAGGGCTTTTGAATTTAACACGTTGCTTACGATGCTAACGTATGTTTTTTTTTTTTGATTAATTGATTAAAATTTTGGTTATACCAGTGTTAGTATGATTGCTTTCCTGTGCCGTTAACACCATTCTCAGTCTCCATCCAGTCTGAGTGAGTGTGGGCTACTGTGGAAAAAGCCATAGACGAAGTTGATGGAACCATTTGCCAGAACACTTCTAGTTGTGACCGCTGTGAAAAGTGGTTGCAAATATCGACACAAGGGGTTGAATACAAATGTCACACCTTTTAATTTCTTTGAATAAAAAATAAATAAATAAATAAAAGCTACTTTTGCTGCACACATAATACTCCAATAAAAAACAATGAGGTTTGTGGTCATCCAGCGACGAAACTAAAAATAAATAAAAAAATCGACAAGCATGTGCAGTTTTGAGAAGCGCCCTATAATGCTGTGATACTGATTTGTTGTCAACCAATTATGTCTCTCAAAAAAACAATACTACCAATTTTATTTTCATTCTTCAAAGGTAATATATTTCTTTGTACAAACCAAAAGCCAACTCTGTTTTTTTTTTCTTTCTAAAGACGTAATTATCCTCAGTGGGTAGAGTTTTTTTTTTTATTTTTTTTTCCCCAAGTGTAATTGTTTTTAAAAGTAAGTCCTGGGAACAAAAGCAGAAAACATGCATGCGACAGATTGCAGACCTGCACGGTTTTAAAAATCAATTCATTACCGCTGTTATTTTATTTCTTTGCCTGAAAATTGCAATTAAAATATAAAACAAAAGCTGAAGCTGCAGGTTTCATAGCGGGACTGCTTGTAGCCACTCATGTCAAGGAAGGAGGGGCTGATTGGTATGGCAGCCTTCAGGAGGCAACGAATTATGACACACATCAGAACTAGTACAAAGTTGTAGCAGAATGTAGGCAAGCAAAAAAAAAAAATATATATATAAATCTATAAGTGACCCCTGAAGATTTGCTGTAGAAATCATCCGTATTTTTTAGTTTAAAAAAAAACCATTAACCCCAAAAATGGTGGCGACTAGCAGGGATTGCTCTCCACACGGTCATTAGCGGGGCCGGTCAGTGACGTTGCGCAATCAGCCCTTGCAGCCAGTTTGGCTTCCAATTTGTCTGGAAGGTGTTTGATGGGGTTGAGGTCAGCGCTCCGCGGGGACTTTCATTTCTTCCGCAGCAAACCGGGGAGAACCATTTTCTTTTTAATGGACCTTGACTTTGCCCATGGGGTTCTTGTCATAGAGGAAGGGACTTTGTAAATCTGCGACGGATCGAGACGACGCAGCGTTGTCTGGAGTGTGACTCTTCCAGGTGGTGGAAATGAAGCAGTCAATGGACACAACAGATCGCCAGAAATTGGGAAAAGTGTCACACATTCGCTGCTGTTCGTTTGTGTGGGACAATATCCATTTTTTAAGCTTGTGGGACAGAAAATACCTGAATAATAAACACAACAAAATGCAAATCTGTACCCAGTAGTTTCTGACTAGTACATTTTATTTAGCTTTATCTGAATATGAATTGCAACTCCCATTTCTTTTTTTTTTCAGGTACTTATTTGCAGACATTTATAAAAGCATCTACCCTTTGCTTGTACTTTACAGACTTCTCTACTCCATCACAGAAGATCCCAGCCAAGTTCTTAGTGGAAAGGCGACAAAAAGTGAAAAAGAATCAAAGGGTTTAAGAGCACTTTGGGAAGACATTGTTACTGATTACAGCTAAAAATACAAAAAGAGACAGGGCTGCACAACAATCTTCTCTTTTCTGCCTTTTCCTGGCGAGAACGCCCACGCTCTTTGCCACCATTTGCTTTTCTTGGAGACCCCGATGGTGAAGGATGTTGTCTGTTAAGACGTAGAAAGTGCCGTTATAATTTAAAATCTCGTTACGACGACGCAGAAATGGAAAGGAATTTACAGTCACGGCGCATACATCATTACACGCGCGGATCTCCTCCTAATTCAATGCCGGTACAGTACATCTCTGTGCTTTCGTATGGCAACGCAGCGCAAGCAAAAGGGAGCACTACAGAGTGTGCGGCGGAGATAAAAATGGGACTTCTAAAAACATTTCACCCTCTGTTAGTTTTCGCTCCTCACTCCAAGCTTCCCACGTTCTCCAAAAACATTGCTTCCCTTTAAATCATTTAGAGTTGACAAACGCACACAAAAGAAATGCTCCCAGCAGCTGCACAGATTGAAAATAAAAACATAACAGAGAACCTTTTGAGTCCATACACTCAATCCCGCCAATTCACACTTGAGGGAGTTAAAAGATTGAAGCCTTTTTCTTTTTTTTGTTAAATTTTTTTCCTGAATTGCATGTCTAATTGCATGCGTCATCCCAGGCGGAGTGCAGCAGGTAGAAACAGCAGCACAGATGTGAGGAGGATCCGTCTTGGTGCGTGGTGCCGAGGGAGAGAGGATGATATTCTTCAAAGAACTGGAAACAGATCTGAAGCCACGAAATTACAGGGCACAATGCCTGCTTCTGTTCGGCCCTTTTGATCCACAAAATTGACCTTGCATTCGGTTTTTTTTTTTATTATTTATTTTTGACTACAAAGAGCTATTTGTAAGTTGGCAGCTATTGAGGCTGAAAAATATCCCGCGGTTCTCAGACAATCAGCCCCGCGGAGCTCTGACCACTAGCAGAGCAACAAGATGGACTCGTCTGGCTGCGCCGCTGCCACTCGGCTGTCGGGCCGCTCGGCAATCAGTGAACTGTTGCAAACATTAGGACACTTTGTCGACCGGCCTCAGGACACAAGAGTGCAACAAAGCCGACTTGCAACGCACGAGGAAGGAGGCGACAAAAACTAGGGGAAGTGTTGGCGGCAAACGGGGGAAGGATGAGAAATGTCTCTGATCGCACTCAGTGGAAACCAGATATTTGTTTCAGATTTTAATAAAGCTGCTCCCAATGTGGTCTCTCCAAATGGTGTTTGCTGGAACATAATTTAACTCAACAGATCCAAACTCAATTTGGGAAACTTTAACATGAATTACAAAAAAAAAAAAAAATGGGGGGAAGGAGAAAAGAAAAAAGGGAATTAAAACAAAGTCTTAAAGAGCCATTTAATTCCTCATCCCACTTGCTTTGTGTGTTGTAAAAGCCGTAATTACATTTTCTCCGCGTACCGGACAGCGCATTCATATTTGTTATTTTCAACCCGGCGAATTGCTTCATTGCGTCTGTAAATAACAAACGTTGTTGATGAGTCTAAAATGAGAGGCTCACAAATTGCGATGCTTTTTCTGCCACAAATGCGGACGGGACTTGAAATGGGGAAATTCACGCGACTGTGTTGTACGAGTTTCACAGGCAACACATTTGTGCACTTGCACAAAATAAATGGTGTCACTTCAAACGGCTAAATGGGTTAAAGAAAGAAAAATAAGTGAAATTTATGAACTTATGAACTTTCACAGCTTTTAAAAGCTTTGTGTATCCAAGTTTTGATTCGGTAATGGCAATCGGTTTTATTTACATGATTTGTCTTTCTTTTTTTGAGCTTCGTCTCACTGCAGCAGCGTAAAAATAATGAGAAAAACCTGTAGATTGGACTTCCTGAGAGGCTTTGGATATGTTCAGGGTCAGAGTTGAGGAGTTCAGTCTTCAACTCCTGCATGATGTTGATGTTTTCATCCACAGCTTCTTAAATATCCTAAGTCTCTCTCTGAACTTTCCTGGACTTGTTTTAATGTTGACTGAAGGCTGACCGGTCCTTGTCTTTATTGCCCCAGAGCACAAAGACGTTGAACACCAGGCTTACTCAGTAAATCGATTTGATCAACCCCATACGACCTTTCATACGAAATTCATCCTCACTTTCCTCCATAATAATGGTTTTGAAAAGGTACAAAGCCTCCCACCAGAAATATGTCTAAGAACTTGGTAAAACTTTTCTGTGAGCTAAACCTCACCAAATCAATATTTCTAACCATGTTCCTACTCTGAAGTTCGCTAAAATAAAACGTTGGTGGAAAATAAGAATAGACTTTTGATTGGAGAACTAGGAATTTGTAATGGTATATGGTTCATATTTAATCTATTTTTTAGATGTATTTTTTTCACATGCCCATGTTTTAGATCATCAACCTGAGTGATTAATCCATTTATAAAGAAAATCCCAAACTGTCCTGGCCGCATGTGAAAAAGTAATTACCTCCTTTGTTAAATCATAAATTGACTGTGATTAATCACATTTTCTTCAATTTCACAAGCCACACCTCTGTCTAATTACTGACAGGCACGTAGAGGAAGGCATTCACCTCGTAAGCATTTCTGACAACAGGAAGGAGACTAATAGGTTTTACAAAGCAATGCATTGTGCATCGATCTGCAAGACATATTCAAGTACAGATGAGAAACAAAGTCGCTGATGTCCATCAGTCAGGAAAGACGTTTAAGTCTTGGAATCTTCCTCCGAGAGTCCAGTATACCAAAAATGCCGACAGGACTTCCAAGAACTGACCTGGAAAGATTCAGAACAACATCTAAACCACTGCAAACTTTACTTCCTTCAAGAACTGAGCGTTTAATCATAAATATAAGGGTCACAGATATCTTCATCGTCGCAGAGAGTTTTGGGTAGACGGGGAAGAGAAGCCAGGGTCTGATTTATATCCGATGGAGATGTGTGTTCGTGTTGGGAAACCTTTCATTTAAAATAATCCTGCAAAGAAGCGTTGACCAAAATTCTTCCACAGTGAACTTCACTCAACCCAGAGCAGGAACTAGGACCTCAGTTTGTCTAGAGCAACTACTCATTACCTTCAGTCAACATTTAGCACCATTTAGGTCCAACATTTAGTTTTAGCAGATCAAGAATCCAGAGGAACCTCTGATGCTTAATAAATTATTATTAAACATCTGAAACCAATACGTAGTTCTACACTTTTACCATTTTGGTTTTGTTTTATTTTGTTTGTATTTCCTCTAACTCATGTAAAGCACTTTGAATGTGCTACATAAATAAAATGACTGCCTTACTTTACAGCAAAAGACTCAACGGTGTCACTTATAGCAGCAGTGGATACGTTTTCACGTTCAAAATACTTTTCGCATTCACTGAATTTATCTCTCATACTATTGTTATTCTAATACTATTATTATTCTGAAGTATGACAAAAAAAAAAAGGTAAAGTAAAGGAAATCTATACGGGAGGAAATCAATTTTCACGGCCCTGTTTTTGTGCCAACATGGAGCAGATTTCCAGTTAAAGCAACAACGTGACGAACGTGTTGCTGAGATAATCACAGTTCTCATCCAGGAGATAAAGTGCCCATTCATTTTATTACTTTTTGTGAAGTGCCATCAAAAGCCTAGCAGAGGCTTTATTTGCATTAAACACAGCTGTCACACAAAGAGCAAGCAGGTTTACTGAACTGACATTTATAGTCTAGTGTCTGTGAACACAATCGCTCGTTACCATGAAGCCAGTGGGCAGAAGCCGCGTCCCGAATCAAACGGGGGTTAATAGACAATAAAACAAATATCCCATATATAAAGCAACCAATTAAAATGTCTAAACAAAACGTTTTGAGAACTAAAAGTTATTCCCGCTCATCACGTTGCACAAAAAAAAAGAAAAAAAAAAAAAAAGAAAACCCAATTAAAGCAACCTCAAGAGTACTTTTTCCATTTCATCATTGAGGACAAACCAATCCCAGCTGAGAATAATTGACCTGTTTTCAGTTTGAGAGAAATATTTCCTGGAGGATGATGACAAAAAGGGATTGTCAAAGGACAATGTGATGAGCAAAAACTGACCAAAACATGGAGATAAGCTTTTATTTACTCAGAAAACAGATTCTGGCTGATTTCAAGTCGGCGATATTGTAAAGCTCTGACGTGCTGATACATTAACTCATATAGATTTCAGTCACTAAATACATTATTTTTTCTGCTTTGTAGGGAAATTGAAAGTTGAACTGTATTAAGAACAGTAGCAGTAAAACAGTGACTTCTCCAATATATATATATATATATATATATATATATATATATATATATATGGTAACACTTTATTTGAAGGGTTGTGCATAAGACTGACATGACACTGTCATAAACATGACATAATATCTGTGTATGAACATAAAGACGTCTTTATAAATGCTTATAACAGTTGTCATGAAGTGTCATTCGGTAAATAATGACACTTTTAATGCAAAGGTGCTCTAAAAGTCTAAAAGTTGCGTTGAAAGTCCAATAAAAATGCTAATTTTACATTAAATGATCATAATTTACAAAATCATGCAAATTTACCGAATGACACTTAATGACATCTGTCATAAACATTCATAAAGACTCGTTCATATTCATGACAGATGTTATGTCATGTTTATGACAGGTGTTATGTCAGTCTTATGCACAACCCTTCAAATAAAGTGTTACCGAATATTTTTTACAGATATTCACAATTGTAAAAATTTAAATATAATTACAACATAATCATATACAAGTAAGCTAAAAATAACTTTATATTTGTTCCTTTCACAAAACAGACAGGTTTTCTAACTTTTTATTAGTTAGAATAAAAACTAACTAATATTCCTGATTTGTTTAATCAGATCAAGAATCCAGATGTACCTGGATTCTTGCATATTCATTTGCACATATGCAAAGTGCTCCTCGATAAAATTATTATTTTTTTAAAGATAATCTGGAAATAAAAAAAAAAACCTGTGTCCAACTTTAAATAACTCCCTGGTTTGCTGTTATCTGCTGCACTGGGATGCAAAATCACCCGATTCAGAGAGCCAATCAGCTCCTCTGTGCATCTTTAATCACCGATACGCTGCATGCTGGAGCATTTAGCTCAGAGGTTCCTGCACTTTGGGGTTTTGCATATTTCAGATGTTTCCTCGCCAACAAACTGGATTGGAAAAGTTCATTTATCTGCTCCTCTTGCCTTCATTTCTGCAGAATCCTGCTTCTTGCTGGTACAAGACATATTTTATCATTTCTCATAAGTGATGTTTTATTTGATTATGATGAATGCCTATAAGACATAACGTGTAGAAATGTATCATTTGAATTAGGATGTTTTCAGTGTACAGTACACATACAATAAATGTAAAAACCTTGCAGGATACCTGGTAACAGACCGGATGTCTGATAAACTTAAAATGTAGCTTTTCTTTTTTTTTCCTGAAAAAAAAAGAAGAAATAGAGACCTGTTTGTATCAGATCGACCTATAAATAACGTTTTGTTTTTTTCTTTCAGAAATCACATTTGTTATTATGAACTTTAACACTGAAAGAATTATTTTCATTTTGTCCCGAGTTTAATTTTGCATGAGCTTAGGGGGAGATAAACTATTAGTCGTGTTTTAAATTTGGCATTTTTTTCAAAGCAAGTGAAAAACTATTCGAAAAATAAATAATGCAAAATAACCACACAGCAAGGTAAACTGATGTTTGTTTTTGGGCACCAATTGGAGGAGGGAGAGAGCGAAATGAAAATGTGTCGGTATGAAAATGACAACGGGGCCAAACTGACCCGAAGCCACTTCAACACCAAATACAAAACAAACAAAAATCCCCCCCTTTTGAGCCAAAACATTTTATTGAAATAACCACTTTATATGTTTTGAGTGTTATTATTTACAAAAAGGAAAAAAAGAGACATCTTCGTCCATGGATTTGGAGACGAGAACAAGCACGTGGGGACTGTTTTATTTATTTATCTTTTTTTGTTTTTACCGCAGTGCAAAATGTATCCTGATTGAGACCCCCGGACCCGTGTCGCCCTCGCAGTAATCTACAAAGCCGTCCTCTGTAATATTTGCCTTTGTGTGAAGTGCTGCTAATTTGCCGGATGAAAAACAAGTGCAGCTAAAACGCTTTAATCAATTTGCTGCATTCGTGGCAGAGGACTGTTACCAACGGGCTCGTTCGATACGTCGAGAGACGACTGACGGCTTCTGACTGTCGATTCCTCTCCCTCCGACCGACTTGCTGATCCCGCGAAGGGCTTTGCAGGCGTTCATTGTTCTCGTCACGTGGAGGGCCGCCGTTTATCTGCTAAATTATTACTCAGCTTAGATCTCCCTCTTTGATCTGAATCATTAGCAGGCCTAATGACAGAGAGGCTCCTCTGAAGTACAGTTTTGAAGGAGGGACTCTGTGATGGTTTGTAGCCGTTTATCGGCATCTTGATTAGGATGTTTTTAGCGTACAGTTCACTGTACAGTGATTTACAACAAGGGTTAAAGAGCCGCGTTTTGTACTAAACTGTGAGCAGCTCTCCAGAGCAAAAATAAAAGTGCATTGCAGTGTTTTCAGCAATGAATGCTAAAAGCAAAAACGTGTAGAAAGGTTGCAGGGAGAGTTTTTTTTTTTTTTTTACATTTTTTTTGTTGAAATAAAAAATATATGAAAATGTCACTGCCCTCTAAGCGCCTGAGAGAGGGACTCGGTCGTGGTTTGGTGCCAGTTTCTTGTCACTGCGTTTTTAATCTCTGGTTAAATTGCTTTTTGTTGATTGCGATCAGCAGCATCTTCTCCTGTCGGTTCCTCTTGTGTGACCCCGGGTGGGCGTCCACTTCCAAAAGGCTCCTTAGCAAAACAAAATGATGGAAATCAATGCTGATTTTGTACTTGATGGAAATTCATGAAATAACAGACACTCGAGTCAGACTCTTCTGGTCCATTTGGGTCAGAGTTATGCCCCTCCTGACAGTCCCTCCGGTTATCCTTTGGCTGTTTTTTATGACGGTGGCATGATAAATCTGTAAAAGCAATTGGCTGGTCTGCAGCTTACATGAATCAGACAAGAGCTCTGATTCACCGCCGCCACAACACTGTGTCACCGCTTCCATCTTTCTCAGAGGATGGACAGCGTGATGAAGGTCCTGAATGTTGTTTTAGATAACTTGCAGTAAACCCAGAGGAAGATATTAATGTTCACCGGGAGTTTGGACTCGGAGGCTTTCTGTCAGTCTGAGAGACAGAATCAAATCTGTTTGACTTCTGAGTCGACATGCAGAGGTAGGGGCAGTGACGCAGAGGTGGATGTAAGTCGGCTTTACGGATGCTGGATGGGCTCTCTACGACGGGGTGTGTTAGGGTCACTGAAGATAGAAAAAAAGGAGTAAATTCCTGCCAAAAACCTCAGAAATTTAAAGATTAATCAGAAACTGTCTAGGAAAAAAACGTGGGCATTTCTGAGTTTGAAAAGTTGATCATTTGCTTGCAAAAACTTTGACATTTTGGACATTTTCTGAGATTTAAAAGATGAAAATTTTGACACTGACCTCTGCTAGTGATCCTATAACGAAGCAGAGATGGTCGAAAAAATGTTGATGTTGACCAAATTAATCTTTTTTCCAATCATTCAAATGTTCATGCTAGTAAGAGGAAACCTGAATGGACTGCAGCAAAGAGTCTCTGTTTTATCTTTTTGCCTGCGTCGGATCAAGCTGGATTTAGAAATGGTGGTAGTCTTTGGGAAATCTTAGAGATGCAGTAAGTAAGTATCTATTATCTGGTGATTTTCTGTTTTGGTGCTGTTTAAATTATGCTTGAGCTGCATATAAGACAAATTATGAACATCAAATCTTTTTGTCTGTTCATTAAGTTAATAGAAGTTTAACGTCATGTAAAATTCTGATTGTTTCATCCCGATAAACTTCAACCGTCAGCAGATGATTATACTTCACAGTCGACAATAGTAGACTTCTGTCACACATTTTCCTGCATGAAAGTCTCACTTATGAGTAATACTCACTTTAGAGCAACGGTATCAAAGTTTTCCCACATACATTTACAGCAAATGTGATTTTTCTTTTTAATTTAATGGAGAAAAGCAGCTGACTTACCAAGACTGGAGGAATAAATATAAAAATAAAAATGTTGTCAATATATTTATTGTCACTTAGCCTACATAGAGTAAACCAGCGCCAGATGTACAAGTGAAAGGTTTTACTGCATAGAAAATACTGTTTTGTACAGCATGTGGCAGGCTTTTTGCTGTTCTGTTTCTAATAAAGTTTATCAAAATGATGTCAGCTGCTTCATTAGCCAGGTTATCTGTTTGGGTCGAGCCTCCGGCCTGACAGAAAAGCTGCTGGTAGCGCGCCTCGGGTAATTTTCAAAAAGAGCGTCGCACAGAAAAAGTATGAGTCATGTTTCTTTAGTTTCCACACCATGAGTGTCTGTGCTTCTCTTTTTTTTTTATTTGTTTTTTTGTGACAGGAGAAAGTTTCAGACTGTTAAATTTGTCTTTCTTAAAAGTGACAAACGACTTTAGCAGCCTTCAATCTGCCAGCTAACGTGGCTAAGCGTTTGGTGAAATTGTAGCAAAGTGTTGCTCGGTGCAACAGGAGGGGAAAAAGCTCTGATCAGTCTGGCACTTTTTCTGAAAGATATGACAGAAAATCTTAACAGTTCTGACATGGTAACTTTTTTAAAACCTTGGTTTACCTTGACCCCAGAAACTAGCACATCCCTTGGTTTCCAGGTAGCAAGCTTTGTTTGTTAAACCTCACATCTCTGAGTGACATGCCCAGCTTAGCCGGTGATTTGTGCATCACCAGAACCAGAATAATGAGACTGTGTCTTTGTGTGTGTGTGTGTGTGTGCGTGGGTGTGCGTGTGTGTGTGTGTGTGTGTGTGTGTGTGTGTGTGTGTGTGCGCATGTGCGTGTGTGTGTGTGTGTGAGACAGAGCATCAACTAATGACAGCAGGTAAAATATTTAGTTCAGTATTTTAGGCCCAGCCATCTTCAGCCCTAACGTCACATCGCCTCAGCAGTGACACGTTTTTGCAAATCATTGATCAATTAATGTTAACATGTTGGGTGTCAAATATCTTCGCCTTCCTTCCTTCCTTCCTTCCTTCCTTCCTTCCTTCCTTCCTTCCTTCCTTCCTTCCTTCCTTCCTTCCTTCCTTCCTTCCTTCCTTCCTTCCTTCCTTCCTTCCTTCCTTCCTTCCTTCCTTCCTTCCTTCCTTCCTTCCTTCCTTCCTTCCTTCCTTCCTTCCTTCCTTCCTTCCTTCCTTCCTTCCTTCCGCTGTATAGGCAGATCGAAACGCCTCTTTGTGCCTCTCAAAGCAACTGCACTGTCTTGTTTTAGGTGATTCAGTTCTCGCGGCTCTGCCTCGAAGAGGAGATAATATATTTCAAGAGACTTCTTGGATAAGGTTGAATGGAAAATAAATCAATAAAACTCAAATGGGAATTAAGTGGCTGGCTTTTATCCTTGACAGTGCTGCAGTTTCTGTTTTTTCCTGCCCTGTTTCTCGTAATATGAGCAGCGCTGAGGCAAATGCCTCCGCAGCCACGTTACAAACTAGAGTCAGATTCAATAGAAAACAGTTGTTTTTAATTACAATCATTAAAAAGGCATAACTTATTGGGTATGCGTTGTCAGTTATGGGTTTGGACCCTTTCTTTCCCCTTTTTTTTTGCCTATATTAAAACTGTCCCAGTTCTTCATGGTACAGATTCAACACGGTGTCAGAAATATTCCTCAGGGATGTTGGCCCACACTGACATGATGGCATCAGACTGTTTCTGCAGATTTGGCAGCCGCACATCCTGTTGGTGCTCCGTTGGACTGAGATGTGTTGACAGTGGGGGCTCAGTGAGCTCATTGTTAGATTGAATAAGCCAGTTTTAAACATGACACGGACCACATAACCTGCTGGAAGCAGCCGTAATAAAATGGGTATGTTGTGATTAAGAGACCTAAAGGGTTCCAGTGAAATATCCCAAAATAAGCTGAGCTGTTGATACAAGACAGGATGAAGCCGTACTTTCATGATTGTTGCATGTTCTTTCACGTTCAAGCATATTTTACACACCTTGGTTGTGTCAGACTGTCATCTGAGCTGCTGCCATTTCTCATCTTGAACCAGCCAGGCCATTGCTCTGTGACCTTTGACATTAACATGGCGATTTTGTCCACAAAACCACTGCAGATCTCGCCCTGTAAACCAGTGACTGTGATGTTTGGTCTAGTTGTCAGAAAGTTGTCTGCAGCCCGATTCACACTCATGCCGTTTGTGGAAAATCGCAGAAATCGTCTCCGTCGTTAATCCTGTTGGAATCGGCCGTGTCAGTGAATTGTGAAGTAAAAATTTGAGGTCTTGTGAAGATACCAATCCAATGTGAATAGAAACCTGTCCGTGACCTGAGCAGAAACCGATGGGTTTCCTAAGCCAGTTTTGCTTTCCTGACACATTTTTATTAGCTTTTGGCTAACGACTCAAGCCGCAGCATTGGAGTGCGTTGAAAACCTTTTGGGTCCCGGGTTAGCAAAAATCTTATCGACCCATAACGTACGCCATCAAAAAAACAAAACAAAACGAAAGAACAGAAGGACCAAAATCAGATGGAGTAGGGGGGAAACCACGGGTTAATCCATTCACTGTGTGAACCAGAAAGGTGTACCTAATAAAATGGCCAGTGAATGTATCATCACAATGAGAAAAAAACAAAACAACAAAAACGGAGGAAGTGCCCCGCACGCTGCCGTTGTTGTTGCTGCTATTATCTGTTGAGTAGAAGAACTGCAAACATTGTCAGTTCTGCCCTCAGGCTCAGGGCAGAAAATGGATTTTAATGAGGACCTCTGGCAGCCAGAACTTTATTTATTTCTTTTTCTAATGATGTCATTTATTCAGTCCCTTTGTGCCTCGAGGTGTCGAACTCATCGCACGTATGAAGGGGGACCGCCACACACACAACCCCTCCCCGTCCTCCAAAAGCACAGATCCCAGGAGCAGAGACGTGTGCGCCGTCATACCGGGCGAAGACGCCTGCTCGCTCGCGTTCGGGCAAAGCAATAGGCGCAGCACAACTTCTGCGATTTGGTCCGGTGCCAGCTCACCGAGACGCCTCCTGGCTCTCCAGCTGGCTGCGCGGTTGTTTGTGCTGCAGGAATGACCACGAGGATCCTGTTGGCCGAGCAACAAGCTCTCGGTCTCTTCCCAAACCGTGGGCTCCCAACGCGCCCACTGAGCCGCTTTAAATCATGGCCTCTGAGACTGGAGAGGTATCGGGGAATATAGTAACAGATTGACGCTGAGGCAGGCAGACAACGACAGAGGGAGGCAGATGGACACACACACACACACACTCGGATATTCACATAAATGCAGACGCACACTGAGAGTGCCCACGCTACTGTGACTGTGAGGGAAAGCGTGACTCTTTTGGTTGTGCTGTGGGGTTATCAGTGACCAACAGAGCATGCCCAGATCCACTCAAACACAAAACACACACACATGCACATTCCTAAGGTCTCCCCATTCAGTGTTGCATGCAGTAAGAGCCTGACGGGGCGCCGACCGTCTTTTTCTCGCCCGCCGTCAACTTCCCCACAGCATCTTTTATTCACCGACTCAAACCTCTTTGCCTCCCGCTTTTCCACACATCTGCCTTCTTATCTCACGCCTCCTCCACCTGCCAGCCATCATCCACCTCCAAACCCACCCCACCTTCTGAAACACCCAAGTCATTCTTCCATCATCTACGACTGTATTGCTGAGGTCACACACACACACACACCGGCACGCAGTCGGCGATGTATAGGTGCCCACACAGACGCTAGCAAGGCAAATGTCATCTTCTGAGAGATCATACTGCATGAGCAGGAGTGTCTGTCAGGCTGCCTCTATTAGATTTTTCTCTCTCACTCTCTCTGCCTGCAATAACAGTTTCACACTCCCTTCCCCTCTCCACTGGGAGACAAACATTAAAGGGCTTTCTCATAATGAGGGAAACTACAGAGAAAAGACTTGACTGCACACACACACACGCACAAACACGTGCGCGGGGCATGTTGAAATCCATGCACAGGTCCCTGGTTACGTAAAGGTTACGTAAAAAGGCATGAATATTAAAAGGAATGCTAATGATTAGCTGTCATTAAAAGTGTACATCTGCTGGTGTTTGTGTGCGTGGAGCCGCATGTGTTCGTGGATGCGATCGTCATCAAGTTGCCTAATATATTATAAAGGAGTTGGATGAAGGAGATCCCAGAGCTGTGAAATCGGAGCTGAAGAAGCGGGGATGGGAACTCCTCCTCAGCTGGTAAAGTTGCAGGGAGCGCCGTGACCGACTCTGATGCGCTCGGTAACGCTCCAGCAGAAACTGTTCTCCAAAAGTTTTATTCAAACATTATAAACTCGTATAATTCATTCATTTCTGCTCTTTTACGCCACTGTCCTCACCATACATATCTACTATTTGTGCATCTTCTGAATTTTAAACCACTAAAATGTCAGTTATGGTGAGTTTAAGTTTTCAACACGGGTGAATGAAAAAATGAATGGTTAGGGGAGCAATGTTTTCTTCTTTCTGTTTTAGTTTAGTGTTTTTTTTTCAAATGTTTGTTAGCATGTGGCTGTGTCCTCTGTGGCAGCCATCTTGGAGGCCCGCGTCCAACCCAGGTCTTTAACGGGAAGTGAGGTGATAAGAGCTGGCGTTTGATTGGTTGAGACTTAGAAGAAAGTTCAAGTGATTGAAATAATAAAATGACTTGTAAACTGTGCCAGAAAATGTTTGCTTGATGTTTCCTTTTGATAGATAATTGTCAATGTTTTTATTATTCATGTGAATTTTTCTTTTTCCGTTCTGTGATTGACCGATTTGAATTGAGAAGGCGGGGTCTGAAGTGGCTGGATGTAGCAAGAGACTGACGGTAGGGCGGCCATTTTGAAATCTGCTATGATTCCAGGAAATAAAGCAGCTTTGTAACTAAAGCCATAGAAAAAGGAAAGAGAAGAAAAAACACAAATCAGTGGACCCATGATGGTTTATAAATATCATTTTAAAAATAACTTTTAAATGATTAAAAAAAAAAACCTTGGTTGTACTTGAGGTTCAAGAGCAAACAACTGCAACAAATAGATGTAAATTGCACCACTTGAGCTGAATTCCTCCTACATGCATTTAGTGCAAACTGCTTTGTAAATCTACTGCAAAAAAAAAAGTATCAGGAGAAAAACCTTTTTTTTTTAAAGGGAGACTACTCTGCTTCACAAATACAGGTTTTTAATTACCCGAGTTTCCCTTTTTGAATAAACACCGAAATTAATTAATCTCTCAATGAGATTCAAATTCATCCGAGATGCATCTGCGATTTACCTAACCGAACAAAAGTGTTTATGTGGCTGTTTACTGAAGAATCAACAGCTCAGGTACACACAAACGCTCATCATCCTGCATTTACATCGAGTGACTGCGAGCTCATTGAATAGATGAAACATCCTGCAGCAGCAGCAGCGTCTGCATGCTGTTGATGTCAGACGCTGTGAAAAAAAGCACCTCAGTGGTTGTCAAACAAGACAAACGAGGGCAAACACAGGATCTCAGCTTGACTTTGGCTGTTCCGTTTTCTGTGTGGGTTGCTGCCTTTTGCGACAACCTGACAACTTGTGGGACAACACAAGCAGACACGGGGAGTGATGCTGATTCTTTTTGTTCTCGGGGTTTATTGTCCAGCAATGGCTGCCATTGTTGCAGTTACAGCGTGCCTACGGTGCCTTCGAGCTGCATTAGTTGGAGACCTAGTGGAGACACGAAAGTTGTAAAAAAAAAATGAAAAAAATCTCCTGTTTCAGTTGGCAGCTTGAGCTAAAATGCTTGGAATGACTCATAGTATTTTCCCCATTTATGCCACGTAAAAAAGAAAAAGGATAGCTTCACTCTTAAACTATCTGGTGCAGAATATACCCTCATCTAGGCGTGAGGAGTATGTTAATGCTGGAGTTATAATCATTTATTTCAATGTTTCCTTTTTAAGGGTTGGACTAACAAAACAACTTCAGTGATTAAAAAAAAAGATGCAACATTACATTTATAGACGTTAAGATTCCACATTTACAAATATATTGTTTTTTATAAATGACTCTCAGCAAATCGAAGAGAAGCAACACTGATTTGTTGCCATCAACAATCAGTTTGACAGAATACTTGACCTCTTCCTGGAACAATTCGTGGAACAGTTACTCAGATTGGCAGGTATTCTACCAAGAAACCAGATTTTCAGCAAAGTGCATGAATTTTTTATACGGCCGAGCTCTGAACCATTCCAGAAACATTTGAATCGTTTCCACTGAGCAGTGGGTCGATGCAGTGTTTTATGGTCTGGCACGTTCAGGAGAACATTTCCACTGCCAGCTGGCATCTTACTGGGAAGGCAGGATTAAACCCCCCCCATCCCCACATGCCAAACGCTGCGTCATGCTAGTGAGACGACAAAACCGATGCACCAGTGCCGTGTTTGTGTCGAGTCGTGACGTTTTTCTGTTCCCTAATCAACGAGATATTTTGCGTGACGCCAGATGCGTAAAGTTGTCCTGAAGATGAGGAGGGGTTTGGGGGGCAAGGATTGGTGCGGTTGTGCGAGCCGCTTCTACAACGGAAACAGACAAAGTAGCGTAGTGAATCGCAGCCACCCAGGCCTTACCGCTCAGTGGAAACGAGGCATCAGTCTAAGCCGTGTCCCTTTCCACAGTATTGTGAGTTTTATACCAGCTTGAACTGACAGTGTGTCAACCAAGAATGAAGCTTCTGCACTAAAATGGACCCTTTAAAGCTCACAGTGACAAGAAGCACGTTTGGTAGTTTGTTTTATGAAGATTTGGCAACTCTAATCCTTCGTTTGTATTGTCAAATGAAGGATTTTAGTTAATTAAAAGCAGTTAATATTTTGTGTTATACATTTCTGTCACTTTTGTTCATTTCTATCCTTGGTGGGGTTTTTTTTTTCTTGATCCATGTCTCTACTTGTAGCCAATATTTTCTTGAGTCTGCCTCCCATTTGCTTCAGCCTCTAATATTCCCCCTTAAGCCGGTGCGACAGTCGAGCTGAGTTGTATTTTTTATATATTTTTTTCTAAATCATGCAGTGCATGAAGGTTTCCGTCTCTGTCTCCTTTCCCTCTTCCTCCTCTCGCTGGTTTTTCCAGCAGACTCTAATAATGAGCACATAAACATCCACAACCTGCTGTCCATTTATTGATGGACCGATATGCCGGTTGGATCCGTCCGAGACAATTGCGCCGCAACAAATCGTGCTTTCTGGCATCATCATCCATCATCGCAGTGTGACATGTTCAAGTCCCGTACGATATTTGAAATTGCAAGCTGTAATTAGTTCTGCCCGGTTCCATAAAACAGTAATCCCTCCCCGCAGTATTTACACTATTTGTTTTTATTAGCTCCCTAAAAATGTCTCCATAGGCTCCACGTTTTCATCGTTTTTAATGCTTGATTCCTGTTAACTGCTGCTGTGTACGTTTTATGCTCTTACTTTCTTAATGGACTTCTTATTACCTGGATTATGCTTCCTGTCTCCAGTGAGGTTCTTTATGACTTCCACTCGTATAGATAAACTCTTAAAACCTAACAATACTTAGGTTCTGTTGGAAATATTACTTTTATTATGCTAGTTTTAATGCTAGCTTTAGCGCATGTTGAAATATTAGACTGATCCTGATTGTTTTGAGTAGGCCTCGATTTAGACTTATAGTTTAATCAATATATAACTTAATCACTAGAACATTTTTCTTAGGTATAATGATCCCGATTTGATTAAAATTAGTCTAATCAGTATTTTTTTTATATTAGATCACATTCTTAAGAGTCTATAAGTCATATATTCATCTGAAAAATGTTTTAGTTTGTTAAACCAAAGAAGTTGAAAACTAATCAGAAAATATTGAGAGTAACAGATGTTTTGGTATTGAAACTGCTCATGTCTGTTTTATAAGAGTTTGAAGATATTATATGAAAGGTGCTAATTTTTATAATCAAAATCTGCTGTTGGATGCACTGGGTCAGAGGAGAGGTCAGGAGAGCCAGTTTGAGGCAGTTTGAAATGAGAAACACAGATAGCGGATAAACTTTGGTCCCACTTTCTTGAGTAAAATGTTTCTGTATGAAAATTAACACATCCATTGTTCGTACCCTGGGAAAGTATGCAAGGAGGATAGCTTAGACCAGGGGTCCCCAAACTTTTTCCTGTGAGGGCCACATAACTTTTCCCTTCTCTGGTGAGGGGCCGGAGTCAGTTTGTAACAGAAAAAGTGTAACGATTGCAGGAGTGCCTAAATGTAAAAATGTATTGTTTTCCAGAAAGCACAATCAAATAACCCTCTCTGGGTTTTTCACAGAACAAGTCAGGAAATAAATAATAACACTATTAATGAAATAAATAATAACCAAACAACCTTCTCTGGGTTCTTCACAGAAAAAATCCAGGAAGGATTATAGTCCGTATTTTCCAAACTATAAGCCACACTGGACAATAAGCCTCAACCCCAAAGTTTTTTTTGTTGTTTTTTTTTAAAACCAGTAAACATGCACATATAAGCCACAGATATCTCTGCCGCTCCAGGTTTTCCACAACGATGCAGCAGCAGCAGAGGGGGGCGGACACCTAAAATTTGAGTAATAAAAGGTCATTTGAACATCACAATTATTACGAATGAAAAAGAAAAAGTTGCCAAGTTTAAATTTAACTGAACTGATTACGGTAGTTTCCGAACAATAACTGCAACAGTAAAAGTGCTGATCGTTCGTGTTGCTACTAGCATGTGCTAATTGAAAATAGGCGCCTTCTTCTTCTTCTTTAGATTTCAACGGCAGCTTGCATCCATTATTGTTGCACTACTGCCATCTACTGGATCCTAATATCTATACCTCAAATTCTCATAATGATCCCAGTATTTCCCCTCAATAGCATTGAGGGGAAAAACCTTCTTTTTCCCCTCAATGCTATTTAACTGATCAACAACATTCTCAAATTTCAATTCCGTTTTAATGGGTGCTTTCTTCTTTTATTTCCAATTTTAACTTCCAAGGATTCACTTCCTGCTAAAGAGCCCCCTGGTGGTTGAAGAAAAATCCACATATAAGCGGCTTATAGTCCGGAAAATACGGTATATGAAAAAAAAATAATCTGAATGCTCTCTGGTATTGTTCAGGGGGCCGGACCAAATGTGGAGGCGGGTTGGATCCGGCCCGCGGGCCATAGTTTGGGGACCACTGGGTTAGACAGTGGATAGATTCATCCTTTGGCCTTGGTAACACCTGCATGGTCTCTGGCATGCAAACAGCAACACGTCATTACGGGCTGTTTGAGACCACCTCTAAACAATACGTTAGAACGCATCTGACAGTAGAAACACACCTTGATATAAAAGTAACTGAGCTAAAACATCTGGTCAGATCACTGGGGTGGAACTGTCTTAAGGCACATCTTTGTATTTTTGTATTTGTTCACAGGTAATTAATGTTTCTTTTCCGGCTTGGTATTTGATGGTCATGTTGAGCTGTTGGTGTGATTTTATGCACTTGATTGTTTGAATAAATTCTGGTTGATTGTGAAGTTGAACAGTAACTGTTGTCTTTATGGTTTTTACACACGACATTAACGGACCTGGGCAGACAAGACAACAATGAGCAACATTTAGAAAATATCTTGTTTCTCAGCAGTGCCTAAGTACCTGAGGTAGTGAAACAAATGCTGAATATTTGTTTCGCTACCAGTGGTTCTGATGGCTTCGTCAAACTGGACTAATGGAGTATTAATAGATGAAGCTCCACATTCTTCCACTTCTCCTCAAACCAACACCTCTGAAGAGGAAACTTGTACATAGCCGGCTGCTTCAATAGGTCAATAACCCTGAACACAAGTCACATCTGATTCCTCATAATTCAGGCTAGAAATTCAGTTTCCCTGAATCCTGTTGAAGATTTATGGACTTTGCTTAAAGGTCAGGTTTTGTGCCAGGAAAGCGACCGTCCGTTTCTAATAACTCAGTGTTTGGTTGGGGTTCATTTTGCATCAATTACTGCATCAATGTGTGAATTTTTCCTCCACTTTAGAGTTTGTTGTGCTGTATTTATGTGTAAGCCTGACACTTTAATAGAATGCTTTACATTATTTTAAATTAATTTGCTAGGTTGCATATTACTATTTCAGTCCATGCGTTAATGAAGTAACGGTTCAAATAAATTATGAAAAGCTAAAAATAAATTTGAAATTCAATCCCAAGCTACTTCTGACTGTAATAATAAAGAGTTTGGGATGAATTTTTATTTTTATTTTCATTTATTGGAGCAAACGAGCTGAAAACTGAATGTCAAGAGGTAAAACAAAACAAACAAATTCCCTTTGGTTCAGTAAAAAGACACTCCGGATTTTTTATTTTTATTTTTTTTAAAAGTACATGGATGAGTTACAGAAAAATAAAGCCGGGGTTTTTCAAATTACTCCTACCTCATTTCGGTGTTTACGATTACATGAATTTCCACCAGATGCCGTTATGAGGATCAGCTTCGTGCGAGCTGCAAGCGCCTTGTGTTTTCAATAAAACATAAGCTCATAGTGTTCTGAAAGGTATTATAATAAATTTCCAGTTATTACAGTGGTTGCTGCTCTGTTTGGCTCTGCAGAGAGAAGTCACAGGACAGGCCTGCCTTTGCCTTGTGGGAGCTTCGCCCTGTCACTGTAACACAAGCAGACACTCTTGCTGCAACACCGACATCAGCTAATGTTGGCCTTTGCCATTCACAGTGCCTTGCAGACGTATTTGCTCTCACGTTGACTTATGTTGGAGACTTTGTAGTTAGTTTGCTTGGATTTTGTGTTGCAGATCGCCGCACAGCGGCGCATAATTCTGAAGCGGAAGAGAAATTACGCACAGATCTCTCGACTGTTTTAATGAATGCAAATCTGAAACGTGTGGCATGTCTCCACATCTGAAAGTTTTGACAATTATTCTTTACAGAATTGATAAAGTTCAATCAGGTCGGACGGAGAGCATCTGAAACTTGACTTAAGTTCTTTTTTGGACGTAGGTCTGAACTTTGACTAAGCCGTTTTGGCATTTTGACACATTTATTATCACCCATTATTCTGTTTACTCACCATGTTTCTCAGTGGACATGTCGATCTTGACTCTTACAAGAGTCGCTGTCTTTGGTGAAGAAAAGCCTCCCCGCAGTATAACTCTGCCGCCACCATGCTTTACAATTGAAGGGGTGTGTTCAGGATGATTTGCAGCATTGGTTTTTTACAAAAGATCCCAAAAAATTACATTCCAATTCATCATGTTACCATGACAAAATAAGGAAAACAAGTTGAATGAGTATGAATACTTTTAACACTGAACATACATAGAGTTACTTGTCTGTTTTTCTTCTTTCTGCTCCAGTTCGGTCTCAGCAACAGTTCAAACCGGCCTGCGAAACAAAAGACCGAGCACTCAGTCCTATAAAAAAAAAGCTCTCAGAGCTCCAAAAGTTACTGAACAGATCGACTGTGGGGCGCAACCTCCTACGGTAGCAGCGGTTGCTTTTAGCCTTCATCTTCTGGTCATTTCTTTATGGACCTTGAATCTCCCTGCAGTCAAATTTAGCAGAGTGCATACTGGCATGAGGCGCACAGTTCACCAGAGGCTATTAAAAACATTATTTTTTCCTCTTTTGAGTTAGCAGCAAGGATAGAGATGGGCGTAGCGTTTCCTAACATTGATGGCAAAGGTTAGCCGCCTCCTGCAGGCTCGTCTCTCTACTATCGGTCCAGTTGATCCGGTTCGATAGGGATCGTGTCTCCACGGAAGAACAACAAACCTGCACAAACAGTAAGTCTGCCATCACATCATATATTTGCATGACTAAAAATAAAACTCTTAGATGTTACAACCAGTCAAATGTGAAACATTACAACACGTGCAATTAAAAAAAAAAATGCGTTGCTCGACTGTCAGATTGAGGAAAAATCTTTACTGAAAAGATGAGATCTAGATCCTCTCATTAGAGGCTTCTTCAAGTAAGTCTAATTGCGGCCTTTTGTTCACGTCTATAAATACAACCTTAATGCCACTTTCAAGGGGAAACAAATTTGCACGCCAATAATCGGAAACATGGCATCAGAGCTAAGAGAAGTCAACCGCTAAAGCGAGCAGGCGAGAAAAGGACTTTTGAAGAGTCAAGTGATGGAGCGGCAAGGCCTTGTGAAACAGTGGGAATCGGATCGGTTTCATTAAAAGTCAAATCAGGCAGACTAGCGATGATGACACCATCAAAGGATCAATACGCGCGGCTTTGCTCACAGGGATTTGAAAGAAAAACTTTATCACAGAGGCATTATTTGCTAAATAAAGAACACAAGGATCCAATCAGCAAAACTCCCATCAAAAGAAAGCTGCCTCACATCGCTCTCAGGGGGACGGGCAGCGTCTTTAATCTGTTTCCCACGAGGGGAGACGGAGCCAAGCGCCTGGGAAACAAAGTTCCAAAGAAACAATAACTTCAGCATAAAGAATCATAGGAACAACAAAAGAGTTTGTGGAAAGAAAAAAAAGGGGAGAGATTCGGTGTTCTAAAACCACAGTGAAACCGCAGATTGGAGGTATTTTTTGCTTTTCTGAAACTGGACATCAGGCCCAAATTACCCCGGCACCTTGACCAAGAGGGCAAACACTCCCTTTTCTCATGACATGATCCACCCTCTGGGTTCCCTTACAGCAGGATAACGAGCTCTCGCTCGCCTCAGAGTTGTGGGAAAATGCCTTAAAGACGGAAGAAGACCAAGAAGCTCAGATCGCCTCGGCGACGGACTCACTCAGTTCAAAAAGGTAATGAGGCTACTTGAGAAACCCAGGAAGCAAATGTACAGAATTAAACGCTAAAACGCAACGGTAACACCAAAATTTAGTCTTAGTTTTTTTTTTTTTTTTACATTTTTTTGTATCTGGTAAAACTTCAATGCAAAAAAAGTGACTGAAAAACGTGGATGGAAATGCTAATTTCCATCCACGTTTCGCCAGAGCAGCCAAATAGTTGCCAAACATCATCCACTTCCTTTTTTTCTCTCCATTTAATTAGCTCATTTTTAACAGAAGCCTGCCAAATAGGAGTTTTGCTTCCAAAAATATATATATTTTTAATTTGTTGCTTCTCGGAGCTTGGACTGATCAAATCTACCTTAGTTAGAAAGAAATTTATTGTAATATATTCTTTCAGGATCTAAAAAGTAGAACAAAAGTCAAAACTGTGGTATTTGTGCTCAAGGTTACCGGCCATGAGAATCTCACATCGCTTCATATTTTGTTATGTTGAGTATAAGAGAGAGAGAAAAAAAAAAAAAAAGGTTGAAACTTTGAAAGATTTTAAAATACCGCATCTACGGGTAAAACTATTGAGGAAAAAAATGTTATTTGTTTCTCCCACATTCTGAACATAGACATAGGTCTACGAGTCAAATGTCTTTCTGCACGTCTGTCCTGTTATGAATGAGGAAATATACTTGAGTCCTTTACAGGAAATACTACCAGAGTAAATTTGGCACGTTCAAAGACCAGCGGTCTTTATGCAGATGGCACAGAATAAAAAAAATACCGTCCGCTGAAATCAGAGGTAATTTTAGGTAAAGAAAAAGAGTGAAACACGACACGCAGCAATGCTAGCTTTACAAAATGGTGGAGTTCTTCCTTTCATCTAGTGAGGACTGAGCGAGTGAGTGAGTGAGTGAGTGAGTGAGTGGGTGAATTAAGAGTTAATAGTGTGTTCACTAATGCAGCTTTATTTTTTGTTTTTTAAATATTGCAACAAATGGCTCCCATGCAGGCGTTAGGTGACTGCAGCCCCTCCAGGTTTGTTGCACTGATGATGAAACAAGAGACTCGAAGCGTTGGCGGGCTGCTATAAACTTTCTCCTACTTTGCTCCTCCGTTTTTAACATAATCACTGTGCTGGTATTTATCGCGATGTACTTTGCAAATCTATTGCAGCAGTAAAGCTAACAGAAGCTGCAAAGCAGTTACAAAATAGGGAGGAAATTGCAGTGGTGCATGAATCCTCCCACAACCCCCTCCTGAACCGAGATTCACTGAATTTACCTTGCTGTGCAAACATCCTCTGCAGATATTCCTTGCCTTGGGTTGTGTGTGGTGTGGTTTGCCGTTATTCACACAGATGAAATCCTCCTTCGCTCGCGTTGCACACAGTTGAACTGAGCCAAACAGAATCGTCTGGGGAGGAGCATCTGCATTCTGCAGGTGTTTCGGTCAAAAGCACTTAAATGGGCCAATTGGAGAATAGTGTGATAGTTGCTCAAAAAAAGAAATAGAAAACATTTTTTGATGTTTGCAAAAGTCATTAGTCTTCATTTGGTGGGTAATAAAAAAAATATGTGCGCAGCATTAAATCTATGGTTGGGGGGGGGGACTTCCAGTGCTGAGGTCTTTCATTTAAAAAGATAAAATGTCAAAGCTGCAGCTCGAGGAGGAAGATGAATGAAGGCGGGGTGAAACGGGGAACTGAAGAAAAAAAAACTGCCTACTTGGCTCGTCCAATATGGAAGGTCATAATTCATCAATATTTCGTTTTCTTTAAAAAAGTACTAACAAGCAAAAAAAGGATCTACCAAACAAACTGTTGTTCCCAAAGTTTTCTTTGAGGACTCGTCTTCGAGACGCATCTGCTGTCCGAAACGTTCCTTAAAAGTAAAAGAATCCAAACTTTCAACACGATACGTGGAAAATGTCAAATCTTTTTACTGTAACACAGTTTCTTGCCAGGCTCCCAAACTGCTATGATGTTTTTATTTTATTTTTTTATGTTTACTTGCCACCAATTAAGTTTGCCAAGTTTAGCTTTAACTGATCAAAGTGTTGCAAAGTTGTGATTTCTCATCATCTCTGCCATCTACCAGTTTCAGCTGAGATTGGCTGTGAAAGAGAAGCTTCACACAAATTAAAAAAAGAAGAAAAAAGAAGGACAATCCATACCAATGATTTTTGTGGCTGTGGAAATAAAGTTTAAGGAATTAAATATTTCACAGAGTCCTTTGATTTTGCTTCTTTCAGAGAGCAGGACCTCGTTTGTGAAATCAGGGTTTCTATGGATTTATCTCCCACAATCATCACCACAATTACCGAGTCTTGTCTCAGGAATATTCCAGCAGCCAGAAAAGAAAGAAAAGCTCTGATGTAGTGAAGCGTCGCAGAGCTTCACTGTGTTTCCCCCCCCACCCCCCCGAAAGCAAATCTTCCCCCTTCTCCTCCTCCTCTCCTCCACCCTGTTTGAAAATATTAAGTTTATTAAATTTCGTTTAAGCTGAATTTGTTCCAGTTGTGGCTCCAATATAAGTGATTGTTAGTAGCTCATTTGTTTTCCACAAGGGATTTTCTACTCTAATTACCGCAAGGCCTGAACCACAGTGGGGGGGAGAAAGAGAGAGAGGATGGGGGGGAGGGGGGGGGTAAAATACATTTCATATTTAACCGAATCATATTCACCCTCAAGAAAAAGAAGGGAAAAAAAAGGGTAAAGTCAGAAAATGTCAAACTTGTATGCGTTTTATTCATTGCTTTCCTCTGCAGTGAATGTATGCTTTTTGTTTGTTTGTCGGCTTGTTGCTGAATTGTGCGGCAGTGTTGGTGGTGGATGGACCCAAAATATACGTTCACAGCATTTGTAGTTTAAATCAAAACATATTCAAGTTTCATCAGACTCAGAGCCCCTAATTGCACAAAGCAGCTGGAGACGTGAAAAGACCCGCAGCAGTAAAGTGCCTTTAACCTCTTACCCCTAAGGGGTATAAATAAATTTCCGCCTGACAAAAACACACAAAGTAAATCACTTATAGCTCACAGCTATTAGATTAATAAGAACTTTGTACCTCTGTAAAGGTAAGATGTCATAGAATGGTTTTCTGGTGTCAGCACCATTGTAGCTTTGACCCTGCCTGAAATATTAGGGACAAAATACAAAATATTTTGCATTTTTTTGAACCTCGCCAAAATTTTCTTTGAAATAAACATTGAAAACACTACCAAAATAGTATTTGTAACACAAAAAAGTAGTACAGACTTTTAAATCTAAATGTTGTGTAAAAGTATACCAAATTTGGACTCAATCAGATGAATCATATTTATTTTAGAATGGTATTAGTGAGAAATTTCTTAGGCGGAGAGGCCATTTTGGCACATTTATCCAAAATGTCACCAAACTGTGCCAAATGTATTTTTTACATCAATACTGGGGGTTTGTTAAAATTAAATAGCTTATTACCATCTAATGACACTTTCTACATATAATATAACCATTGGTCATGACATTTACCCCATTTATATGCAAAATGTACCATTATGCACAGTGTAATATGTATAATAATGATGATGTGAAAGCTCTTTCTTTGACTCCAAATAGAAAACTTTTATTGAAACAAGATAAAACAGTCAAAAATACTTTTTGAATAATTTAAAAGAGCAAATAAACAATTTTGAAAATCCACCACCACCATCACCACCAAAAAAATGGACATCTTACCTCAAAGAAGGTGAAGAATCATGAGAGGTGGGGGAGGTGGGGGGAGGTTCAGCGTCACCTGAGCTTGATGGTTCGGCTTCCACTCGACTATAAATAAAAATAAAGTATTTGAAGAATTAGAGGTTTATTACAAAGTAATGAACCAAAGTAAACATGAAATCCTTACTAGTAAAATAAAACATATTTTAGTAAAACATAAATAAACAAATAACCACATGGTTTTACTTCCTGCCGTTATTACAAGCATATAATCACTGAAATAAATAAATAAATAGAACCAAAACATCAAATATTTTGTGTGAAATTGCGGGGGGAAACTTACACATCACCGAGATCAAGTCTGTCTGCTGTGTCCTGCTCTTCCTCTTCCTCCTCCTCGTCCGAATCCCACCAGCTATCAGAAGATTTAGCTCCACTCGTAGCAAATCGAAAAACTGTTGTTGTTCAAAAGCCTTCAAAAGCCTCTAAATCGTCCAGTTTCTGCTGCTATGATCGATTTATCATAAAAAAATCAAAACTGAACTCACGGAACCGAGATAACTCCACGTGCTCAGACTCCCGTATACCACACATGCTTACGCACGGAGAACGCTTGGAGAGCGCAAGAATTACGCATTCATTTAGATGGGGTTCCGGAAAATACGTTATGATTTTGCGTAGCCGACATCTTGTGCCATACTCTGAGAGTCTTTCCACTCTCACGTGAAGCCATAAAATGGCCGTGATGATCAGCTGATCGGGTGTTTTCCAGGCAGTTGCGTCATCGCCCGAGGACCTTTAAATCTCATCAGCTGTTTTTAAATAGCTCTAAAATCTTAACATTTTGGGCAAAACCTTTATGCGGAATAGTTTTTGAAAGATTAAAGCCTCTTTTAGCGGATAATAATAAAAAAAATTTAAAGGCACACGGAGCCTTTGTTTACAGAGCGAGTCGAGGTCACATGGCAGCTGGAACCCTCGGAGGGTCCGTCGGGCTTAACAGGTTAATGCACATGTCTCTTCTCGCAATTATTGCACTACTTTGTGTCGGCTTTACGCACGAAATCCAAATAAAACGCGCTTGTAGTAGCCCGGACCAAAATAAAACTCGACGCAACTGAACGAGAGAAGCGCGTCTAAAAATATATCCAAGTGCTTTGACCGCTATCACCGCAGGTGGGGGGAAAAAAAAGAAGATGAGTCCAGTCCAATCCAGTGAAGCGTTCGCCCTCAGATAAACTGTAAACAGCGTCCAATTCAGCCTCTCTGATCCTCTGCTTGACTGTGAGTGAAAGAAAGTAAGAGAAAGAGTCTGAAAGAAAAACATTGTGAAATAGACTGAGGCAGATGGGGGTGGGGGATAAAAAAGGAAAAGGTGAGTGCGCACGCTTCAGTGTTTCTATGAGGCTGAAATGAGAGAGAGAAAAAAAAGGAAGAGAGCTCGAAGGCAGTGAGGTGTATTAAAGTAATAAGGACTGAAAAGAATACTTGTTGAAAGGATGGAGATGGGAGTAAAAAAAATAAAATAAAAAATGGAGCTTCCATTCAGACCAACTCTTGCACGACAACTGGTAAATCTCTGTGTGTGTGTGTGCGGGGGTGTGCGTGTGTGTGTGTGTGTGTGTGTGTGTGTGTGTGTGTGTGTGTGTGTGTGTGTGTGTGTGTGTGTGTGTGTGTGTGTGTGTGAGAGTTGGTCTTCAACAAAACCATTATTTGGGTAGCAGAAGGCGAAGACTTGTAGCTGTAGATGTGATAATGCTGCATTTATATTGCAATATTTAAAAACCTTTTTTGGTTTGCTGCTTTTTTTTTTTGCTGGGTGTTTATTTAATTCAGCATTTTACTATCTGCGGCATCCTACTCTAATCTGACCAAAATCTGCAGTTTGTAATGTTAAAAAAAAAACAAAAGAAAAGCAAAGCTGAAAATAGACCTGTGCATAATTTGGTTTGTCTGTTGGTGGCCTAATGTGGTCTGAAATGATTTGCAGCAGCGTCCTCTCAGCAGCTGCTGCAGCCGGCGACAGCTACGCCCCGGTCTCCCATCGGCTCTCATCATTGCCCGGGAATGAGTGAAATTTCTTCTGCCATCCACTGTCCACATGTGGCTGGAGCACACAAGAGCCGCCTCGACAAAGGCGCACGCGGCGAGGGGGGGGAGAGAGGCAGAGGAAGAACGTCCTGCGGAGTGACAGAATGAAAGAGAGGGAGCAACAAACGAAGGCAAACAGCAGACTCCAAAAAAAGCATTTTTCAAACAAAGGATTCACACCTCCGAAAAGAGCCTACGGCAACACGCAAAATCCTCTTTTCTCATCAGAACAGCTCCGACTTTAAGAACTGCATAATTCGTTGCAGGTGTTGCAAATTCAATGGTGTTGAAACATCAAGATAGATAGATAGATAGATAGATAGATAGATAGATAGATAGATAGATAGATAGATAGATAGATAGATAGATAGATAGATAGATAGATAGATAGATAGATAGATAGATAGATAGATAGATAGATATGACCTCATAAAACTCACCTAGAGACACAAAAATATTATTTTGTGAATATGTGATACATAAAATGTTTTGTTACAAAAGCTAGAAAAATTTAACCAAAATGTATTTCTATTTTTTGATTTGTGAACAAAATGAATACCCAGGAAACTCCCCCCAAAACACAAAAGCCAAAAGAATTGAATGAGGTGAACCTTTTCTATAAAAACGTGAAATGAAAACCGTTTCATTTTTTTTAGAGCTGTGGTGAGCCCAATGCAGACCTCCACCCTAAATAAAAAACCCAGCGAATCCCAAAAGCCTTTGGAGGTCGTCTGATTGACAAATTACCTGCAAACGTTTCACCGTACGCTTTGAAACACGGCGGTGGCAGAATCATGCCACGGGAATGCTTTCTTTTGACAGAAAGCCGGTGAATAGAGAGGAAACTACGAATCATTTCCCACAAGCTTCACAGTTGTGCGCCACATTGTGTCGCACAACTCGTTTCTTGAGGTTGTGTAAATAAATAGATGCAATCTTCTCCCTCTGCAACAGAGAGAGAGAGAGAGAGAGAGAGAGAGAGAGAGAGAGAAGGCGGGTTTTTCTCCAGCTCGTCTCTGTGGCTTTGCAGAACAAAGTGTTGCACAGTTTCCGCTACAACAGACAACTTAAAATCTTCTGTGGGGATTTGATTTATTTTTTTCTTTTACAAAAAGATTGCTTTTTGTAAACAAAACAAAACAGAAAAACAGGCAAACAACTGCTGTCCCCATAACAATCGTTAACCTTGTGATGTTTTGTACACCTGGCACATGATAAACTATATTTAGAGGGAGCAATAACTACTTAATTCAGCGAGTTTTTTTTTTTTTTTTCTGGGGTCACTTCACATTTTCAGCCAATCTTTGTTGGCTGGATCGGCTTTTTAAATGGGAAGAAGTGCAAATAGAAGTTGACTTGTGTTGGCAGTAATAAACAGAAAGCAAAGAAAAAGTATATTAATCCCCGGAGGATCGAATGATTTTTGTGCTTCATCCTTTCAAGACAACTAAATGCTGCCGCAGAGATTGCTAGTAAAAGACGACGTTTTTGACAAACACCTGAATTGAATTTAAATCTCACCACTCAACGTAATGATAAAGTTATGACCTCCTCGCTGCTAGTCTCTGTTATTGTCTTTATCCTGGAGGTTCATCATTTTCAAGCCTGTAAGAGTCAAATATGGGTGAACATTGATTATGTTTTTGTTCATTATTATCTTATGTCTAAGGTTATGTTATGTGGAAACATTATGCAACAATCTATGTTGCTGTTATGAACTCCTTGCCTTACATGATGCATTTTGTGTAAATTCTCAATTTAGTTTAATTTTCTTGTTTGTTTTCTGAAAAAAGTGTTTGTTTTTTCCCCATCTCATATTAACAAAATTGACTTTACTTGTTTTGTTTTTTTTTGCTCAAAGTTGGTTAATGTGTGCATACATTTTTTATTTATTTTTTTTAAATGAAGCACAATTACAGTGGCAGGCTAACACATCAAATCAATTCAGCGCTGAATTATGAACACTGAATTATTTTTGCATAAACATACTCTCTCCCAAGGGCGACTTAGAGTGGTAAAGTGTATATTTTTGGGACATGGCGAGGAAGCCAGAATGATCCAGAAGAAAAGTTAAGACCCCACACCGAAAAGTCCAACTGCGCCACTTTTACAGCCCCGAGAAGCGAAATGAGTATCTGGTTCCGCATTTTATCGCCTCGTTTACGAGGATCATGTGGAGGCAAAATGGCCACATCCAAGTAGATGAGCAATTAATGTAATAAACACATAAATAAACACGCTGCGGTTTTACAAACCGGGGCTTTTCTGACGAGGACGTCTGCATGGCGGCATATGTTGCCACCAAACTTAACACACATATTGTTGAACAGCAACGGAGCCTCCGCAGATGTCTAAGTCACCGACGCCATATGCACGACTGCAGCCGCACCGTGACAGATGCTGGTTCTTAAATTTAGTGAGCATACAGTAACAAGCCATATGGCGCCTCTCCTTCTTAACCTGAAGGACGCCGCAGAGTCCATGACTTTGAAAACAAATTTAGATTTTGATGCTGTCTGACCACAGGGGCGCTCGTCCATTTCACCTCAGAGCTCCGGAAATGAGCTCGGACCGTCAGAAGGAAGCGACGTTTCTCAGTCTGCTTTTCCTTGTTTTTATCCTCTGTTTTTTTGGGGGGTTTGGGGGGTTTTGTATCTCTTTCTCTCTCCCTCTCAAGTTTTAACTTGTATTTGTGGACTGTGTTCGCTAACAATGGTTTTCAGAATTGATCCAGAACCCATGCGGGGATTTTCACCATCGAATCGTCTCTGTTTTGGAAAATTACAGCCATTCAGAGTTGGTTTGCAGCTTTGTTCTGCACCATGCAGTTATTTCTTTGGGCTCTCTATGCGTATATTTGGACACTTTGTACTGAGGACAACAAAGTCATTGGAATAGCTTTATTCATCCATGACTGCACCGTTTATCTACACACAAAGAGCAGCATATATCTCCTCTTTACTTGGAATGTTTTTATCTGGGTTTTTTTTTTTTTTTGCTGTTATGTCCAAAATTTGCATTATTTTACCTAATTTTCAGAAGCACTTCCAACTCTGAATGTCTCCAGTATCGGGGGGGACTTTTTATTTTTATTAATGGTGAGCCACTTCACTGTGACATATGAATCATTCAGGCACAAAAAGGCTTCTAAGCCTGAGAGAAGAACACGGATTGGTGCTCTGTCCACACACTACTAAGCAAATACACGATCTCAGACATGATCCCCCCCACCCCCCATCTCTTTTTTTGGACATGAAAAATTCCAGAGTTAATGGAGTTTCACAAATAAAACGACGTTTTAACGCGCAAGTGATTTCTAAAGCGTTGTTGGTTGGCAGACGAGGAATGACGCATCACTCAGGTGCTATATTAGGCCATTGCTGGAGGTTTTTTTTTTTTTTTCCAAAAGAAATGACTCAAAACTATTCAGCTGAAGTTTTTTTAGGCCTTACATTTGTTCATGGGTTTTATGGTTATGATCAAATTTGACCAGCTTAGAAAACTGGACAGAAAAAGACTTTTAAGAGCCGTAAAAAACCACTTTCAGAAATAAAAGTCTGGAAAGAGTCGCACTGATTTGTATTTATCCCCTTCTATTCTGATGCCTCAAAGTAAATCCAGTGCAACCAACCAGCCTAAGATGTCACCTAAGGAGTGATTGGTCAGTTTTAATGTGATTTAATCTCAATACAAACACAGATTAGTGATCAAACTGCATGAAGTAACACAACGGGAAGATCAGGAATTAAGTGATGGAGGTGTTTAACTCAGGGTTATGTTATAAAACCTTTAAAGAGAACCCAACCCAACAGAAAATCTGGTCATTATGGAGGAGTGACAAAAAGCGCGCTGTCACTTTAAGGCAGCATGCTACTATCCAGGGTTTCCTCCAGTGTATTATAAGCCTGGTGGGCCACCAGGTTTAGCATTGCTTATTTATTTTAGTTTTCTTTTTTAATGTTTGCATTTTTTAAAAAGATTATAGTCAATATTCAAGCATTAATCTTTCAATAACACAAAATTATCAGGAGATATTTTCAAATTTCCTGTCAACTTTAAACATTTTTAACTAAAAACACGACAGGCTGCTGGATGAATGACTGCCTTAGTGCCCCGACCACAAGGCTTAGCAAGCTTTCTGGGGGAAAGCCTGGATATGCCTTGATGCAGTGCAGGACAACATCTATTTATCCCAGAAAATGTGATGTAGATTATATATACCGGTACCTGCATGCTCCAAAAGATGTCTGAGTTAGACAGATTATTACCGTCAAACTAAAACAAAACAAAAACCCACTTCAGGGGGATGTTAAATATGTCTGTTTAGAGCTTTATTTTGATTGATTTTTAAAAGCGCTGTACCTTGTGTAATTATTATTATCTGTTATTATTATTCTACCTTTAGCATAATGACTTCATCTGTCTTTAATGGCATTCCGCTCTCAGACACTCTTCATGATGACAGCAGCAGCACATGCAGGATCCTCATTAAACAAGAGGGCGGTCTGCTCCACTTCTGCAGACGCAATCGACTTCAAGAACAACTAACTGCGCGTGCAATTTGTTGTTTCTTTCCCTTTTCTCTTAAGCAACTATTTGGAATATGTAAATCTGGCCCTTTGTGTGTGTGGAAAATCTACGTCATCCCACATCAACTCCATTGTGAAACATGGTGGTGGCAGAAGCATGCTGTGGGAAGTGAGTCAGAGTAGAAAAACTTGAGTTATTTTTCAGGAAATAATGGGAAATAATGCCAATATAGACATTTGGCAAATAACAATTGAAGCAGAGCACTTTTACAAAAACAACAACAAAAAACGGATTTACACTGAATTAAATTAAGGAATCAAGGTAAAGGGGGGTGAAAATAAAAGACATGCCACTTTTCAAAGTTTTATTGTGGACAAAAAGTTTTGAAATTTTCCTTATTCTTCACAATTATGCATCATCTTATGTTAGCCTGTTCCATAAAACGTGACAAAATCTCATGACGTTCAGGGGCACGGAAACGTTCGCCAGGCTTCGGCTAAAGACGTAACCTTTGACTTGAGACTTTTGCACACAGCCGCATGCACGACGCATTAAAACGCACAAAAAAGTCTTCAATTTCAGTAAAATCCTTTCTGTAGGAGGACTCAAAGGGAGTTAAGGAGAATTGCTTTCTCTTAGCCCTCAGAGAAAGCATTAAATAGATTTCACTGAACACTATAATTGGAAAAATAATTATCCTGACAAACAATGCTTGATTATTAAAAAAAGAAGAAGAAAAAGGAAAAAAAGAAAAACTGTCTGACAAACACAACATTTAATGTCAGGGTTAAAAAAAAAAAAATCCTGGTGTAATGAAGTTAGCAAATTAAATCAATGATGTTTGCGAGTTAATCGTCGGGGAAGCCTTATGGTAGCCCGAGGAGGAGAAGTGTCCCACCACAGCGGCGGCGGCGACGGCGAGTCGCATAACAACCGCCTGGTGAACTGTGAACACTCCCAGCCGCTGGGTTGTGTTTGCTGTTGCGGCCCCCTCTGATCCCACTGTCCCGGCGTTGTTAATGATAATGTCAGCAGTGATGGCAGCGCGCGGTGCGCTGTTTGCACAGCGCCGCGGCTCCTGTGTGTATCTAAAGCTCGGAGCGGCCTCGGCGTGAGCGCGACCCACAGGTGACCCCTGCGGTGTCCCTACTGGTCCGGAGCGGGGATAACACCCACCGCAGGCAATGCTCATTAATCATCCCATTCAAACACACAAAACGCAATCCATCCTCCCATCTTCTCCTCCTCCCGCTCCTCCTTCTCTCGCCTCCTCTTTCTTCGCCGCTCGGCAGCACCGGCACCCTGTAATGGGGTCAGCACACCCATTTAACAGAGACAGACAGAGTAGAGAGAAAGGAAAAATGCGCGAGGGGATGGAGAGAGGATATATACGTGGAGGTAGCGGCGCGGTGGGCGAGGGTGGAGGGTTGGCAAAAAAAATGAAGATTAAATAAGAAGCAACAAAGGGGGGAGGACAGCGAAGGTGGAGAATATAATAAAACGAAGCGGAAGCTGGGGAAGGAAATAATTACACAGGGAGGTGTTTGAAAGTGTGAGCGATTATCAGAGGAGAGGGAGATGTAATAGCATCAGGGCGAGAGAGTAAAGATATGGTGGTGGGGGGGGGGCGGCGGGGCTCCTACATGATGTGCTGGAAAGTTGAAAATTTTAAAGCGTGCTCTTTGAAAACGTGGACAAGAATCAGTGGAAAATGTCGTTAATTACGTGACTCCGAGTGTGTGATTCACTCTGATGCTGCGGGACAAGCGCGTGTGTACGTAAGCTGTCACACACACAGAGAGAGGGAGAGAGAGAGAGGCCCCAAAAAGCTGGCAGCGACACTCAGCCGCTCTCAGACACGCACAGGCTGTGGCGAGCAATGCCAGGGGGACGGCGGCAGAACCGGGTTCCTCCTCCTGCTGCATTATTCTCTTTGGAATGTTGTTTTTATTTCCTGGTTTCAAACTGTGCCGCACCACCCCCACCGCCACCCCCGCTGGTTATCCAGCGATGCGCAATACACACACACATGCACACACACACACACACACACACACACACACGCACACGCACACCCCCCCCCCCCCACACACACACACACACACACCACACACACACACACACACACACACACACACGCACACACACACGAGCTGCAGCACTCATCGTTGTCCCACTACCACTTTCGAGAAAACAGTCTGTGACAAGATGCCCTATAACCCAAATCAGACGAAGAAGAAGAAAAATCTGACAAAAAGTGTTGCTTTTATTGGCTTTGCGTGTCGATGAAATGTGTTGTGTTGTTGGAGGATGAACGCCTCTGGAAGAGCTGAACTTGAAATACATTTTTGACTGTTGGGGGGAAAAACGGTTTGCTGCTTTGTGCTCCAAATGCAAAGCATCGAGCGATGCGGCAGCAAACAAACAGCATCGTGACGTTGAGTCGGGAGGAGCTGCAGAGATTAAGGTGGAGAATCAGTGGACGGGAAAACGACTGGTTCACAAATCCAAAAGGCCACCTTTTTCAAATCGGACAAAATTGGTGTTAAATGTTTGTGCAGAGAACATTTTCATACGTGCTGCTCAGAAATGTTTCCTAAGGTCATGAAAGGTCATAAACCTCCATCCCCCTCATCTTCTTCTGAGATAAAAATTGGTGACAATCAACTCGACTATGTTTGTGCTGCAAAATGTTTTGTTTGTGCTGCTTCGGCTTTAAGGATATTAATGAAAGTTTAAAGGTCAAAAGGTCAACCAGCCCCCAACACACACACACACACACACACGCACACACACACTTTTACTAAATAAAGCAACCTTTAAACTTTCATTAATATCTTCAAAGCCAAGGCAGAACAAACAAAACATTGCTGCACAAAGAAAGTCAAGTTGATTGACACCAATTTTATCTGACTTGAAATAGGTTGGGAGAGGCTGGAGGGGGTGGTTGACCTTTCATGACCTCTGGAAACATTTCTCAACATCTTTAAAATGAGAGCAGCACAAAAGGAAATTTTGTAGCACAAACGCTTGACAAAGAATATTCGTTTGTTGGAATGACACAACAAACTTTTCTGAAGCAAAACTTGGAAACTGATGTCCACAGAAAAGTCACTGCTTTTTCTACATTGTCGAGTGGAAGAAGAAGAAGAGGAAGAAGAAAAAACTGGTTCTTCTTGCTTCAGACTTTGCTTAATCTGCCTAGCAACTCCTCCTAAAACTCAACACCTGAACCTGCGATTCTTTGTGAGCTTCGGTGAAGCACTGGAGAAAGTGAAGAGAGAGAGAGAGAGAGAGAGAGAGAGAGAGAGAAATGGAGATGCGAGATGCGGCGTGAGGTGGAAGGGACAGATGCATGTCGGTGCACTGATAACAGTTTGAAATTATTATGGCTTGGCCTGCTGATTTGGCCTGCTTATCGACACAGAGAGCAGCTGGAGCGGAAGCAGAGGCTGTGACACACAGCTCACAGCAGCAACAGAAGTAGCCTATTTTAAAACCTTTTGCGCAGCACCTGCTTTACAAGGTTTTATCAGTGGAACCTGCTTTCACAGGGTTGCACTGTACATCAGTCCCATATTTGATATCCCTCCACCCAGATTAAATACCACCTTTTTGTTGCAAAAAAAAAATAAAAAAAAACTACATACAGCCAAATCTGAATATGATAGATTCCACCCCTCATTGTGAACGTCTGGGGAAAAAAAGAATAGAGCTTAAAAAAGTTACATGTAAACAACTTTAAAGACTTTATATATACACTTGGATAAACTTGTAGCAAATTAGCTCTATCTTTTTATGTTGAATCACCTGTTTTCTTCTTTTTCTGCAGCGGCCTTTGGGCCAAAGACTGATTATCACCGTCACCATGGATGTTCATGCATTTCGTCAAGTCAGAATAACTGAAACTCAGACATGTGAACGTTTCTGTCGGCGCCCGTGGCGTAGACGTCTTAAAGAGCCCATAAATAAAAGTACTTTTTACTGCCGTAGTTTCATGACAAAGTGAGACATGTAGAAAATGAAACCTTTAGAAAACCTCTAGGTTAGGAAATAATTGTTCACTACAGGCGAGACTGGAGCGAAGCGGAGAATGAAATGTGTGGGAGAGCGCCTCGTCCTGTACCTGCGTAATCTGCTGGACTCCACCAGAAACCCATGTTTCAACAGAGTGATTATTCAAAACACACACAAAATTGGTTCAGCAGACAGTAAATCAGTCTTCTATGACCGTTTCAGCTCTCATGTCTAAATCCTGTAGAGTCTCATGAGGCGAGTTCAAAGGAAGAGAGAATAAGAGATGACCAGCAACTCTGGAAGATCTAGATCTAGACAGGTTATCTTCTCTGTATGCACCAAGTCTACGTGCTGTCTCGTTGGCACAAGTCGTGCAGAGAATAAACCGTATTTATCATGTTTCATTGGGGCAACACTGACCCACCATTGGAGGTCCACTAAGTTGTCTGTGTTTTTGTCTTAAAGGAAGAAAAGTCTCCTCATAAAATCCACATTAAGACGAACACAAAGGTACGCGAAGCATAAAAATGGAGTGATGTTTTCACCGTCTCTTTCTCAATAAAAACTTGTTCTAGTTTCGAAGGAGAAAGGAGTGAATTGTTTTCCGTTTCTTGCTTGTTATATTGTTTGCTTCATAACTGTCAGCTGCAGTTTAACATAACGCCCGCTCCGCTCACAGAGCCTCGCTGTTGTAGTTTGGATAAAATGTTTTTTTTTAAATATAAAATACAAAGGATTTTTAATCGTCACTCGATGAGACCGGCATTAGAAGATTTAAGTTGATTTCTTTGATGCTGACGCGTCTTTTCCCCTACACACAGAAGAAGTTTCTGCACATCAACAATCAGTTTCAGCCTTACGGTGGCGAAGCGCCCCATCAGGATTGTTTTCAGTTCATTATCAGCACTAAAGCGTGATGCTCAGGTTGTTTTCTGTGCATCCTGTCTTAGATCCTCACCTCCTCCTCCTCCTCAGGATCATGAAATACAGCGACAGGGTGATAGCTACATCCCATAACTTTATTCCGTGTTTGCTGTTTCACCCCTGTAAATGTTCATCTTATCTGACCACGGCGCTGAAATCATCGGCATGGAGCTTGTGGATATCTCCTTTCAGTCGCTTGATGAGATCCTTGATTGCCATCAAAGCCCTGTTGAGACATCCAGACTCCCTGGTTCCCAACATATCGACACCATCATAATAAAACACCACTATCCCATTACCAAAGTCTTTCTCGGCGCGTGGGGAGCTCTTGCAGTTAAAAGCAAACGATGATGATGACGATGACGATGCCTGAGTTCCTGATGCACCCCAGAGGATCTCTTCAAGGCCTTGCATTGATCAGCCAGGTCCTGGTTGATTTTTCAATGCTTCGGTGTGAAAGAAGTCTTGCACATGTTCCTTTTTTCTGTTAGTAATTAGCGGATATCTAATATTCAGTGTTATGTCTCTTTTATAAATATTTAAAAGCCCATGAGGTTTCTATTAAGATTCATCTATCCTCTGTTTATAGATTTCTCCGGACTCCCTGAGCATTGCAATTGTGTTGTGTCCTTCAGAAGACGAACAATTGAAGACGAAGAACAAAAAAGGATTTCTCATTATTTCTGAAATGAGATCAGGCACGACGAAGTGAAACATTCAATCCTAATCCAATCCTCGCGGAGGAGTCGAAGTGATTCCATCTTTTCCCGGTGTTTTGAGTCGGCCAAAGATAGCGTTACAGGCGGCCAGAACTGGCATCCATCTTCTCAGCGGAGAATAAGTGTAGGTCCTTTGTTTTTCAGCGGGCCAAAGAGAAGATCACGGCTGTTTCTTGTAATGGTAGTGATTTCCCCCAACCGAGTGCAGAGAGGTCTGGGCAGCTGGTGTCGAAACAGAGAGCTCTGTCTGCCAGAGACGAGGAAGCTAATTTATATAAGAATGGGATGAAGATTAAGACCTCTGAGGATATTATGGATTTGGGGAATTAAGCATAATGGATTTCATGTCGGGCTTTCTTTTACGAGTCTCCCGTTGGAGAGAGGTACCAAGTCTTGTTGAGAGCAGATCTGATTCATTTTACGACTGCAGCACTGGCATCGAGTGCAACGCATGTACACCCACACATAAACACGCATTCATTCGCTACGGCCACATTCATTCAACCAGCAGCAGCCCATAATGAAATATGGCTCATAAAGTGAATTAAAATGCCTTTTGTCATCCCCAAGTGCATATTTATGAGATACGTTTTTTTTTTTTTTTTTGCACTTCAGCTTTTAAAATTCCCAAAACCACAAACACACCCACTGCAGGATGTGGCAAATGTGTTATGTGAGACTCAGTGATGCAGCTAGACACAAAAGCAGGCAACAGTGGCATCAAGCAGTCTAAATATTGGCACCAGCGTTAATATTTCCCCAGCCGACTTTTAAAATACTGCAAACGGACGGATTAAACACAGCTCAATCATCAGAGAAAAGGAAAAAAACCCGCTGATTTCATAATATCAATAGCCTCAATAGTCAATAAGGAAATAAATTAACTGCAGGTTAACTGAAATGCAGGACTAGCATATTAACAAGTAAACTTTGAATGCTTCAATTAATTATTGCTTTCGGTTATATTAAAGTTGCAGCGACACATATTGATGCATACTAATGAATGTTCTGAGGTTCCACCTTGCTTCATCTCATGCACCCAAATCCTGAATAAAGAAAAGCATCCCATATATTTATGGCCTAATTAAACTCTTAAGTTTGTTTTTATTATTTATTTATTTATGTATTTATTTATTTATTTTCAGTTTTAATTGTTTTTGCTTGAATTTCCTTTGAGGTTTAAAACCGCTTTGATTTCTTTCTCTTTTTTTCCATTTTAATTTTTTTTTTTTTGGCCTCTGGGGGTTTCGGGCTAACATCCACATCTATTACACTGACATGCAGAATAATCGCCTGCAGGGCTCGGTTTGGGTTTGAGAATTTGTGCTTCGTGGCTGATCCATTTCTCAATACACCTGCAATGATATGATACGAGAAAAAATGGGAATACAAATGTCTGAAAACCACAAGACCACACGCCGATTGTTCAACTTCGGATGAAGTACGTTGGAACCTTTAGCCACTAAACATTCTGGTTTAGGGCTTCCTCTCAAAGCTGGAGTAGGATCTACTTCTCACTTCCAAAGCCATTGCATCGTTTTTACAGGAATCTGCACACAGCTGTTCAAATTGAAAAATATATTAGAGTGGTAAATTCGTAACTCAGTAACTTTAAAACACAGTTTGGGGTTCATGGTTTACTTTTTAGCAACCGTTTAGATGTTTTTGGTGGTTTTGCGCATGAGAACACCTTTTGAATTAGCCAAACAACCAGTACACATACACCATTCAAACCTTGAATACACAAATCAAATATGAGATGTTGAGCTTGATCTGCTAGTTACAGAGAAATGACCTAATGCTATCTGGAAACATTTCCTGCTCCCAACTCTTGTGTGAACAGTTTGTGGACGACCACTTCCCGTTCCAGCATGATAAAACAAACAACGCATAGAGAAAGGTCCACAGAGACACGGACAAAGAAGAAGAAATTCCCTACAGGAATTCATAAACCAACATAAATTTGTCTTCCATTTAAATAACTCAGATTTTATAGACGTAAACATTTTAAAGACGATACATCCATCACTAGCACAACTGGTTATCTTCCAACCCTGCCTTATCCATTTCCGGCATGAATTTATTGACTGTTGGGTCTTTAAAAACACATTTATGAATCCGATGTCTTCTTAACTACCGCTGGATGAGGGCGTCGCACCTCGTCCCAGACTCTACTGCAACAATACGATGAATAGGTTGACCAAACTGCAGTGTTATTGCTGCTCTACTGCCATGAATGCCTTTGAGTCATCTGAGTTCCCACTGCGCGGATTTCAGTTTATATATTCAAGGATGAGAGGATTAAAGTGTTTGCCAATGAATGGATGAGTTGAGGGCATTACAGTGCGCTTTGAATTTGCAAGCTCTGCTTAACTATATTTGCTGTCACCTGCTTTGCTGACAAACTAGGAAAATAAATGCGAAGTACCAACTCAAGAGAAAGTAACTTTGGACCCAGAGGGATAAAACAGAGACTTTGTGACCTTGCTTTGATGAAAACGTTGTTCCTCATTTGTTAAATCTCGCCATGCTGTAAAAAGAAAAGTGGAATTTTTTTTTTATTCTGCCTCTGCTCTCATTAGCTCTGCATCATGAGGACTCCTCCGACGCAAGTATTTTATTTTAATTAACAAAGAAATACGAATGTACAAACTGCACTGTGGCTGCGAGAATTGAAATGCTCGATGCCACAACTGCATTGGCGGAAAGAAAAATTTAAAGGCCCTGTTCCTGAATCTTGCCCAGCACACAGGGTTAATAAATCTCTGTTACGGCCCTGCGCCCAGACACATGACTGTAGCCGTGCTCCCCGGTTTAAAGCGGCACTTGGAGGGAGAGGGAGATATTCCGAGTTATCTTTGTAAACGGGCGCCTTCCCCTGGCTCGCGCTCCGCTCTCAGCTTCCCTGCCAGATAAACATGTTGTTCCAAACACTGGTTCTACACACGGCGTCGGGCGGAGATTAAGACCGACTTAAGTTTATCATAAATGAATTGCAAAGTCGACAGTTGTGTGGCCCACTGCCTCTCAGTTCTAAAGCCACCAGCTGTGGTATTTCGGAGGTGACGGGAGCCGCGCTAAAGGAGCCACGAGGCATTCCAGTGCTGAGGTGGGCTGTAATCCTCTGCTCCTGGCTCGTTCCTGACAGAGAAGAAAGCAGCGGGGAGACACATTCGCAAATCAGAATTTATGGTGCCCTCGGTGCCGCCTCGGAGCTGTTTCAGGGAGACAGCGATGCTCGGGGTACGTAGGGAGGTTTTCCACACGTCTCAATCTGGCATGAGAAAGCATGCAGTCTGAAGACGGCGTGAGCAGCTCTAATGTTAAACTGGCCGTCTTTAATTATTAATCCGCGTGTTTATGTAGACGGCGCACACCCACCAAGACGGAGGCATCAGGAAGAGACTCCAAAGTTTAGGTGGGAGAATGTGTTTATAGGACAACTAATGGTTGTTGTGCACTCACTCCTCAAAAATCTGGCGCGGCAAGAAGAAAGCCATTAGACACTCGGTTTCCCTGAAACCATGCAGCGGTTGAGAACGTGGGCTGCTGAGAGATGAGGCTTCAAATCGAACATTTCCGCCAACGAGCAAAACCGAGAGGACAATCCATACAGTGAAACACGGTGGCGGCAGCAGCATCGTGTTCTGGGAACTGCTTTTTTTTTTTTTTCCAGAAACAAGGAAGCCAGTCATAGTTGGTTGGTAAATGAATAGATCTGATGCCTGGAAGACAAACTGTTATAGACTTTAAGAAAAATAAATAAATCTGAGATTGAGGACGAGATTTGTGTTCTAACGCTTAAGAACAGTGGTTTAGATCCATGTTGACCCAGTCAAAGTCAAGATCCAAATCAATTCGGAGTGTTTGGGGAGATTAAAATTAGCCAATCACAGACCACCTGTGTGAGGATTTGGTTTTTTCTGTGTGTTTATTTGGTTGTCCCCAGCTGTCCCTCGTTTCCCTGATTACCTTCCCTGTGTATTTAATCCCACCTGTGTCAGTTTCCTCATCTGACCTTGCCTAAGTTGTCATTGTTTTCGCCAGTGCTACGTGTGTTGAGTTCACCAGTGCTGCCTGGATTTCTGTTTTTCTGTCAAGAGTTTTGATTAAATCATCTTTTTTTTCCCTCCACAACCTGGGTCCTCCGCATTCGTCCTCACCACCGACTTCATGGCAACCTGATCCAACAAGGCCGAGATTGAGGCTATTTTGCAGAAGAATGGGAAAAGAAAATCAGTCTCCACATGTGTAAAGTTGGCAAAGACATGCCCCAAAAGACTTGGCGGTCATAATTGCAACAAAGTCTGTTTTTCCAATATAATGGCTCCGGAGGGCTGAATACAAATGTACTCTAAATGTCATAACAGACACAAGAAACAGAAAGACGTACGATTGTTGGTCAAAAGCTTTGACCTTTCCAGCTTACAGGCAAACATAATGTGTTGCAGAGTATTAAATACGTTGCCATCCTTTAGATTGTTTTGGTTCAAAGATTGTTTAGGGTTCATGAAGCATGTTTATGTTTTAGTGGTGTCAGCATTTCCTGGTTTGGGAAGGAATCCTGAAATGTTTGGAGCAGAAAACTCGGATTTAAAAGCCACATGCGGAGAGGGTGTTTTCATGTTTTTCTGTCTGTCACAAAAACGCAGAAAAACCTTAAGACCTATAGACATGTGCAAGAACACATCAACAGAGCCTTCTTCATCACAGCGTATATAAAACCTCATGCGACGTTTTCCCAGCGTCAACCAGGCTCGTCCCTGCCATCTTAGCGTCTCTTCACCCAGCTTACTGCGGCAGTAGACTGACAAGGTAACAGACACGTATCAGCTTACTATAATAACACCTAACCAACACGCCAAGACATCTGCCATTTTGACTCGGCGCCCCATAAATAACTATTGTCGTGCTGCTCTCGCAAAGGCTCCCAAATCTCCCATCTTTTGACTGGAACCGTTTGGCGGGCGTCGAGCTCGAGCTCCGACTCTTGGCAAAGATCACGCGGGGTGACGTCGCGTGTCTTTTGAGAGCGGAGACGAAATACACACACGCTGACTCCATTCACACACTCCCCAATGAACGAATAAAGTCCTCCAGCAGCCTTAAGCCTGGAATCACCCGCTTGCTGATCTCTCGCACCTTCTTTTCATCTCCTCCCATCCGCTTCTAAATCTCCCCCCTGTCCTCTTTAGGCCCTCTCTCCCTCCCCGTACCTTCTCATCTTGCTCGACTGGTGTCTCTCTTTTAATGCACTTCAAGTCTCTTTGCTCTCCTGCTAAGTATTTCCCATGCTGATGTAGTCCATTGAGAGCCAGTGATTGTGTGTGTGTGTGTGAAAGCAGGAAAAAAAAAAAGAAAAGAAAGAAGAGGAGCAGGGCAGATCACTGCAATGCAGAGCAACATTACACAGCAGCGTTGCTCTGCGTGCCTGTTGTGTGTACAGTTTGTGTACATATTATTTAGCCGGACTTTGTTTGCTCTCGAACTTTTGTGTTTGCACGTGGGGGAAGCGTGCGTGCGTGCGTGCGTCCGTCCGTTCGTTTACGCCGTTAACGCGTCGCCCTGTGTGTATTTGTGAAGGATGACCGGGCGCAGCCGCAACTATTTGTCATGGCCGAACACCAAAGCCTCTGCAAGCTATGCACCATGACTTTTAAACAGATCTCTTTTCACTCACATCAAACCATGCCCGACTGTGCATTTCTTTTTTTTTTTTTTTTTTTTTTTTAAATATGCCGGCATGTTTATGCCTGCGAGACAAGAATATGGGTTTTTATGCCTTCACATAAACGCTCAGGAGGGACCCGCCCGGCTAGATCCATCATGCGAAGCGCCATTGTTCTAATCAGGCTAATTGTCCCGATCCTCGACACGTGCCTGCCGTCTCCACTTAACTGACGCCGCAGCCTCTCTTATTTTATTTCTTTCTTTCCAGAGGAATAAACGACACGGCGGTGGAGAAAGAGCGAGAGGCAATCTGAGCCGCAGAGGCCCACCGGCGTTTGAAGCCTAAAGACTCTTTCATCCTTGACTCTGGGAAATGAATGATTTCTTCTTTTTTTTTTTTCTCCTTCTTCACGCAGCGATGGGACAGTTCTGACAGGACACAAGCACATGAACCATGGCAAAGCTGTTAGCCTGGCAAAACACGCATGCTTTGTACAGTACGAAATAAGAATGATAATAAAAATAAAAAAATAGGATAGTGAAGAAAACATCCACCTCGCTGGAGTCGGTCCAGAGAGAGACAGTACTGTAAAAATTAGATGCCACGGGCGAGGAAGTGAGACGGGAAGCTTTAAACGTGAGGGTGGGGGTAGGGGTAAGAAATGGTGTGAAAAGGATGGAAAACTGTGCTTTAATTAGTCGTTTGTTGCTTTAACTGGCATTTAGTTTTAACCGTGCTTCTTTTGTCTGAGGACACAATGGGGCTGATGTGGTATGACTGAACTGCACAGTTTAGAGGATTAAGGCTGGACTGAGGCTCACAAACAGGAGACTGCACAAACTTCACACACTCTCCTTAAACACACACCCTCACACCTACAAAGAAACACCAACCCGCCCCTTTAATGCACACACACACGCACACACAGAGTCCCCAGTGTGTGTTACACACACACACCCACTTGGGGATTATCTGTGCAACAGAGTTCTGAACACAGAGTGAGGAGGAGGTGTCTGAAGAGCTCAAAGAAACACACACACACAGACTCTCTCTCCCACACACACACACACACGCACACACACACATATTTTCAGTGGGTGCTGCTACCTGTGTGCTGGGCAGCATATAGAGCAGCATCTCTCTGTGTCCGCCCTGTGAGGCTAAGATGACAGCCGGAGTGTTGAGAGAGAGAGAGAAGGGGAAATGGAGGAGAGGGGAAAGAACAAAAGCAAAAGGTGAGCCGGAGAGCGGCGGAATAAAGAGGCGAGGAAATGGGGAGAGCGAGGGAGGGGAGCGAATCAGACGGAGAGATGAAAGAAGAGGGGAGACCACTGCGCGAGACACGCAGGCTGGGGAAGGGGATGGTGCAGTGTGCAACCTTGGCCCCGGGGCCAGCGGCCTTACATGTCCTCATTTCACAAATAGATTGTATTGATTTCATACAGTTAATGTGGAAGATTGCCTCTATTAGCTTCTTTCCCCAGCCTTCAATGTGTGAGGAACGCTGCAGGCCATCAGCTTCGCCCGGCTTTCATCTGATCTCTCCAGCACTCTGCATGGACAAGCTCAGCGCACCTCCGGCCACTTTGTTCATGCGCTATTAAGAAAAGGAACATTCTGGATTTTTCCAAGTGAATATTTTTAAAACGTGTAAAGCAGTAGACCGCTTTCATGTCCTCCTCATTTGGTATCAATCCAAGAAAGTTAGTACTGGAGGCTAGAGCTTGCGGCTAGTCCTAAAGGGGCCCAGACCAAAGCAGAGTCACCAGCTGCTTGTTGTTTAATTGCTTGATTTGTGGTTGAGTTTATTTCAAAAACTGTTTTGTGTTTGGCTTTGCAGTTTGAAGGATTTCTACTGATAATGTAAATGTGTTCATGATATAATGCCTCATCTGTTTTTTGTTCTTGTTCCCGGTAAAGGCCGTACCACAGAGTATTGTTGAAATTTTGAGGCTGTTTTCATTCGGGAAGAGTGAAAACAGACATTGAAGATGGTACATGTACCAGAAGATGAGTATTTTTTTGGTAAAGAAATATAAGCAGATTGCACATTTTTTGTTTCGTTACTTTTTTAAATTGTGAAAATAAGTTTCACGGAGACCATCCCGCCACTTTGGATGAATAAAAGATGAATTAAAATGCAATTATTAGCATTTTCATATCTAATAAATGAAATGGCAGAACATTTCTGAAAGATGGGTTGCTTGAACACTTTGTGGACATATTTAAATCTTTGACTAAATATTTATTTATTTATTTTTAATTTTGGATTTCTCTAAGCTGTTTTACAGGGTTTAAAGTGAACTGAGGGCCATAAGCTGTAGCTGTCTTAATATTTATCCAACACATTGGATCTTGGAGATATTTGAAATCTATAGTTGCTTTGAGGTGGAAATCTCTGATTAAGATTAAAGATCAGCTAATAGTTACATTTTGCTAACATATATAGTTCTTCTGCCTTTAAACACCTTCCATCTAAAAAAATCCCATAGTAAATACTATTTTGAGTATTTTAACCATCATCAAATGTGGTTATTTACAAAAGAGATGATGATTTTGTTTAGAATTATGCAGGAAATGGAAGTTGGAGCTTGTACACCAACATAAATCTTCCCGAGTGAAAACGGATATTGAAGAAGGTACATTAAAAGCATTTCCAATGAGAAATCTAATATTTGTTTTGTATTAGATGTTTAAACGTTAAATTTGAGTTTTACACCAACTTTCTATTTTCCATTATGTGGTTACCTTGACCTGAAATGATTTACAAGTTCACCAAGCAGTTTCCAATATGGCTGCCACATACATGAAACATAGTGGAAGTCAAAGGTATAGACTATTTTACCCTTTCCTATTGATTACATTTCCCTAAACCAGTGTAAACAAAGAGTATGTTTGGTCAAAGCATTGAGAGAAATATGTTATTGACTTGAATTGAAATTAGTAGTTGGCAACAAAACACAGATAAACCTACCAACTCCACCCTAATCCTTGATTTGCAACAAAATGAAGACACCAGGAAAGTTACCTACAAAATTATGAACTATCCCTTTAAGGGAATGAAGATGGAGAACGTGAGAGTGCATGTTATTTGGGTCAGGTTGTGTGTAAGTGTGTGTGAATCTGTCACACAATAGCTACCAGGGAAAGTCTCTTTTTTTCTTTTTTTTTTTAATGTAGCACCCTTTATTGTACTTCGTGGGTCGGCGGTAAGAAGGCTGAACCAGATGCAGAATCATCCTATACATTAATATAACATGATCCCTTACAGGAGAGCTTCAACACGCAAAAACTAAGAATAAATATATTCACAACTGCCTCTACTATTGTTTGGAGATGAAAGCATAAAAAGTATCTCCATAAAAGATATTAACCAGTAGTTGATAGAAGTGTCTTTTTTTTTGAACAACAGAAAAAAAAATGCCTCTACACCTGCTTTTTTTTTGTCCTTTGTCTTTGTTGTCATTCAATATTTCCTCTGAGAAATACTTTAAAGAAAAAGAATACAATAACCTCTGTGCCTTTGTCGGGTGGAATAAAACATAAAGCAGAGGTCCTTGTGGCCCGGCTAAGTCTGAGAGATAAAGAAATCCAAAATGCATCCATTGGCTCGGTGTTCTTCTGTGGTCCTGCCTTCCTCGCTTTTGTTTCCCATTGAAACGATAGTAACAATAATAAGAACTTCCAAAATCTTTCCAGAATCTCGCTCTGCGACAATCCCGAATTAGTCCCCGTCATAGCCCTGTAAAGAAATCCAGATAAGCAAACTAAGTTTGACCGGATGAGATGAAGAAAAGTCAACAGAACTGCATACAAACAACTCCAATATTGACTGGGTAGGTTATTATTTTTGGCTCATCCAGGGAATGCAATTACTCTTCAGGTCCTTGATTAGTCTCAGTTGTCCATCAGCGTCCCGTCCGTTGGTAGTCAAACCTCTTTGTTTAGATAAATAGATCTGTATTTATAGAAAAATAAGCATTGACCATACTGCTGGCTGTTCATTGCTAAGGCACTTGGCTATATTCGGTTATTTTTCTTCTTCTTCTTGGGTTGTCTCGGCCGCTCCTCTGTCTCAACGTGCATGCCCAGCTCGCTCCAGGCCTTCGGGCTGTCGAGGTTCATGACTCTTGTTTTTGATGTTGTTAAGAGCTGTGTTTTTTTTTTTTTCACCTCCACGCAGGTCCTTTGAGAGTGATATTATGAGCATTAACGCCCACAGCCGTGCTGCAGCCTGCTAATTGTGGCGTTTGGTGGAAAAACGAAGCCTTTTTATCGCAATGTAGGACTGTGGAGGAAAAATAAAAAGCAGCGGTATCTGCAGCTGAAGTTTTGCCCAGAGGCAGAGATCCTGGTTCAGCTAATCCTTGCCAAATACCAACCCATGTGCCAGTAGTGGGGGAAAAATACAAAACCTGACCTCAGGTCCTGGAATAAAACACGGCGTTGTAGTGTAGTCCCACTCCCCCACAGGCTCCTCTGAAAACCAACCTCTGTACAGGAGGAGTCAATGTTACTGGGTGATTCATCAGCAGAAAGGGAGATGATGAGCAGACAAGAGAAAAAAATGGTAGCAGGAAGGAGGGAGGAGAGGAATTAAAGGGAGGAGGAGTGTTAAAACTGATAGGACCGGTCCAGAACTTCCATGTAGTCTGGTTTGGTCCTCAGTCTGGGTCTCTGCTCTCCATCTCCCTGCTCACTCTGGCTGCCGTGGCCACTTCCGGCTGACGAGCTGGCAGTGGTGACCACGAATGTCTGGTCAGGTCTCACTTCCTGTTTGGAGTCCTGGGTGCGGGGGTAGCAGGGCGGGGGCCTCCCGTACCTGTCGGGCAGATCTCTGAACTCAGGGGTGGGGAGTTGGAAGAGACAGTCCACAAGCTCCACCTTAGGAGTGGGACCCTGGCTGTCGATGACCGTGGGACACAGGATGCCATTCCCGTGGAGGCCAGCAAGTGCGCCCATTGCCCCTGTGATGGTGTTGATGGGGGATGAAGACACCTCCAGGGTCCACTCCTTCTCCTTCTCCGGCGTAGGGCAGTATCCTCCCTTGCACTCCTTCGAAGCCGTAAACGCCTGCTGCTGCTGCGCCTGCTGCTGCTGCTGCAGTTGCTGGTTCACATCTGCGTCCTGTTGGTCTTTGAACATCGGGTTGCTACACATGTGTGAGGCGGCGGCGGGGTCGGCTCCTTTCGCTGCCGCCTCTCGGGGCAAGATGGTGTCGTAGACGTGGTTGTGTTCGGCCAGAGGCAACGGGGGCTTTTCAGGCAGGTCGTGGTGAAGGTGGTGGTGGTGGTGGTGGTGGTGCGTCTGCTCTGTGAAGATCCCGCACTCCATCTGTATGCCGGCCAAGTCTACCTCTCCCTGGCGACGGAACGGCAGCTTTTCCCTAACCCTCAGGGCGTAGGCGATTAGTGCCGCCGCTGCGAAGAAAGCCGAGACGAACAACACCAGCAGGCTGAGCACCAACACCGACAGAGGGATCGAATCTATCCACGGAGGGGCGAGGGGTCCCAGCCCAGGCGTAGGGTACACGGATACATTTCCTCCTGCATCTGTGGAGTTTGCCATCTGCTCCTCCAGCTCGCGGCCCTCCTGGGGCTCCAGCTCAGGACAGAGCAGCTCCATGGACAGGGAGCGCAGGGCCACGCCTTGAGTCTTTTCGGGCGACTTGCAGACCGCCTCCCCCATAAGAATCATAGTGCTGAGCCCCTCGAGCCAACGCTTCAGTGGAGCCGCTTCACAGTTGCACTCCCATGGGTTCTGCTGCAGGTCCACCTGGAGAAATACATCACACCACAGCACACTGTCATTGCATAATAGTGGGATAATTACTGATCTGCCATGCAATGCAGATTCATGAATCATTCTGTTAACTGTTCACAAAAATAACTAATTTTGCAGTAGCCCTTGCGATGTATATTATTAATTTAAAAACATCTCCAAATAAGCTGAGTGCATGCATTAGTGAGGCAACAAGGAAGAAGAATGATGTTTACTAAATTCAAAAATCTTACAAGCACACTGAGCTTGTAAGATTTTTATTTGTGAAGGAAATCCTAAATAGCATGTGTCGTTTTTCTCTGCTTGTACTGCAGCTTTCCATGTAGCGCAAGCTTCTAAATTAAGGTAAAAATGTATTATGAGTAGCATAAATAAAAAAAAATACTGTCATTAAGTGTGGTGGAGAAAGTGAATGACCTGTTTTTTTATTGTTTGAATGGCAGAGCGCAGTATTTAGTTTTGAACCCGCTTGCGAAGGCTCTCAAAACAGATTCCTGCTATGCTCCAGCTGGTTATGGACAACCCAGGGTTTACATAAGTACTTTCTCAAAAAACAACTCCCAGGCAGGCGAACATGCGGGAGTACCGCAGCGCCGAGTCCTTAACAACAGGCAGGATGTGATGCAACTCTCCCCTGTGCCATAATCCAATAGGTATGCCCACAAATCCATTTTCTGCCTCCCAGCTATTGACTGCAGGTCCTAAAACAAACTCAAATATTCTCTTTGAAACACTTTGAAAAAGCTAAAGCAGATTATGCACAAAGGGAATCACATCAAGTTGTATTGTCTGCAGGACTGATCTGTTCCGAGTCTTTAGCGGCGACACTGGCAGTGAAAGCAGATATTCTCTCTGTCGCACTTCCAAGGCGCTGGCGCAAATGTTGTCATGCTAATTTGGTTAGGCCATCTCCTTGGCTTGCAGAGATAGATGGATGATTTTAATTTATTTATTTTTTTTAAAGAAGGAGATGATTCAGCATTGCTGTTGCGGGAGCCGCTCCTTTCCCGGTCATCTCGCGCTCAACAGCCGGATGCTTTTTTTTTTTTTTTCTTCCTTTATTGGCATCAGTCCACTGTGGGCTTTCACAATCATAGCTAGAACTGATGGGTGACTAGAAACAACGCACAGCTGCAGTTCTAAATTAGTTTCAACACTGCTGCTAAATACAAATTTTCATGCAAAAAAATAATATTTTCCAGTGTCTGCATTCTTGCAAGACGCGATTTAGCGTGAAGGAGCCAAATGACACACAAATATGTGGCCAAACTGTCAGCTTAGTTTTTTGTTGTTGTTTTCTTTTTCCCTTTCCGTCATAACTTTCACGGTGATGATCGTACATCTGTCTGAAATTCTCGAAGCATTTTATTGCACGCTTTCATTCAAATCCCTTAAACTCTGTCACCCTGTCTATCATTTAAGAAACTGTCCGACGTAACCAGGAGTGTTTACAGTTTACAAGCCTGGTCACCAAGTGTGCGATTTGCTGTCAAATTGTCAATCAAAGCACTACTTTGGTAAGAAATTACAGACCCTTGCTTACCCCCGACAGGTGTTACTATTATGTCAGCCCATGCTGTGTGCTTTTGTGAAAATGGAGGCCTGTGGTTTAGTACTTGAAAGAAATGCCTTTTAAAAACAGTCTAAAGCATTTTGTTACCAACCAGAACTACTGCAACGTGCTACACTTACATGCTGCATATGGGTTTTGACTTTTATCATTAATTTTTAAACTTATGGATCTGACATTGATAGTCATTCTCAGTAAGCTGATATTTGGTTTGTAAATTGATCGGGGCGCTAAGTAACAGGTTTCATTTGTCCAATAACCAAAATCTGGATTCTGAACAAAAGACCCAAGTTCACTGGAAAGCAGGTCAATAATAAATTTTTCCATCCAGAAGTAGCAATCGTTGCTCTCTGTCCATCACCTCTGTGTGTCGTCTCATGTACACAGTACCAGGATTCAAAGTCAGGAAAGGGTACACACACATCTGCGTTTCAGTCGAGGGAATTTTTTTATTCCTGATTTGCTGTTTTTGAATAAAACCCAAGAAAGCCAAGAAGATATAATACGTATTTTTAATAAGTTACAATGAAGCCCAACGTGTTCAGCCTGAAATGAAGGATTCCATTTATTTGCTGTTCTGGGCTCCCTCATTAACATGAAGATCAAAGATCAAGCAATTATTGTCCAAGATTTATTAGAGAGCTATAAAAATTCCCACCAGGGGAGAAATTCAAAATGTTCTCAGCAAGTCCCGTGTCTTCTAATTGATCTCTTTGCTCAAACAGTGATTTTCCTTCAGTCGTTAGGTTTGCTCTGGGTGGCTCCCAGAAATCAAGTCGATATGAAGCATGTGTTAGAGTTTCTGGCACAAGGATTTTAGCTGAAGTCTCTGGTGATGAGACGCCCCCTGAGCTTTAGCTTGCCAAGCCTTCACTCTTCTGATGAATGTCTTCCATTGTTTTATGAATAATAAGACTCGGAGTGAGCCTGAAGAGAGCGAGTTTGACAAACAATCAGAAGTGTTGGAAGAAATGTCTTTATGGGAAATATTTATTCTGTAGATGATATGCGGGTGGAGGGGGTGGAGGGTGGGCAAATTCAAACACTGTCAATATACAATTTCAATCACTTGTAGAACATCTTTAGCAGCCATAATTTAATAACACTTGCATTTATCGTTCTCTCGCGTCACTGCTGGTGAGGACATTTTGGCCAGTTCTTCTTTACCGGTGTGTATAAATGTACAGCTCACAAAAACTCCCATTAGACTTTGACTGAACCACAGCATACACTTTGATTTTTTCCAGTTTCTGCTATTCTGTTGTCGATATAAGCTGCAAGCTTTGGGCTCATCTACTTGCCTGAGCCCATATTAAGCTGCCATTCAGATGTTTGGCTCTAAAACACTCGATAGACACATAAGATCAAACAGCCCCTTTACACATTTATTCAGTTTATTTTCCTTTAATCCCACTTAAAGGTTTCAGATAACCAGCTTTTAATATCAGGCTGCTTGATTACACTCGAAATGCGGTTTTCAAGCGATGACTTTGTTTAGGAAAAAGCCATCCAGACAAGCTGACCACATTCTTTGAAGGCCGAGTTTAATTTCACCAGCCACACACAGGCCTCATTAACGTCTGTCTCATAAAATGAAGAGATCCTGTCTGACATAAAGCGGGCTACAAAATCGCAAAATGTAAAATATCTACAGAAATGTGGGAACAGATGAAAAACACTAATGGCATTTTTATTAAAGCTTCAGAGACCAGCATGAGGGTCATTATCCACAAACACAACAGCGTTTAAACTTCACCAGCCGACCAAAATTATTTCAAGAATCCATCAACAACTCATCCAGGAAGTCACAAAAGAGCCTGGAGCAACACTGAGGGAACTGTACTTGTCTCAATTATGTGTCCATTGTTCAACAGCAGGAAGAGACAGGAAAAGAAAAAAAATGACATTCCTGGGTGAATTCAAAGCTGAAAGTACTAAAAAAACAACAACAGGCTGACCCACTTACGCTAAAAACCCAACTTAAAGATTTAAGAATTTTAGACTGAGGGGGATTATTTTATTATTTCTTGGACTGTTTCTCAATTATCTGGATTATTTGTCCTAATGGGTGGTAGTAGTAATCCTGCTAGCAGAAAAATCATGTATAAAACATCCATTTATCAGTTTGTGTAGCAGGACAATGATCTGAAGAGCACTAGCTCTTGTAACCCTGAAAAGCTAAACTAAAGTTAGGTGTTGGGAATGGTCCAGTCAAAGTCTGGACTTAAATCTGGTTGAGATTCTGTGGCATGCCTTTACACAGTCAGAGAAAGCGTGAAATCCCTCTAGTGGGGCTAAATTAAAACAAGTGGGCGAAAATTCATTCATAATGATGTAAAAGACTCATTACTAGTTATTCACAAACTCTTGATGGCAGTTGTTGCTGCTGAGAGTGAAACAGCCTGATATTATTAGGCTGAGAAGGCAATTCACACAGGGCCAAGTTGCTTTGGACGGGATTTCCACTCCAGAATGAATAATATTATCATCTGAAAACTGCGGTTTGTTTCCACTCAAGTTATTTTTTTCTGTTCTGAAACATTTAACGATGACTAAAAAGCAAATGTAGAAGAAATTTGTAATGGCTACAAATACTCTGGCAGCGTCATCCAAAAGACGTCGTTCCAGATATGCTGCGTTTCATTCATCGGAAACTTTTACTTCTTGTCATTGTCCAGATTTTATGTAGCAAAAATATCTGCAGATGAGACACAAAGTCAAAGAACCATATCAAATCAATTTGCTCGTTGAAAATCTGCACTCATGCTGTTCGATTTTATGAGCTTGTGATGTTTTGGCACTTTCCAGGGAATGTTCTTCTTTTCCGTGGTGTTGTTATCAACTTTCATATTTACGCTCGCTTCGCCTGCAACATGCACTTTGCGTATTTTCCCGAGCGACTTCACCGACATCCCCCAGAGGAAAGCCGTGAACTTGTTCTGTACGGCGGTTTGCCTCTTCTTGTATATGGCGCACGGGGCGGATGTAGTAATAGCAAAGAGCGAAAGCATCTGGTCCACTGAGGCCGCTGTTGGTAGAGAAGCAGGCGCCTGTGTCTCTGTGTGATCGCTAAACATCCCTGCAACATGCTGAGTTTGGAAAGAAACCTCTGATCTTCTATTCTGAGGGAAAACAAATACAGACTGCAGAAGTTCAGATCGGCTTGGATGTTTGAGATTGGAACGTGTAGCTAGCTGTTCAGTGGAGTAATCACATGAAGATGTGAACTCGTTCTCGCAGTTCTGGCAAAACAAACGCGAGCAAGATCACCACCATGTGCATATGAAGTCATTTTGATGCTAAAATAATATTAAGATAATTAGTCTTTCACTAATTATGTCCTGGCGTATCATCCACCCCTACACATAATTAAATACCGACGGTTATTAACAGTAAATTACTCTTATCTGAATGGTTAGAACATTCTGTCTTTATTTAATAAGTGAAAAAAAAAAATCATCACTGAAGTTGAAAAGGCTTTATTGGCATGTAATGTAAAATCCAAATTACCGAGTCAGACAGCCAGTGAGCCTGAGACCTATCTTGTCTCTGTAAATAGCAAAGTGGTGTGGTCAAACTTCCCAGCTCATAAAAACCCATAATGACAGAAGCTTTTTTGCTGAGCAAGTCTATTTCGGTTTAAAACACCTATAGTGGTTTTGTTTTATGCTGTGCTGCGCACTTTAAAATAAAGAAAACTGGTTCATGTTACAGAAGGATCTAACTTGTTTTCCTCCACTTTTATTGTGCTGGTGAAATTGGATACACAGGATGTGCAGCCAAATAAAAGATGGTAGCAATTGCTATGAGTATGGACTGTGTATTGATTGACGTGTCTCACCATCAGCTCCCTTATCATCCAGACATTTTCCGTCATAATCTCATGCACAGTCATGGGATGTGGTACATCACCAAATCATGACAATGGGAACACAGAAGACAAATAAGTTCACACATACTATTACCAAAGAATAGTCACCAACTGACTGCACAACCATGCCTTGGACAATAGTAGGAAAGCTTAGTTCCTGTTCTGACACTAAAAAGACCAACTGAATCTACTTTGCTAGCTTCACTGGGCTTTGTAAGTCTGCATCTCACAAACTACAAGGTATTTTATAGAATTTTAATGTGACAAACCAACACAAAGTCTTTTTCTTTTTTGACAAATACAAATCGGAAGACTGCACGTATATGCATCCAGTCCCATCTACTCTACTACCACTGAAACCTGCAGCAGAGGTGTTCCACTACCAGCAGGACAACAACCTCAAATCTACAGATATAGCTACAGGGAACTGGTTTAGGTTAAACCATGTTTATGTGTTTGGATGGCCCAGTCAAAGTCCAGTTCTGCAACCAACTGACTTGAGAACTGTTGTTCAAAGTCACCCTTCACTTGTTTTGACCAGGCTTGCTCTTTTTTACTCAAAAAATTAAAACATCTCTCTTCACTTCACAATCATGCACTTTATCACATACTGTATGTTTGTAATTGTGAAGGGCAAATTACCCAATTTTAAATTAACCAATTTAAATTTCCTTTAAAGTAACTTTACTTGTATGTGAATGTCTTTCTTTCTTCTAAGCAGAAGTGGCTTTTAGCTGATGGCGCTAACCGTCAGCTAATGCTAAATGAACTAATGATTCAAACCATACAAACTAGCAGCTGTAACTTTCACAAGCCTAACAGTCTCATAAAACTCTTCATTTTCAAAAACTAGTTGCATTTAAATTTTATTTTGTCACATCATAACAGAGTAGAAAAAAGTGTTGTTTCCAGTCACTAACTTGCTTGCTAACTGCTAGCTTAGCCACATAATTTGATGGATCTGTATCATTTTGACTAGTAAGTTCTAGTAACTTTGCTGCTGGCTGTTTTGGCTTACATTTATAACATTACATAAAAGTACATCTATAGTTTTGCTCATGTGTTTTCACTTAACGTTTTATATATCACGTTGCGTTGTGTTTACTTGTAGGCTACTTGCATTTATCATTTTTGCATATTCTTCATAATTTTGTTTTAGTAGTTCGTGGTTAGTTTTGAGAACTCATTGCCCTCTCTTAAAAAATCTTCATGATGATTTTCATTTTACTATCAAGAATTAATTTCACAGTTTGCACAGCCTGCTCATTTTTACGGCATCCATAATGTGCTACTGCTAAGAACTTTGGTAATTGCCGTGCCGGTTACTGCTTACTTTATGCTGTGTTAAGAAGAGGTGCTCGCCCACACTGGGAAAGAGCCTGAAGGGTCATTTTTCCTGTAAAGATCAGCTGCTGGCAGTTTTTTTTTTTTTTCTCCAGCCAGCACAAAAGAGAGAATCCACTCATCATGTGGAGACCTCATCGTTGTCTCAGCCGTTGTGTCCTTGGGCAAGACACCTCACCCGTCTTGGCTGCTGGTGGTGGTCAGAGGGTTCAGTGGCCCCAGTGCATGGCTGCCTTCCACCAGTCTGCCCCAGGACAGCTGTGGCTACAATGTAGCAGCTAACCACCATCAGTCTGTGGATGTGTAAAGCACTTCAGGGTCTTCTGGACTAGATAAAGTGCAATAAAACACAGAGTACCATTTATGTTTTATTATTCGCTGTTTAATAGGTAGTAATTGCATAGATAGCAATGTGCTACACTTAGTTTATTTGGCTGTTTTAGGTCACTTATACTTAATTAAGTTCTGAGTCATCCTAAATTAACCTTTCATTAATTTTCAAACTCAGCTTAGGGATGCTATTTGTATTCATTCTCAGTAAAATGATATTTAGTTTGTCAGCTCCTCTGGACACTAAGCAAGTCATAGATATGTCATGGGGAGAAAAACAGCTTTGTTCACTTCAACAGAGTTTACCCTGAGAGAAAATTGGTTTTCAAAAATATTTTCCTAGTATCAAGGAACATCTGGGCTCTGAACAAAAGGCCATGCTCACTGGAGAGCCGCTCAATCGTAAATGTTTTCTATCGGGCACCATAATAATAGCCCTGGTTCTCTGTGCGTGATCTCAGGTGCACAATACCAAGATTTGACATCAGTAGAGGGTATAAATGTCTGCCTCTCATTCCAGGGATTGGATTTTTTTTTTTTTTTTTTTTTTTACAGATCTACTGTTACACTCTGTTAGAGTGATGGCTAAAAGGTTATCATCTGTTTGTATGGTCTCTGGGGTTTTTTCAATACCAGTGACATAAAATCCCAACAATTCCAGGCTTTCTGAAAAGCTCAACACTTGACTTGATTTAAATTCAGACACAATGGATATTTATTACCCTTGTACCACATACACACACACACACACACACACACACACACACGCACACGTGCACAAAAAAACCTCAAGTTTTGACTGAGAGTGAGATTTTTAGCAGGGACATGGGCGCTGATAACACTGGTGCCAGGACATATCTGAATAATTCAACAGTGATTACAGTGGATACCTTCCCTCTAATCAGTCAGAAATCCTCCCAAAATGCTCCACTGTCTGCCTCCGTCTCAGCTTTCCACACCGGACCATAATTGGTTATTTCTACACATTGTGTCAGTTGCATCAGGTTTTTTTTTTTAGACAGAATTGCTCCCCACTAAACGCCAAACCTGGCCACGGGCACTTTCTTGATTAATGCTGGCAATGACAAGGAAGTGTCTGCCTGAAACCCAACATGTTCTTAGCACGTACCGACAAAGACATATGTGTTCCTGGGCTGTACATATTTTTGGCCTCCTTTCAGATGCTCCTTCACTTAAGTTGATTTTATTACACATATATATATATATATCTCCCTGTGCTTTAAGGCTCGGTTGCTCTTGTACTGGCATTAATTTTCCAGTTGAGAAATCACACGCACCACAATGATTTTAATTTTCTCTTTAACGTCAGACTAATTTTTTTTTATCATTTTCTAACAGTGCGCTAAGGGAAATATTTTCCGTATCAGTTAAGTGGGTGTGACTGCATAATCTTGTTCTTGACGGCAGAGCTGACTGTAAGCTGTGTATGCTGCTGCTTTATCAGAATTGTGCGTTTCTTTTTGTTTTTCCCCAGCAGCTGGGAGCTAAATCCCGCTTCCATCAGTGTTAGCCTTTGATTTTACAGTGCAAACGCTGGCTCAGAAACACACAGCGGCGCCCACAAAAGCCCACGCCCCGAGCTTCAAACAGCCCACTAGTAAGCCAACAGGTGATATCGCTGTCATGTTGTTCTCTGCAGCCGACGGGTAGCGCTAATATGGCTTTGTTAGGGAAATAACGACCCCGATAAATGAACGGATTCAGTTACTGTGGCAGAGATTTCCAGCTCCATAATGGCGATGCAGCTGGGTTCCATGAATACGGCCCACTGGGTGCATCCAATTTGCGAAAGCTTAAATTCTCTTGAACATAAGAGCAATGCACAATAGGCATAATGCATTTATTTGTACGTGTACGCTTCCTCCAGCAAACATTTAGAAACTGCCGCTAAACTGCCAGTCTCACCCACACAAACCCGGAATTGGGGGTTTTGGGATTTTTATTTATTTTTTTCTTCCATCAAGCTAAATCAGAACAGAAATTCACAATGACATTCAGGCTAATCTACACCCACTTTACCTCATTCTGCTCTGGCTGTCTAAGAAAAGCTTACATTAAATTTGCTGAAGTCTTGGTTGAAAGGACTTAATATGTGTCCTTATCTGCGCGCTGCGTGCCGCAACCAGTCACTTAAAGGCTGTGGTGAGATGTGAGAAAAACCAAAAAAAAAAAAAAAAAAGAACATATGCTGTATTTTATACAGTCTATTTACTCTACGTTGCATTAATTAAAACCATGCTTAAACACTTAAAGGCTTCTGCTTTCTCCAGTCTGACTCCTGATTTATTAAGACCACTTATGCAAATGGAGTCTATTGCAATTTTCCAATTGGAATACCTGAGGCACAAACAGAGTCCCACATGCTGCAGCGGCGCTCTCAAAACAACAGATGATGGGAGAAAGCTCCAGCTGTTTCAAAGGCCAGCAGATCAGGGCCTGCCAGAAGTTTAAAAATACAGCTGGGGCCTGTCAGCACTTGATTCATTAAGATGTAATATCGCCATTTGCGGTTTCTTCGCGGCATGTTAGACTTTTGTATTTTTGTTGTATTTGAGAGAGATTAAACACATTTTTGCGAAGTGAAACAAAGGGTCCATCACCTCAGTTTTACACATGACAACAAAAAAGCAGAATATAACTACAGATACACTCCTGAACTCCAATCCTTAATGTCTTTTGCTGTAATTGTATGTATTAGAACAACACAAAGTAGCACAATTAGATGAAGAATTATGCTAAAATTAGCTCAAAAAAAGAAAACCTGGAAAGGTCAGAAAGTATTTTTTTAACCCCACAAGTTCATAGTTTTGCCACAGTTGCCTTCATTTGTCTCTACCAGGTTTGCACGTCCACAGACTGAAACTTTGCTCATTCATCTTCGCGAAAACAGCCACAAATAACTGAAATCAGTTCAACTAATTCCAGACTTTCTAATGTTGTCATGATTCGATTTAAATCTGCAAGAAGATGAACTTCTTTGTGTAGTGAAGTATATTAACTCAGAGTGCTGCATCAGTATAAAGATAACATATCTTTTTTACTTATCATTTTTTCATATACATTGCCTGTTTTCGGTTTAAAGATGCCTCCATAGGCTGACTGGTACTTAGTTGCTTATGGCTTAGTGAAATAACATTTAAGAGAAAGGGTAAACTATACAAGATTTTGTTTTTTCTTCCAACTAGTCCTTGTCATTCAAAACAAGGAGTAGGTTTTGTTTATATCAACATGTAACATGTTCATTTTAAACTGAAAATGAATGAAAGAAACAACTAAATACCTTTTTTGCCACCTCTGACATTTTCCTTCCAGGCTGCTGGAGAAAAACTCCTTCATATAATGACACTGCCATGACCATGTTTTACTGTAAGGATTGTTGTGTTAGATGCACAGTGCAGATTTTTTTACCTGACATAGCGATTTGCAAACCAGGTAAAACAGTTTAAATGTTATTTTACATAACGGCAGCATGTTCTTCTACATGTTTACTGCGTCTCCTACGTGGCTTGTTGAAAACTGCAAACAAGACTAGTTCTTCTCAACATTCTCCTAGAAAGGTCACACTTCTGAAACAAATATCCTCTGATATTGTGCAACAACCCTCTGAGGCCTTCACTTGTATTCTTACTGAGATTAAATTGGGAGGACTTAATTAATTAGCTCACTGAGTTGCACTAGATTTTTATTTAAGGGCAGAAAAAAGGGGGCAGAAAAGCATGTAAATAATTTTCTGGGTTTTCTTTTGTAAAAAGCAATTGAAACTAAAGCATCCATTTCCTCACCATCATGCCTGCATTTTTATCATATTAAATCTCATTAAATTACATTCCATTTTGTGACTGCAGTATGACGACGTGTGAAAAAGTTCACCCAATACTTTTGCAAGGCTCCAGTAATCAATGGTTAGAATAAGTAAAACATGGATTTCCACCAACCTGCACCAGTCCTCTAAGGTGTTCCAGCACACCCTCCACCGGCAGATGCTGGAAGACGTTGTTTCTCAGGTTGAGGCGAGACAGCTTGACTCCAGAGAATACACCGACAGGGAGGCTCCGCAAAGCGTTGTAGTTGAGAAACAGCAACTCAAGGGACGGCATAGAGTCAAAGGTGTCGGGATCTACCACACTGATCTTGTTGTTCTCCAAGTAAAGGAACCTAAGGTCAGGAAACAGAAGCAGATAATATCGGTTTACAGCAAGCAAAAAAAAAAAAGAAAAGACAAATGGGCCATGCTGCTACAGTATAATAAAACGGTCTATGCGCACAGTAGCCTAGTCCTCCTTTATCCCAATCTCGACAAATACGCAGCTGATTATTCGTGTTTCAAATTCATAGCAGAAATTTGATTTAATCTCCTCTCTGCCTCTTCGCAAACCGATCAGTATCAAATTATGTCAAATTTCACACAGATGCCTGATTACCACATTGGATTTTTTCTTCTTCTTTTAATTAGTAGAAGTGAGTGTGATATACTTTTCGATGACTGCAACAGATTCTGCATGTTTCTGAGAAACACGAAAGAAAAGAATATCTTCTTCGACTTCACTGTGATGTACAGCCTGTATCACTTAGCTGAATACAAAAAGATCTTCTTTGAGAAAATAAAGGTACAACATGAAAAAGCAGCAACTGTCATTTTGAATTATTGCGCACACCCTTCAACTACCACCTTTTGGCTCAATTCTAGCATTCAGTCTCAGGTTGATGCCTGCTATTCGTTATCGAGCCTCCGATTACCCATTATTGAAGTTCAGCCAATACGTAAAGCTGAAGGGATAGCAGGACTTTTGGAGTTAGTTCTGGTCTCCTCTGGGGCTGAACGACAAAAAAAATGTCCAGACTTGCCTAAACTATTCCCAATCATACTGTTAGAATAGGTTTTCTGATGGACGTCACTCCACAGACTTTCATAAAGAGTTATAAGGATTAGAAAATTTTGACCGAAAGCTTTTTGTTTTTGCTTTCTGCACTGAGTCCAGGCATTCATCGAAATCAATAATAGTACGGCTCCACCAGAGTTCGGGCCTCAGTTGGACAGGAAGTCAGTGACAAAGGCTGTGGAGAGGAGATTCTGGAAACTTCTTCAAGGTAGATGTGGGATGTTTAGAGACGGCAAACAAAGACTGAATGCTGGAATTACATCAAAAAAATATGATTCAACAACAGGTTTAGTTAAAAGTTTCAAAACTTGTGCAACCAGGTTGTTGCAACATTTTTGTTCTACTTTTCTGCTCAGATTGATTTGTTTGTTTTTCATTGTTAGTTGTGTTGGATAAATCTCACATTAACAGTTAAAAAAAGGTTAAAATAACTTATAATTGTTTCATATTTAAAAACAAGCAGTTTAACCAGGGTGTGTATACTTTTTACATCCACTGCAGGTCCAGTTCATGTTGCTCAGAGTGCTCTGTCACCATTTAGCATTTAACAAAGGCTAACGAGAGGTTAAGAGGAAGACATTTTCCATGTCCGCCGAGGATCTTTATTATTGATTAATAGTCAGATTAATGGCTGCAGATTTTCTTAAACCTGTCTGGAAATATAAAGACGGTGCGGCTGAAATCTGACACCTAGGTGACTTATCATTCTTTAGCTAGAATGGCATGAATTTTGATCTGTTGTCTTCATTAATGTTTAATGCACTTGCTGAAGGAAGATATGCATTATGTACAGATGAATCATCTTTCTGAGCTTAATCTGACAATTACATACATATGCATCGCTCTGACGAGCCTTTTCCCAAACACAAAATCCTGCCATCGTCCTGACACCTCGCCGTCTTATCAACACCTCTGTATGCAAATACCAGAAAACATTAATTTTCACATTGTCACTCAAAACCAGGCTTACAACTCAACTGGAGCATTGCATCAGACAGCGTGACTAAGTAATGACAAACATGGAAGAGAATGGGAAACCTTCATTTCAATCAAACTCCAGCATAATGGTAATCAACGTTTTCAGCGCTATCCGGTGCCAGGATTATACTGAAATTAATTCAACTTCTTTTTTTTTTTTTAACAAACAAATCTCTAAGTACCTTAAGCTGACATGTGGCTTCGGTTTAAAAAGAGAAAATGTGTTTGAAATGCTAAGAGGGGAGGATGTGCGTGAAACGCAGAGCGATGCAAACGCTCCTCACCTCAGGTTCTGAAGTCCCAGGAACATGTGGGGGCTCAACCTGTCCAGCTCGTTCTCATTCAGGTGGAGGGTCCTCAGGTTCACTAGGCTGGAGAAGGCCCCCTCCTGGATGAAACTGATGCGGTTGTTCCCGAAGTGAATCAGGTCGAGGCTGGAGAAGTTCCAGAAGTCGGAGCGGACGAGCTTTTGGATGAAGTTCCCTCCCAGGAAGAGCTTTCGGCCGTTGAGGGGCCGCGGTATGAGCTGGGACATGTTGCGGAAACCGTTCTCTTTGCAGTTGAGGGTTTGGCCCAGGTCGGCGATGTGCAGATTGCAGGTGCAACGGATGGGGCAGATGATGGGTATGGGCGGCCGCGTCTGGTAGCCCGCCACAGGGGGGTTCTGGTTGGGCATCAGGCTGCGAGCGGTGGGCGGTGTTCGGTTGGAGGATCGAGGCCTTTTAGTTGGCTTCAGCTGCTTCTCCCTCTCTTTACGCTCCGCTGAAGTGTAGGGGGACAAAGTGGAGGATGCGAGAGTGTTCTGTCGGGAGCCATGCACCATAGACGATGGCCTCGTCGGCCTGGCTCTCCCGGGATGGGAGTTGTGTTTAGAGTTTGGGGGCAGAGGCTGGGGCTGGGATCCCGCTGATGGAGCGCCTCTCTCTCCCTGGTGCTCTTTATCCGGCAGGTCAGCACACAGCTCTTTGCGGGGGATTTCCCTCAAGTCCTTTCCGTGAAGATGAAACGGGTATTCGCAGGTAACGTCCCCGACGACAGCCGTGTAGGGGATCTGACCCAGCCACTGCAGGAGCTCCACCGCCTCGCAACTGCAGTTCCAGGGATTCTCCTCCAGCTGCAGCTCCATCAGGGAGCGGCCGATGTACTGCAGCGTCCCGTCTTTTGCTAGGCTCTTCAGACGGTTTCCCCGTAGGTCCAAATGAGTCAGAGACACAGATCTGGAGCAAGAGGGGGAAGGAGAGGCAATGGAGTTAGATGAAAGGACAAAATTTAATTTATTTTTTTTCATATTCGATTATTAGTTCATCTTCTATGACATGCGGCGCTTTGCAAAAACATTTAAAAATCCCTGAGCTTTTTCATCATTTTGTCGCATCGCAATTAAAAGAAATAGTGTATTTTATTATGATTTAATTTGAAAAACCACACAAACTAAAATATGACTATGAGATGAAAGGGATGATACAAGGTTTGTGTGTGTGTGTGTGTGTGGGTGTGCGTGTGTGTGTGCGTTTTAAATTTTTTCTTTTTTGCAATTAATCTGATAATGGCGTGCATTTGTTCTCAACCACCTTCACCTTCTGGTGTGATTACAGCTGCAAAGACCTCGGCGTTTGTTTCTAACAAATTTCTTCTCATTCTTCTTTCCAACACCAGATTGAATGGAGAGAAGATCAATTTTTAGGTCTGGCCATTGATTCTCAAGTTAATTTCTGCACTGCATATTGAATTTCAGTCACCATCTCAGAAGCAATGTATGCTGGGTCACAATCACTAAGGGTTATTAGGAGATAATATTTAGCTTACAGTCACGAGGTCAACCTCTTGCCAGGATTGCCCTGTATTTAGCCCTGTCGCAATAAGCAATAAATCGATTAATCAATTAATCGCAGGATAAATTAAAATGAGCTCAATAATTTACATTTGCATGATTTTATTTTTCTGTCTTCTCTCTCTTTCTGCCAAAAACTGGATGACAAAAGTCTTCACTCTGGGTGTTTTGGTCTCAACTATCCCCCTTTTTTTGAAGGACATTTTGTTTATCGAGACTTCATAGTTCAATTTATTTGTTGTTTCCGTTGTTTTGTTTATTTTGGATATTTAAACAGTCTCTGAGTTTCAGAGGAAAATGTTCGTTAAAAAAACTTTAAGTCTATTGATCTTTGAGAATGTGTTCATACCAGTACTATTATAAAGTTAAAAATGGTGTCAAAACAACGATATTATTGATTATTACGATAACTTCTGGGACAATTTATCGCCTAGCAACATTTGTTATCGTGACTGGCCTTAGATTGGCTGATCTAAATCCAGCTGGACTAAGTCCAGCTTAGATCAGCTCTGACCAGCTTTCTTGTCCCTGCTAAAGAAACGTAATCCCACAACTTTATGCTGAAACCACCTTGCTTGACAGCAGTGGCAGGGTGATTGGGGTGATTGGGGTGATTATGTAGTGTTAGTTTCCTTGCCAAAAAAAAAACAATTTTGGGCTCATTTCATTAGAGCCCTTTCTTCCATATTCTTTCTGTGTCCTATGAATTTCTTCTTGCCACTCTTCATAAAGTCAGAGTGAAGATGATCCATCCACCTGATTTAGCTTAAAATGCCTCCACGACTTTCTCCTTTACCCGCCTTGGTCTTCATGCTATTTGACCTATAATGTTCTCTAACAAACCCCAGAGGCCTTCACATAACTCACTTGGACTCTATTGTACTTATTAGATGATTTCTGCAGCCGTCAGTAAAAAGATCTGAACACAAATGCGTAACAAACTTTTTAGATTTTCCTTTCTAAAAATGTTGAAAACTTTTCCTTCTACTTTAATTATGAACCTCTCGATCGATGTTGGTCTATCTATCACATAGCTTTTCCAGTATAGCACGTCAAGCTTCATGGGTTTAACGTGACTAATTGCGAAAAAGTTCAAGGGATATGAATGCTTGTGCGAGGCGCTGTGTGTGCGCTACAATAACCCTACCTCAGCAGAACACTGTGACTAACCGTGCCTGGCAGTGATATTTCTACAGATCAGTCCTGGCATAATTAAAAAGCTTTGGAGTAAAATAATCAGGATGTAACCTGAACAGATGAGCGGGCAGGACGGGGATCAGATTGTCATTCAGTATGAGAACCCGAAGCTTGTAGAGAAACCTCAGAGCGCCGCTGTCGATCCGTTTGATCACATTGTAGTCGGCCTGCGGGACAGAAAAATGCAATATGGACAAAGGCGTCAAAGCTCAAAATAAAAACGCGGCCACTCTCTGGTTCAAAAACAAACCCTAAAACTCTTCTACCCCGTTTCACCCAGACCAGCTGCCACTCCACCACTGTTTCTGGCATGGAAACGAATTGTACTCTCGCACTGATTCATCAATAATAAAGTCAATCATGGATAATTAGGACTGATTATGTCCTCGAGCTTACCTGGAGGTATTCCAGGGCCTCTAAACCGGCGAACGTGTCGTTTCTGAAGACCTCCAGCTTGTTCTCGTGGAGGTACAGGCGCTTGAGTTTGGCCAGCCCGTTAAAGGCCCCCACTCGGATGTCCTGGAGTGCATTGTTGCCAAGGTTCATCGATACCGCGTTGCCAAGGTGCTGAAACCCGTTGCTATAGAGACGTCTGAAAGAGTTCCTCTGGAGGTTGAGTTTGAAAGGGCGGATCCATGACTGTGACACCTGGATGATTAATTACAGCTCGGATTACTTAGTTTATTAATTAGGGGACGTGAACAATAAGAATGAGCCACGAGCCGATGTATTAGCATTGGAGATTCGGCTTTTTAAACGAGGTGACATTGTTGCTAAGGCCCGTGATGAACGAGGAGGTGAGGGGGAGGTTTACCTGGCTGGCGTTGGTGAAGCCCCGCCCGTCGCAGTGCACGTGCAGCACGCCCTCTTTGACCTCGCACGTGCACGGCTCAAAGCACGGCTCGTCCACTTCCTCCTCCGAGTTGTCCACCAGAGGGGTGTGTGTGGAGGTGGGTGTGGGAGTGGGGCCACGCGACGCCTGGGACAGGCGGGCGCACCCCAGGGCCACCACCAGAGTGACCCACTGCATCCTGCTGCTTCTCCCCTTTCAGCTCAGCAGCCTGGGGCTACGGTGCGACATCGGGCCTTTATCTCACTGCCAGGCGAGGCAAAGACGCATACGTTCAAACGCACACACACGCACGCAGGATCCGTGAGGACAAACAGACAGGGCAGGAGAAGGAGAAGTCATTTCAGGATGAATCAGTTTGGTGATACATCATAAGCATATTCAAGCAGCCTGGAAATAAATGTTAAATCACACAGACTGTTGAGCCATGGGGAAAGCATTTCATTATACGGAAATAATGATGTATAGGCCAGCTGGAGGCAATAGTTCGCCATGATATGAGTCAAAAAACCATGACAAACATACGGTGCCATGCAAAAATATTCACACTCCGTGAACATTTCTACGCCTTCTCCCATTACGACCGTAAAATTCAGATTTTATATGAGACACCTATGCAAAATACTCCATAATTGTGAAATGGAAGAACACTAATTCATGGTTTCCAAAATATTTTACACATACCCGTCTAAAATACCTCTAGCATGCATAATGAGTACCCGGGAAGCAATATTTTCTAACACTGCTGTTCTGCCGCTGGCTGTGTCAACACAGCTAAGCAGGTAGATAACGCCTCGGCAAAATGACAAGTTGCCATCATAACCGACAGAATGAAGCTGAAGCACGTCAGTCCACATGCACGGTAAAACATTCATCTTGTATATTTTTATGACTAAATGAAGACGCAATGACAAATACGCCATAAAAGACAGATGGCTCTAATTCCCCCCCCCCCCCCAAAAAAAAAAAAGCTAAAGAAGAATAATAAATGCAATCGAAACATTTTCATTACCCCACAATAGCAGAACGTTCAAAAAATGAATACAGTCTCTGTGTGGCTTCACCAAACCCTATGTAGTAGCGCCTGTACTCATCAAGTTTGCTGTAAAAATATGTAAATAATGAGTTACTCAAAAGGTAGAACGTCTCATAGAAATTAGTTCAACACAAATAATTCAAATGCAATGATTTCAATGATGCAACTGTAGTGTCTGCCGCTTACATAAATGATATGTACGTATATTAGTGGTAGAAAGAAAGAAAATGGATGTGCAGTAGGCTTTCAGGAGACATATTCCATCACCATAACATAACACAATAAATCGTGAGGCCCACTTTTGACAAGTTACTGTCCGACCAAGGTTAAGCATTGTTCTTGCTATAGCATACGCATCCTGATATCCCCTAATTACACACAAGAACACAACAAACTAAGGACGGGCTGTGGGGTTGTTCAGCAGTAATTCTTTAGTCTCCCCTACAGTAGCAAAGGTCAAAAGCTTCCTGATTTGGTCTTTCACTGGCTGTTGCTAAACATAAACTATGGAGCACATAAAAAAAATAAATTAATTAAAAAAAAAATCTACTCCTTCTGCTGGTGAGTTGTACATGCCAGAGCAACTGCCTGGCACGTTCAGACTCAAATACTAAATGCTTGCTTGCTTTTCTGTGCAAAAATGCTGCAGGTAGAGTCCAGTGAGATTGCAAAGAGGGAAAATAGTCAGTTTCAAGTCTTGCCTCAGATTATTTTTCTTGGTTTTGGAGCTAGACTTTGTCTTGGTAATTCCAACACAGGAATAAGCTCTGAGGTAAAGTATGCCATAACATCTTGGATGTATTTTTCATGTCCTTCACTTAAATCTGCCCACAGAACTGTCCTTTATTTACCTGCTTCTGTCTGTAAACCAAACCCCCACCATGATGCTGCTGCCACCACTATGCTTCATCTCTGAGGTTTTCACAGAACAGCTGTATTTATGTTTTTATTAAAATACACTGTTTGCTAATTGGGTGACTTGTAGAGGCACTGGGTTTAATTTAGAGGCATGTCATAGTGTCTTCAGTCAGAGGCTTTGCGCAAATGTGCTGTAACACAGACTGCTGCAAGAGATCTCTCCTGTTCTCTATCCACTGTAACTCTTTGAAGAATCTTGAATTAACCTGTTCATTTCCCTTTTTGATCAATAACATATTTTTGAATCGAATCAGAGTAAATACAAATGCTCGCCATGTTGTATTTTTCTTACACTTCAGAGTATTGTGCTAGTTTGTGTGGGTCTGAAGAATGTAGACGCCACAAAACATGTACATTTTGTGGTGGTAAAGCGGCAACGTGTGGAAACGTTTGAGCAGTGTGAATATTTTTTGCAAGTTAAGCTGAATCCAGCACTGGAAAACAATGCTTTATATATAAAGTGGGGCAAACGCTTTATGAAGGGAAGCCGAACAGTCTCTTAGCTGAGGCAGCAAACGCTTTTATATTGCAAATTCAAATAGTCACATTGTAAATGCAAAACAAAGACATAAACACGTGGGCCACCTCACCTGTGAATCACATTTCACCGAGTTCAGAGTGGCTTTTCGGACAAGTAGGGGACGAAAAAATAAATAAATAACAGCTGGGATGAATATATTCATCTGTATTCTCAAATGGCCGGCAAAGCTGAAATGTCACGCGTGTGTTGTTTTAATGTATGCGATATGAATATGAGTAAATGCAAATCAGATTCATAATGCCTCTGTCTAATGAACTGCTCCATTTAATGGGATGAATGGCAATCAGGGAACACAGAGGGGGTGTGGGGGGGGGGCGAGGCGCAAACTACCCGAGATTATCAATCAGCAAAAATATGTTGGGTTATCAACAGCCATCAAGGCCTGTCACAGTCATTATTGTGATAATGACAGTGGAGCTGAAGTACCGCTGCAAATCAAAACTCTTGGAAATTATTTATTTTTTTCTTTTCTCAAAAGCGAGTTGATGTAGAGGCGTCGCGGTGACAGGCAGGAGCACGAGCTGATGCTGATAGCGCTGCTGATGTAATAAGAGCAGGATTACCACACGTCTTTCACGTCCAAATTCTGCACTGTTTTGGCCAGACTCAGAGCAGCAGAGATCATTTCCGAAGGAATAAATTCAATTCTACTGAATTCGGTTCGTTTGCATGTTGCCAAATGACAACAAATGTCGTCTTGAGACGTTTTACAACAAGAAACACACAAAAAAAATGCAATCGATCACCATGTGGACGGATGGACTGAATCAACGTTCAAATTTAATGCTCTATTTTCTTATTCCATCTATATCCACACCTTGAAAACACTCCCAGGCCCTCCCAGTCTGCATGGGATCACTGCGAGGAGGGAAAACGAACAATTTCGCAGAAGTTAGACAGAAAGCAACAACAAAACAGAGACGGAAAACAGCTGAGAACGCAGAGTCTAGCACTGGAATATTTCCTCTCAAGCCTTAATGAGATCTAAATTGGATAAAGCATCTCGATCTGCTCATACAGTGTTGAACACTGGCACTCGGAATGCAATAATGATCATGATGGTATGGTAGCTGTAATCATCCAGCAATAATCTGGCATCGGCGGGTTAGAAAAGAAGGCAGCAGTGAAAACATCACCGCCTGGGAGAGGAAGAGCAATCACAGAGGTGATTATAACAGGAGGGGGGGGAGGAGGAGAGAGATGAAGGGATGAGTGAAAACCAGAGGAGGAGGAGGATTCAAGATGGGAGGAAAAAGGTGAAGGAATGGAGAATTAGAGGAAGACCAGACAGATAAGGGGGGAGAGTAATGGGTTATAGAGTGGGTGCAAAAGGAGGAGGAAGGGAGTGGGATTGCATAAGCAGTAAGAAGTCAGTCAAGTCTGCCACTCAGGATGAGAGCCTCGCAGTGAAACAGCTGAAATCTGATATTGATTACATCAAAGCCCTCCTCCTGCTCTGCACACAATGTACGCCCGCCTTCGGAGAGAAGCGGCTCCCGAGCCAAGTTTCTCACATGCGCGCGTTAGCGTGCGCCGAGAAACAATGCGAGAAAGGTCAAACCATATCCAAAAAGTATGCTTTTAAAGCCTGCCAGGGAACAGAAACAGGTGGCGGACGCACGTGTGGATGGATGGTAGGCTCGGGGTGGGAGGGGGGTGAGCTTTCGTAACGCTGCAAGACGCTGCTGGACGGCCTCGGGAAGGAGGAAGCTCACCAATCTGGGCTAAAGTGCTCACTGACAAACTGGAACAAGACACAATAGAGTCCCAGTCATCTTTTTTTTTTTTTCCTTATCCGAAGGGGGGGGGTGCACTGTTTATCTCTGAGCAAAAAACAACAACAACAAACAAAAAGCCCCTCCCCCTATTTGAAGAAGATCAATACTCAGCCCAGATAGACCAGTGGGATCCCTCCTGTTAGACTCTGCCTTGATGGGAAGCAACACAGTCAACACTCAAGCCTCCTTCTCAGATCAGCCAAGTGAAGTAGTCAGCAGTCAGCATAGCTCTGCATCATTATGGGAGCAGGAAAGGACTCTGGCTGAATGTGATTGTGCATATGTCTCTTGCTGCTTTATTTATAAGACAGGCCTGGCACAGGTGTGGCTTTCCTCCTTGTCTCTCTTGAGTTTTTTCTATCCTCTTCCCCTTTCTACCCCCCCACCCTATGTGCACACACACACACACACACACGCACACACACACACACACACACACACACACACACACACACACACGCACACACACACACACACACACACACACACACACACACACACGCACGCACGCACACAAACACACGCGCACACACACACTGACGCAAGCCAGCCAGAGATGACGGTCACTGCTTCTCCTTCCCCATATTATTCATGTCACATATTTCCACTGTCTGCCTCTGTGTCCTCTCTGGCGGTCAGAAAGCACACTCACTGTTTTTCTTTTTTTTCTTTTTTTTTACATAGGGCCCCTGCTCCCAGCAAAGCACAGACCCTGCACTATATCAGGCGAGCAGCATCACACATCAAATGCATGAGGGGCTATAACTCACAGCCACTCCAATTTAGACAGTAGTTAGAATAAAGCGTGAGCAGTTCATTCACTACGATACATACACAAATAAAGAGCATATCAAAAGCATTTACCAGGCTAGGTGTGGAAATCCTTGGCAGAGTAACGCAATCCAGTTGAATTCTTCATTGTCTGCCTCTCTTTCCCCCCCACACACACACTAGATCCACGCAGCGTCGCTCGGCTCAGTTCGGATGCAGGTAATACTCACTCACTCAGTCCGCCGGCAAAAAAAAAAAAAAAAAAAAAAAAAAAAAGCAACGAGGAAGCGACCGAAGGAACACTTTAGTGGCTGACTGTCGACATGTCGTTCACGTCCAGCCGCACTCTTCTCCCTCTCTCCTCTCCTGTAGCGGCCGAGGCGGATGGGGAGGATGAGGGAGGGTTGGGGGGTGGCGGTGCGGGGGGTGGGGGGGACGTGATAAGACTGCAATGAGGTAGAGGATGAAAACCGAGAAAAGGAGCGAGGGAGAGAGAGAGAGGGGACTTTAAATGAATAAATAAATAAATAAATAAGTCGTTTGGCTTTAGGATGCAGGGTCCGCTTCTCCACGGAGCAGCCCGTGGGAGCTGCGGCAGTGCGCGAGCGAGCGAGCGAGTGAGTGGACCCGGCGGTCGCTCGTGCGCTGCGCGGAGTTGGAGGCTGCGTAACGATGGAGAAGCCTCTCTTCATCTCTAACACAACTGGGTAATTCAGAGAGGAGAGGAGAGAGAGAGAGAGGGAGAGACAGAGAGAGAGGGAGAGAGGGAGACAGAGGGAGAGAGAGAGAGACGCGGAACGGAATTAATCATGCAATATAAGGCGGCGCGCAAAGTGGCCCTGTTTTTAGTTCATAAACAGATTACAGAGGAGACATCAGAGTCACACAGCCAGTGGGGCCCATATAAACTTCCCCCTCACGTTACCCAAGTGAGCGGCGGGTAAAAAAATGAAATAAAAAAATACTTTTCCGCTATACCGACGATAATTTATAATCTCATTAGTTTATTCATTTCTCCTCTTGCCCTTAAGCACCTATACGGATTTCGCTTTAAAAAAGGGAAAGAAATAACGGTGTGCGTTACCATGGTGATTTGGTGCCAGCTGTCTTTGGCTGCGGAGGAGACTGTGATGACTTTTGAAGAGGAACGAGTGTTTTTACACTACAGCAAGGCCCGACAGTCTGCGCGAACTTCCTCCAAGCGAAGAAGATGAGACGGCAACAGATGCAGCCCCGCTCACTCAGAGGCGACCTACGATGGATTTGTTTGTTTGGGGACGTAAACTGAATTTGATCTTGGAGGGGGGGGGGGGGCAGTCCACTCAACACTGCTCTACTGGAAATTAATTTGTGTCGTTCATGTTTCAATGTTTGCGGATTAAACTGAGACATCTGAACGAATTCGAATATTATTGTGAAATGAAGTTATTTCAATCATTTAGTTCAAAAAGCAAAACTGATATAGATCCATTACAAACAGTGATTTTTTTGTGTGTGTGTTCATTTTAATGATTATGGATTCAAACTAAAAGAAGAAGAAAAAAAAAATCAGTTTTTCAGGAAATTAAACCAAATAAGGTAAATAAACAATATTTTAAGGCCATGCGATTAAATGGGACTTGATAGTTTTCCAGTTGGTAGTGATTGATACAAGAAAGGCACTAGTTGCTAAAGCAGCAGACTCTTCACATTTTACTGTGTCAAAGAGTATTTGGAAAGTTAAGTGGAAGGAAAATATGTCCTAGAAAAAGGTGCTCAAGCATCAGATAGAAAATTGAACTCTGGAAATATGGCATTTGTTGGTGGCAAGAAGACAGCAGAAGAATTCAGTTTGCCGCTTACCATTGCTCTGATCAGATTAACCTTAAGCTTAATTTTTTACATGTTACAGGAATCTGCAAATCACCCTGAACACTTTGCTTTTTTTTCAGCAGAAACTGAGATTTTGAATATGCTTGATGGGGAGAGGAATGGAGCTAAATACAGACAAATCCTGGAAGAAAATCTGCAGATTACTTAAGAATATGGTCGGGGTTTTAACACTGAGTTAGACTCAGTCAAAGTCCAGACCTAAATCTAAGAATCTTTGTCAAAGCATGGAAATTTTAGATTTTTGTTTCTCAACAGGATGTAAAAGTACTTAGCTACAATTGTATTGGTATAGCACCTTTCACAGATCACAAAGGGCTTCGCAAAGGCAAGACAATTTTCAAACAGATAAACATCATCAACAACAACAAACAAACAAACATAAAATTAAAATAAATCCCGGTGTAATAATTACTACAATTTACAATATGCCGTCCTGTGTGTTGGTGAATCACATAACATTTTGATAAAAAGCAGTGATGTTTGTGACTGCAACCAAACGAGTGCTGGTTGTCTCAGACAAGCTGCTTTCTGTGATTTATTAACAGCAATTGTAAAGAAGTACCCAAACTTCTAAATGTAAAAAAAAAAAACAATCTTGTTTTCATTTGTATGAGTGTTCCTCAAAAAAAAAAAAACACTTTTGGAAACCTGAATTTCATGACAGTCTGGGGTGGGTGGGGCTCTCTGCTGCAGCCGCCTTGCTCTCTTTTAAAGAGAGTGTGCCGTGGCACCACACTCTCTTCTCCAGCGTTGAATTTAACTCCCCGCATAGGCTAATCACAACTTGCTAGGTGGTCGCTACTCCACCGATATTGCCTCCAAGTGCCAGCGACTGGGGTCCCAGTGAAGCCCGGGGTCCCCTGTAGGTCTCAATCAGACACATTGTGGCGTCGCATTGTTGAAAACATGCATTCAGTGGCGTTCAAATAGCAGGCGGCCAGTTTCACGGCTATAGGAAAAGATTTAATAACAACATGTCTCCCACGTTACTGAGCTGAAAGTTCAATTTTCAGTTCAATTTCACATTGATTTCTGCGTGCATTATAAGGTGAATCACCTTGAGGAAATGGAGAGGTGCATCTCTCCCTCTCTCTGTTCCTTCCACCCTCCCCGCCCCGTTCTTCCCTCTCCCGCTAGCAGTGGAGGGGAAAGCTCTCCCTGGAGATTCCTATCAGAAACAGTAACGGAGACGGTTCCAGTAATATCAGGGAGATGCAGATGATGGTTATAGATCTCAGGGCTCTCAGGTGCATTAGTCCTTATTACTGCCTCCCCACAAGGCTACTTAACGTTTGCTTGCAGTGGAAACAAGCAGGCAGAGACGGAGCATGCATGTATGCACGGCCACGTAGACGCATGTACTTGTTTAGAGTGCTTAAACATTGATGCCGGTCTGAGGCTGGCATACACTTATGAACCTGAATGTCACAATAATTTGGGATTTTTAATGGCCTATTTAAACCAATGTGTTTTTCCTGGATGGAATAATTATAGCACACTGTCACTGCAGACTCTCCTCATCTACATATGGTCTTATAGGTAGGTAGCTGTGGCTGTGTCGGTAGATTAGTCATCTTGCGATTAGAAGGTTGTAGGTTCGATTCCAGCTTCCTCCTGCCACATATTGATGTTCCTCTGGGCAAGACTGATTTGCATATTATGGGTGAATGTGACTGTAGTGTAAAGTGCTTTAAGTGGTCAAAATGACTGGAAAAGCACTATATAAGTTCAGTTGTTTTACCATAGACAGATAGTCAGTCAGAAGTGACGGGCATACAGTTAACTTGGTTGGTTGATTCTGGAGAACCATTCATACATTTCCAGTAGGTTTAAGAGCTAGGCCTTGGCAAAAGTTTAATGTCATCTTGCTTCATCCAAAACCAGCTTTGGTGTGTGTTTGTCCAACTCTAACTTAGTTGTCTATTTAAGATGAGGCTAATAAATCTGGAAATAGTCCTCCTCTTACTTTAGGGGTCAACCTCTAACTTCAAATTGGGCTGTCTGGGCCAGCTCAAACGGAGCCACTGCTCTTGTGGCTCCATTTGGTCTGATGCAAAGACGCCAAACCTGGGTTTGAACCCAGCCTCATCCAGGCTCCACTGGCAACAAATCAATGGCCATGCTGTTACCAACTTGCTGCGCAGATATTCTTAGTATTAGAGAGCATCAAATGTTTGTTGTCATTATGCAGAAAGCTCAACTTTAAGTCTAAAAGTTTCATCCACAGTAACTTTGCCCTATTCAAGTGGGCCTACTGCTTCTTTTATGGTTGGAATCCTCTCACTCCATTGCCATCTGCACAATGATACCAGTGTTCAAGTACTTCCCAGTTTATGTAAAACTTGGACCTGGGTTGTTTACTTTTCAACACCCTTTCCAATTTTCCTTCATCTGAACCTGACAGTTTGGGTCATGTGTTTGAAACTTAAGACACAATATAGGAAGCACCAAGGCTAAAAACTACTGTCACTTGAGTTATGCTGGAACAGCAGTGTCAGTGTAGGCATGAACTGAGATGGAGATGGTAGTTTGCTCCAATATTGACATCTCTTGACAGTAATTTAAAATATACTAAATTAATTTGTCAATTCCCCTCTGGAGAGACGTCCAAGCCCAAGAACACTATACCAGCTGTCAGGCGTGGTGGTGGAAGCATCATACTGTGTTTTGACTACTGGTGCATTTGACTAAGTGGAGGAAATAATAAAGATACCTCCAAATTCTTCTGCCTTCTTAAGCATTTGTGTTTAAGAAGCTAACTTAAGCACAACTGGACACTAGGCTTCTGGAGTGAAAACCTGTGAATTGTCTTTGAAAGCCAACTAGATAGTTAGAAACTCAACCATTTAAATTAGGATTGCAACTTTTGATTAAGAAAAGAGGTTGAATGTTGAGCCAGGATATTGTTGGTTGCTACAAAAACCATGTGAGTTTGTTGCTATTTGATTTGTGTCCTTTGATCTAAATACTAGGTACATTTTTGACCATGCACGAAATAAAGAAAATAAGCAACATGAGTAAACCTGCGGACCAAATTTTAGCTATCCTGCAATAAAAGTTCATAGCCCTAAATAACATGACATTTGCGGCCAAAGTATTGCAACTGTGCATAGGTTTGCTATTATTTCCATCCAAGGATGGAAGAATCAGAAACTTGAGCCCATGCAGAATGAAGTATAAAAGAGAATCTGTTGGAGAAAGATTGACTTTGTTCAATGAAGAGACGCTGTCGAACCGTGGAGGCTCGCTAAACGAAGAAAACAAATGGAGAGGAACTGAAAGACGATGGTTATGAGATCCTATTCGATACCTGGGTATCTTTTCTTCAGAGGCAGGAGCTGCTCTGAGCATATAGGGTTTTTTTGTTTGTGTTTTTTTTTTTTTTTTTTTTTTGGTGGGGTGAAGAGGGGAAGTGTTGACCGTGCCTCTAAAGTAGGGGATCTATTTATAATGGCCTAGTGCTGTCTCTGGAGCTGTCCACAGCCGAAATGGATGGGGATTCATGCTGTTTCATTTCAACCACATATCCTCTCCTCTTCCTCCTCTTCTATCTCCAGACTGAGTTTCTTTCTGATAATACTCAGATTCTTTGTATTTTATACCCCTTTCTTGTTTTCTTTTATCTCCTCCCCTCTTCTCCCATCCCTGCTTTGACTCTCCTGTGGGCTCTTATTAATTCGGACTGGTTTCCTCTTCACACTTTCTTTGATTTAATCCACTTTGTTTCCCTCTCCAGGCTCACTCCTTCCCCTTCCACCGAGGACGCACTGCAAAAAGTGGTCATCTCAGATTTGTGGCTCTCTCCAATTATGATCTTGCTCAAAAGATGTCCACCGGGACGAGCAAGTGCACACACTCGAGACTTGAGGGCAAGGCGACATGTCAAGAGGAGCGGGAGACGTGGATTATTCCTCCTCTCCGGCGATCCGCGGATGTCCTTTAAAAATCTTATTTGAATGTACACATTGTTCTCATGCTCCTGTGGGTGCCTGAATGCATGTTTTGGTTTCTTTGGGGGGTCTTCACCGCCCCTCCTGGTGTCTTGCTACTCAGAAGGCTGAGGTTTGTGGGAGAGGAAGAAGGAAGAAGGCAAGAGTGCTTTGAATTCCCCTGGTATAAGAAAGAGTCTCTGAAAGTTAGACGTACTTTAGTATACTTGTAGCCAGACTAATCATCGGTTCATTTAACGTATGTTGATATTTAAGCTCATTTATTTTGAAACAACTATTTTTGTAAAGCAAATTTGTATTGAGGTTTATTTATTGAACATATTTCTATGCAGTGGGCCAACTTCAAATATTCTAGAGTTTAGTGTATGACAGTTTGTTTAAATACTTCATTAGATTAATATGAACAATGTACTTTTTGTGCTATAAACACAATTAAAATGGATTACAACTCTACCCTTTGATAGGCAACAAATATGCCTGGGCAGCAGTTTTATTAAATTACTTCATTTCAATCAAAGTAAATTTATACTTTAGTAGTTAATTATTAAGATGTTATTACTTCACACATTATTTAGAGTTAAACATACAAAATATTACCAACAGCATGCTAAAGCCTTGTGGGACCATTTCCCAATCTGAACCTGGGTAAACAAAAAAATAAAATAAAATAAAAAATAAAAACAACGTTGCCCCCGTTATAAAAATCATGAATAAGAAATGAATCACAATTTTTGTAAACTCAAGTTCCTTTTCTCTTACTGTACCAAGGACTGCTGGACCTGTCAAAGAAATAATAGCATCACCTCAGTAGAACTAGTCTGACAACACGAAGTAGGCCAAAAGTTTTCAAACGCAAAGAAATTCAAGAGCAGTTGAGAAACAAAGTCATTGACGTCTAATTTCTAAGGAATTGGGACTTCAGAGAACCAGTCCGTTATTGAACAGACCAGGTGAATCTACATTGGAGTGGTCAATGCACCGAAATACCTAGAAGAGTGTAAAGATGACCTAACTAGGAAGTCTCAAAAGGACCAAGAACAAAATCTAAAGCACTGCAAGCCTCATTTGCATCTGTCAGAGTTCATGATTCAGCTGCGACACAGAAACAAGATGGCATCAGTTGGACGGTTTAAAGGCCAAAACCACTTCTGAGTCCCAACCATGAATCAATCAAGTTTATTTATATAGCACATTTCATCAATACTGAAGTTTAAAGTGCTTTACATCATAAAACCACAAAACAACAAACATTTTTACATTTTGATGAGTGCCATAAAAGAGCACAAAGACCGTCTCCCAATGTCCAAAGAGGCTCCACCCAACTCCTGTCACTTTTATGCAGATGACATTCAACTATCCTGCTCCATTAAGAGTTCTTCTAATTGTGCGATCTTGAGATTAATTAAAAACAATATGTGATCTTCAACTTCCCTCTGAGAGCAGCCTTCCTCTGACCTGTCAGCAGATGAGTCGTTTTAAATTCTGCCGTCGAGCCAAACTTAAGGAAGTTCGAGTTGTTTTTGAACAATCAATGTCACTTGAAGAACATTCAAAGAAATCTATCCAAAACGGTGTAGTCCGCAATAAAGTTGGTTTCAAACAGACCCTGGAGATGGCTATTAATGTTTGTCTTTCCTCTTCTTTAGATTATTGTAGCACACATTTTAAATTTTTTTTACAAGTATAAACAAAAAAATGCTTCAGTTGGCTCAAACCTCTGCAGCAATACACTTACATAATATATTCTGTCAACAGCATTAAGGATGATTTGTGTCCAGCTACATCTGGCATCAAACCAGTACAGCGTTTTAGAGAACTTTAGAGCGCCTTACCAAGGTGGTGTTTTGATGATCAGGGATTGCTTTGCTGCTTCTGACCCTGAAAAACCTGATGTAATTGACCGAACAGTGAAGGTTGCTCTCTCAGTGGAGGAAATAATCTGGCCGTCATTTTGTGCCCAAGGGCCAGAAGAATTATCTGAAGCACACCAGGAAGTTCACTTCTGAACGCCTATAAACGAGTGTAGTGAAGGTTTTTGCTGTGCTCTAGTCAAAGTTCTGACTTAAATCAGGTCGTTTGTGCTTGAAAACCTTCCAGTTGAGTACTGCAAAGGAGAGCGGTACAAAATTCCTCTACGGTCACATGATATTCATTGCCAGTTATTGCAACCACTTGTTATCACTTTGCCCACAATAGGTGTGAGTGGAAAGAACTTTGTCACAAATGTGAAAACAGCTTTTTGTGTTTTCTCTGATTATTGTCGTCTGATATTAAATCAGTGTTTAATGATCTAAAACAGTAAAGTGTGACAAAAAAAAAAAGTCAACAGAAGCTGTCAGGAGACAAATACTTTTCCACAGCCAGATCTAGACTAACAATAGTTACCACAGCATATTTTAAAAGATATACGCAGGTGTGTGGAATTTCAACTATTTTTACTACAGTTTTCATACGTGCAGCTGGAGAGGAACTGCTTCAGAGCCTACCACAAAAAATAAAAACGCCTGAAATAACCAGGCATAAAATCTGGTAAATTGGAGGCCAGGCATCACAATTTTCTCTGCATTTATGGAATACAGTTAAATGTTTAAATTGTTCGTTTGAAATTGTTTCCCCCTGTTATCTTCAAGTTCTTGTTCAGTGATAAACCTGACAATTTCAATTCTGATTTGTTTTTCTCTTTAAACTGTTTGTTCACAATTTGTAATAGACAGAAATGCTAAATAGCTATCAGACACTGAAAGCTGAGATTGTTCTGGAAGAAAAGAGCAAAAATACAGACTCAATGCACATTTTTTGAGAATTTTACAGCAATAAATAAAAAATTTAAAAAAAATAGGCGGCCCAGTTGTAAACTATGGTCATACGATTGAGATCAATTTGAAATAAGCTAAGGAGATTTATTCTCAAAAGAATCTAAAAGTGGGAAGAAAAAGGAAAAAAAAGGAAATGAAGGAGAAGAGGGGCAGACGGAGGAGGGAGGGGAGAGAAACAGACCAGCTGTGGGAGGGAGAAGACAATGAGCGGTGGGCATTGGAGGTTTGGTGAGATGTGGAGGAGGACGAGGACAGCCAGAAGGGCAGGTGGTTCTGTCATTAGCTCCAGATTAAAGCAGAGGGCAACTCCAGAGGACTCACCTCTGATTCACACAGTGGTTCTGCAGGCAAGGACGAGCCTCGCGGGAGACGCGGAACACATGCACACATGTGAGAGAGCGTCCGGGCCGGAGACGCTGGAGTGATTCACAGGATTACCCACGGGCCCGTGATTATACACACATAAATACACACATATAGCCGCACAACACCCCCTCCTCATTTACACCGTGACTCACAAGAACATGTCGACTCCCACACACACACATGATCTCTCACAGACACACACATCGCTGCACCACTTAATCAAATCTCCTGTTTTAATTAGGATTCAAATCAGTTGCCATGGGAACCTTGCCCCCTTGGAGTCTTAAAGGTAAGGCGCTGTGTGGTTTTTTTCCCTTCTTCTTCTACCTTTTTATTTTTTCCTCACCCCCTCGCCTCCAGTGACTCTGCGGGAAGCTGTCCAAGGAGGGGGACGAATTCATAATACCTACAGTGATTCAGCCCAATGTGTTCCACAATGCATTTTGCACACAGACACAATTTTTCTGGGGAGGCCCGAGGTGCCAAATCTGAACTTCAATTTGGGCTCAGTCACAGTAAGGGGCACGGAAATGAGGGGAAGGGTAGGAGAGGGGAAAAAGGAAAAAACAGAATTACGACGGCTCACGCTGCTATTCCTGATGATACGACGTCCTGGCTCTTGAAAAGGCCACGCGCTGGCATTAAGAAGGGGAGGTTTTTTTGCTTTTTTTTTTGCAGAGGCCTGTCCAATCAATCGGTGGCACTGTGAAAGTTTTCACATGGCAGGGCGCGTAAAAGCCTCTTTTGCGCCGCTCACACCGGTTGGTTTGCCATTCCCATTACAGCAGCCATGCTTTCAACAAGCTTTGGGCTCGCACAGATGTCCTACAACTCGACTCTTCAAAGAGGTTACAGGCTTGCTGATCAAAAGAATGCGCTTTAGAAAAGAAAGATCGCGCGCTGCACTTGGAGAATTCGCACAGTTTGATTTACTGCATTTTACAATGTTACAAACAGATTTTAATATTTTTTTTTTGGTGTGTATTACTGGACTGTGAGTTCGATGCCGACGGAATAGAGAAGTTGAAGGAAAATTATGAATGGATTTCAAAGTCAGATTGAAAATCATTCAACTTTGACATCTCTTTGTATTCAGCCTCTTTTGTTCAAGCGCTCCTAAATAAATAAAAATACTCTCAGGATAAATAAGGTCAACATTCTTCTGTGTGGATTATTCTTTTGCTTTTCATGGAAACTAGTCAGAGCTACATACAAGACAATGTCAGACTGAGACGCGTTGTCAAAACACTTGAAACAGGGTGGAGGCTCACATTAGCAGGAGAACTTCACTAACCATGTCAACATTAACCATGGAATAATATAGATGTGCGTTACAATGTCCTAGTCAAAGTCCAGACCTAAATCCAATCGAGAATCTTTGGCAAGATATTAAGTCAAATGTAGCCTTAGCTTAGCTTGAGAACAGTCAGAAATGTCTTCCTTTACATTTTCTTAGATGATGATACATACTCCAAAAGCACTTGCAGCTTTAAATGTTGGTACTATTCTCTTTGCACGTCACAATTATGCAGAATTTAGTGTCAGCTTAACAGATGATATCCAAAATGTAGTCATTGAGGTTTGTTGTTATTATGTGACAAAACAAGAAAATCTTCAAGGTGCGTGAACATACTTCTGGCAAAGAACTGTATCGATGTACCAGAATCGGTATCCTTCAGAATGTCAGCAGTTCTAACATTCGTGTTAATATTAATCAGACTGAGGAAATATTTATTCAGTGACTAATGCCGGCGCTCTGTTTAAAGTGATGTGGAGGCTTTAGTGTTAACACTAGCGTTTCATCTCACATGCTGATAAGACGAGCCAGAGGCTTATCTTTAAAAGACTGGATGAGAAAAGCTCAAAGTGCAGCCAAGCCGTGCCACCTTCATCCGTCCCGAGAGCCTTAATATCAGCTCAGGTGAAGGCTGGACGTGATGAATTAAGTGAGGAGGGGATGCCAAGCGAGAGCCATTAGGATACAAGAACTCGAGCGTTCGTCTGGCTTGCCGGTTGTCATGGTTGCGGTGTTTATCACCTCTTTCTGCCAACACGGGCCCAGGGGCAAATCAGATTGGCTTCAGACTGAGAGAGGGAGAGAGAAGGATACGGTGAGTGAGGGGGAGGACATATTGGCACAGCGGAGGGGTGAAATGCCAACACTCAGCAGAGTCAAGGCTGAAGAAGAGCACTGGACAAATGTCAATGTGGCTCATTCATGATAAGAGTGTATTTCCATCCATTTGACTCAGATTTGGGGGATTGAGACACAATTTGTTTACTACGCTGAAGGCTCTTTCTGTTTTGCTGATTTAATGCACAACAGATCTTCAGCAGATGTCAGGTGGCTCGTTGGAAGATCTCGAAATTCAGTGAAAACAGCATTATTAACCTATTATAGAGGTCTAGAGAGGCATCTAATCAGAAGTAAAACCTCCCCCATCTCGAGTGGCTTATGCCTGCCGCCTACCGGCCAAAAAAGCATCCAGGTCTAATATGACTGCACAAGTGGAGGGGAAAAGATCTGAAAGAGAGCTTAACTTTCATTCCGAGCAGGGGGGGGGGTCTCACAACAGCATTTATATCATCTTCAGCTCCCCCAAGCTGATTTAAATTCCGAAAGGATCAATTATAACATTAACTTATTATGAAAAGAGGCAAGCAGGACATTCTCAATCAGGCATCTATAATAGGTAACAGATGGTGTCGCCTTGTCGCTGCTGCCTGTCCCATCTCTGAGCACTGCTGTAACCACCGCTGACTGCCAGGCGCACACGTGGGAGCACCTGAGCCCCGCCCCGTTGATTTTGCGCAGCCAATCGGCGCGCGTCGTGGAATCCTCTCAGCCAATCACAGCGCTGTTTGTTGAGGAAAGCGGAATTGACATGATGCGGACGTCCTGCTAACAGCAAGGAGGAAGGTATGGATACATGATAAACACGCCGGCGTTAAAAGTTATTTCTACTGACCAACAGTTCTCCCAGGCGGTTGTTACACCCGTCTAACTTTCAACCCTGAGCAGAGGCGCTTCTTTTTATACACTAAGCTACATCTCCTCCTCGGTATTGTGTGTTTTTGGAGCGCAGAGATGTGGGGTTTGTTTCAGGGCGGTTGGGTTTTAGCTGACATCAAATTGAAAAGGGCGAAAGCCCCAGATAGCCGTTGTGAATAGCTGCATTGTGCTGGTAGGTTAGGCTTTGTGTGTGTGTGACAGCCCAGGTTCACACCTTTATCCCTCATGTCATATATGTATATATATATAAGAGTCCCGTTAAATGCTTTTGTTCACAATATTTCTGTTTGTTTTTGATGCCCGAAGGGTCTTCTTCATCATTGCCCTGTTCAGGCTGACACGGCGTGTCGCCGCGTTAACGACTAAATTCCCAGTGACGGCGAGCTGTCCTGTTGTTTACAGCCGCGCTCTGCTGTCAGTCCGCTGTGCCAAAGCCTCGTCACCTCTGCCGAGGATGCCGCAAACAAACAAGTCCACTAGCAGCCCGGCGGCTGACTCTCCGGGCTCGGTCCAGGCGGAGGCCCCGGCTTCCTGTGAGGAGAGCCGGGCTGCAAAAGATGATGGAGGAGGAGAGGACAATGTTGGAGACAGTGAGATCATCAAGTCACCCAGCGACCCGAAACAGTACAGGTACAAAGCGCTTTCTGACGTGTTTTGGTTGGTGAACTGCGGCTTTGCCTGTTTTGACAAAAGACCAGCACTTAATACAGCTGAGGAGAAGCACATTGGTTTGAAAAGTGCGGCATGCACTTAAATTCAACCCCCTCTGAGGTGATACTGTTCAGAAACATGTTTTACTTTTCTTTGTAAGAGGTCTTTCTTCCAGCTTTGCAAATCCAAAGACTGGTGCTTTCACGCCTCACTGACTGGTAGATTCAGTTCTTTTGGGCACCAAAATTGCAAAATTTGTTACATTCACAACTCGGGCGGTTCACACTCGCACTGCACTGTGTCACATGACGATTTAGGTCTGGCAGTTGACTCCTCCATTGGAACACATGGACGGTAAACGTCCAACCCAACTCTCAAGTCTTTTGCAGCCTCTAATATGTTTTTTTTTTCCTGGCATTGATCAATGTTTAGCCCCATTAATCGTCCTATGAATTACCAGCTTCCCTGTCCCTGTTAAAGAAAAACATGAAACTGCCATCCAATGTTTTGCAACTGGGATGTAAAACATCTTCAGGTTGATGTTTGTTGTCAGTCTTTCTTTACATACAACGTTTGGCATGTAATCCCAACTGTGAGATGGCTTTCAACAAGCTCTAACTTGGATTTCTTACAGCTTTTTTTTTCCAACGATGGTGTTATCTTTGCCAATCTCCCATTAAGGGAGCAACTAAAATTTATCCCGTCAACAGAATCCCTTGTCTGAGCTGTAAATCCTTCAGAGCCACCATGGACCTTCTGGTTACTTCTCTGAGTAATGCTCTCCTGTCACTTCAGAAGGACATCCATGTCTCATTAAGTTTGGAGTCGTGCCATCCTCTTCTGTTCAATCTGTCTTTTTCAAAAGACGGACCAAACAGTGCTCTGCGGAGTATTGCTTTAAAACCCGAGCCCTGCTTTAAACTTCCCCTCAACTTTCTGCCTGACCTGTCTGCTGTGCTCTCTAATGCTCTCCAGCAAACCGAGACAGCTGTGGTTATTCTGAGATTAAATTACACGCCGATGGATTTTAGTTACCGAATATAAGACTTCTGAAAGTATTTGGTTGCATTTCATGTAGGGCTGAAAATGTATGTGAACATCCAACCTTTTCCTTCCATTTCACAAAGATCTTCAAATCCTCATTGACAGGACATGCAAATAAGCGGAAGAAGATTTGGTTTGGGCTCAGCTGACTGAATTTATCGCCCCATGGCAGTAGTCCTCCCTGGGCAGCGAGCCATAAAGCCCTAACCAAACACTGCCTCTGGGTAAAGCTCCTGGGGTTTTAGTTTGTTCCCAGTCACAGTGTTTAATTTAATTTCACATTCACTGAAATCTATCAAGAAGAGCTATTTTCTTGGTTCGTAAATGTGAAAGTAGAGATAAAATGACCCAGATCTACTAACCCCAATCCACAAATGATATTGAGCTTCTCCTCCAGCTGGATCAGTGCATTGTTATTATTGCACTCTGATGATCTGATTTCATGCTTTAAGCACACATTGGTGCCCCGGGCCGCCGCGGCGCGTAGTCAGAAAATGTGCTGCGGAAAAAGAAGCACAGAACAAGCCTCAGAGGGTTCGTGATGGAGCCTTCAAAGTAATACATGATTTAACAGCCCTCCTAAAAATCGGACAAGAGAAAGAAGAAAGTCGATGAAACTTGCGACGTTGGAGTTCGCCAAAGGTGGTCGTGTGGTTTTTACCTTTAGTTTTATGCTCCTCAGGTACATCGTTTTAGACAACGGCCTCGCAGCTCTGCTCATCTCTGACTTCAGTGGGCCGGTGGTATCAGAACATGATGACTTAGACAAAGAAGAAGAGGGGGAAGATGATGATGACGACGACGAAGAAGAGGAGGAGGAAGATGAAGACGATGAGGAGGAGCACGAGGATGAGGCTGACGTGGATGAATGCAGGGAAGACAAAAAGAGGGCTAAAAAGAAGAGAGGAAGTGCAGACAAACAGGTACGACACTGGTGTTTTACTGAAAAGCCTCTATTAGACTGTAGCCTGCTGTACAAACGCTCAACATCCATTGAGTTTTCCTTTAAATGCAGATATGTTTATTTTTGCAACTTACATTTTTTCACTTATATTAAAACATTTAAAGAAAAAAAACAACAAAAAAAAGTGAAAGCAAAAGGATGAGTACAAGTCAGCAGAGAAGACAACCAAAAGTTTCAGAAGAGTGACAAAGTTACGCTCGTAACGGCAAACTTGGTTTATTAATGTGGAATAAAATATGAATCCAAAGCTGTTACAAAATGTGTGCAGTTTGAATTCAGTTTCATGAAGTTGAGGTATATATGGTAACATTTCCAGTAATTACAATAAAGTCTGAGCAGATGTACAAATGCAGCAGTTTGGATACCTAGCAAACCAACATCCCCTGGAGGGCCTTAAAAGCAACATGGCACTATCCTAGTGTGACTGAAATTTACAGCAGTGACAAAACTCAGAAAGCTCTCAAATAAACACAAATTATTCTCCTTTTCTGACCAGATTTGTTACACAGTTGTGCATGTCTGCATGTTCCCTGATGTAACTTTATGTTACCAAGCCATCCAGTATTTGTGCAGTTCTCAGTTTCTTCACCTGATTAATTTGCATTTATTCATGGGAGATTAGTTGCACTCCAAAAACGTAGTCATGAGAACATTATTCCAGGTACATTGTCTGATGCAGCGCTCAAATGCTACGAGTCCATGTGGAGTTAGTTTAGATACAACATGTCGTTTTGCTTTAAGACGTCACTTAAAGGGGCGGTACTATGCATTTTCCTGGTACGCAGTGCTATTTTTATAGCACAATCGAGGTTTGCAATTGGACAACTTGAAACTGGCCTCTGTCTCTTTAAGAAGCTCTATGATACCGGCATAGATATTTGCATGAAAAACACTCACGGTGCCTTTCTCTGTGTTGCTAATTGATGGCCATCCATTGCTTTGACATATTCCTGTTAAAAAGGTCATTTTATATTTATCCAGTAAACAGTCTGTGTCCTATGAACAATACCAGTCCACTGGTCTCTGGGGATTCAGATGACACGCCATCATCCATGTATAGTACAAGGTTACCAGGCTTTTTACTGTTAGTTATTTATCTGCTGCTTTAGAAAAAAAACAATAGAAAGGCTGATTATGATTTATTCATGTTCTATGTTTTTAGTATTCAGAGATTTTTTGTCATTTAAAAATATTTATTCCACGTAAAATTAGGAACAAACTAGAGCTTATCTGACTGCTGATTAAAGAAACTTTTGGTGCCATTTTCGGTGTAGACCTAGTAAATTTGCATCTTGCTCAACTTGTCAGCAGCTTTCATCTCCTTTCTTGTTGTCTCTCAAAGTTCAAAGTATTTCTTTAAAATCCCGCAGAGGGTCCAATAAAGTGAAACTTCCTAATGCATAATTCAACAAGTCCATTTAGGTACTTGCTTGAAAAACAACAGCCGATTCTTCCAGGGCGAAATTGCTCTGAACAGTGAAACAATGAAACAAAAGAACATTGAAAATGTGGTCAAAGCTCTAAAGACACAAATTTCAATATTGTTTTGCAGATTCCAAAAAAAATTAAACCTGAACCTCAAGTTTCTCTTTTTTTCACCTGACAGCCTTACCTGAGACCAGCTCTGTCACCTCTCAGACCCAACACTGCTTCCTAACTACTAATTAGAGGGAACTACATTTTTGAATTAATTGAAGTTGCTTATCTAGAACATTTGATGAATTTTTACCAGGCCAAAAAAAAAAAAAAACTGCACTTTTGGTCTCTACCCTTAAACCATGAATATAAATTGCCATATTACTGTATTTCTTAACTTAGAGGTAAAGTCAGACATTTGGTTTATCCGTAAAATGTGACAAAAATAACAAGTTTGCAGAGGACCTCTTGTAAGAATTTTAACATGCTGTGTTTTGGCTGGCATGATGATGCAATATGCGAGAAATATGTTTTGGGTTTCATTTCTTTTGGACCTTAACTTGTAAGTGTTTTTCTTTTTTCTTTTTATTTCTTACTTTACTGAAAATACAGCAATCAAGACTTGGGTACACATGTTTTAGTTTTATTTTTGAGGATTTTTCCTAGTGCACATTGTGTAAATTACACATCAGTACTTGCACTCTAATATTTGAATTAATGTCTTTTAGGGAATTACAGACAGATCAGCATTCTTCCAGGTAGAGTGCCCAAATTGCTTTATCCCTGTAATATAACCAGATGTGTTACTTCTTCAGATGACATTTAGCCTTTTATTTTTTTTTTATTGCAGCTGCAAATTTTAGCCAAACTTAAAGGTGTTGAGTTTTGAGAAGGAACTTCTCTCTTGCTGATGTTAAACTAACGTCACTGTTTTGTGTTCAAGCACAACAGTGATCCCAAAGACACATACGAAGTGAGTTTGGCTGGCTTACATCGTTAGAGGTAACTTTTAAGGCTAGCCGATAAGAAAGTTGGGCTAGTGTTTCTGATTGGAGGATTGATAAAATATGAGGCCGAAGCTATACATAAAGCTTGTTGATGTTTACCCGAAGCCTGTGGTCAAGTTGGGATATCTAATCAAATATTAATGGGCTGCGAAAAAAAGTCATTCCTTTCCACTGTCACCTCATGCTTGATCAGGATTGGATTATTGCAAAGTCAAACAATAACTTGGTTTCCTTATACCGTTTCACCAGCTGGCATTACGAACTAAATTTGACTGCTTTGTTCTGTAACTTGGATCAAATGGGAATGGATGTCAATGAATTTGACCTACTTTTAAGATTGGAAAGTGTTGGGTTTACTTTCTTTATATTTGATCACTTTGTTTTGTAAAGTGCTTTGAGCTGCATGGAAATACAAAGAACTGAATAATGAATCCTCTGGAAAAAGAACAGTTCAAATGCATAATAGAACAAAAGTGAACATGCTATCTAATGCATTATGCAGTGAAACCGCATACAACCAACATGGGATCACTCAATGAGAAAATAAAATGAATGCATGCTATGATACATAGCAGCAAATGATGCGACTGCATTCTTTTCCCCTGCTCCCATTACCGTTGTGTCTCTTCTTTTGTTCTTCTTTTGTTCTTCTCTGCAACTGCGTTGCTTGAAGCTATTTAACAGTCACACTACTCTGACAATCAGGACAAGTCTCAAAGATAATTTGATTTCTCTGTGTTTAAGTCTGCAGCGGCTCTGTGTGTCGGCGTGGGCAGCTTTAGCGACCCCAGCGACCTCCCGGGCCTCGCTCACTTTCTGGAGCACAGTGAGTAATTAACGCCGGAGAGTCCAGTCGAGTTCCTTCTTTTCAGCGCCTTGATACAAAACCGAGACGGGACAATTAAGGGGCTGATTCAGTGTGAAAAAGGTAAATTGGAACAGTGGATTCTGTAGATTTTATCCACACTATCAATCGGGACGTTTCATACCAAATGATTTTTGGATGAGAAAAGCTCCTAACTGAATGAAGTTAATGTGAGATTTAGTCAATTAATCCAAATTGTGGAAGAAAGGAGTCTCAGTGCTTCCTTTCTTCCTTCCTTAATTTATTTATTTTTTTATGTAAACCTTTTTCTTTGAAGTGAAAGTTAGCCCTGTCACATATTTCTTTTCTGCTGCTACATTCAAAGCATTTTTATTTTCATAGATATGCTTTGAATTTAGAGACTGGAGAGTTATCGTCTTGTGCGTACAGTTTTACTTTTGAGGCTTTTTTTTTCTGTGTGTGTGTGTGTTTTTTCTTTAGTTATTATCTAGTTCAAATAATCCATCTTTAGAACACATCTGTAGGGCCTGGCACTGCAAACCAGCGTCAGATCCTTGTGTAAAATGTCAACTCTTCTTTGCTGAATGATCGCCCTCAGGGCTTTTCCTTCCTATGTTTCTCCAGCCTCAGTAGAACGGGTGACGAGGTTGTGGGAAGGCAGCGCAGCTAACCGTGCCTTAGGAAGATCGGAGGCAAAATTTTCTATTAATACATTCTACCATCGCTCTTTTAATGTTGCCACTGATACCCATGTTTTAATGCGTTTTTGTTTCTTTGCTGTACGTGCCTTGTTTTCTTGTTTTGTCACGTTCAAGATCAGTTAACGGGATGTGACAGCTCTCAGAATAACCCTCTCCTGAGGCCATGGTCATCCAGTGTGTGGAGGGGGGCAAAGGACATAAAATTTTCTTTTAGGCTTTTTTTTGACCCACTTTTCTCTGCTGCTTTTATTTCCATTCAACTCATTACCTGCAAAAAAATCTAATCCCCCCCCCATGCAGACATTTTTCATGTTTTGTCATATCGCCAGCATACTCTTCAATTAATTGGATAAGACGTAGCATGATCAAGAAAGATGTTTTAAAAGCTTTGATGGGTACGTCTGAAACTCGTGGTATTCATATGTATGATTCCCCCAGAGTCAAAACTTTGTAAAATCTCATTTGCTACAATTACAGCTGCAAGACTTTTTGCATTCCTGTCAGCTTTGACGCAGAAGAAGAAGAAGAAGCAGCAGACATCCCTAACTTCCATTTTTGCAGAATAGCTCAAGCTTTAACAGACTGGACAGTAAGGATGTGTTCAGGAGGTTCTTAAGTAAATTTAGGTCTGGACTAGAGGTGGACAAAATGGACTCTTACCACAATGTTTTGTGGTGCTTTTGTGATAACAATAAAAAAATATGATAGACTGTTTATTGCTGCTTTTTTGGATAGCTAAAACAGGAGCAATATTCAAAAGCACAAATACTGTTATTGAAAAACATTCCCATATAAAATAGGCTTCTTCAGGATGCCAGTTATTAAAAAAAATTTTATTTATAGAACTAACCTGCACTAATTGCACATTCTTTCTAATTTACTGGCATTTATTGATGTTCTTGTTGAACAAACAGCGGAAAAAATGATAAAAAATAAAATTTCTGACAGTATTGTCAGTTTTGCTGTTTTATTTGATGTCATTAATTGAAATTTATCGAGACAATGAAAGATCAAAATTCTTATCACGATAAGAAGTTTTTCACAACAAACGATGATCGATCCGAAAATACCTGGCAAAATGCCCAGCCCTCGTCTGGACTTTGACTTTTTAAAAGATTCAGATCTGTTGTTGGTCGCATTATAACATTTATGTACTTTTTGCACTGTATTCTGCAGTGGATGAACAAAGCCCAGTAACTTGGGTGAGGTCTCCAGCACACCTCCTCCTGTCTAAATGCCTCATAATGCTCTCCTTCCTCAGCCTGTCAGTTTAGGTTCAGTTCACATCGGAGGTCATGGTGGCCTCGACCACACATACTAACCAGCTGGTTATCTGATGGACAAAAGTGGTGAATAATTGTGAAGCGGAGGGAAAATGACACCTGGTTCTTAAATGTTTTTACATGTTAAATGGCTCAAAATTGCGGCATGCATTTGTATCTTCATCCCCTTTTACTCTCATAGCCCTCAGTAAAATACAGAATATTCAATTTCCTTTAGAAGTCACCTTCTCGGCTGGAAGACAAGGTCTCTCTTTGCCCTGCCAATTTTTGGTCCACACATAAGTCTCTTGGAACATTTGTCACCCGCTTTCCATTTTTGGACAGTGGACTGAATATTGAACATTGTCAGACTTGGGAGATAATCTCAAAACCTTCAAATTACGGCCAATTCCGCAATGTCATCCGTATAGTAAATCAGTGGTTTACCGCTAATCTTTTGATTTACGTGGACTTTGGGTAATGTAGACGATGGTCTCCTGCTTTTAATTATGCAAGAGCAGGACAAGTCGGGAGAAGAAAGCTGGTGCAGCTCAGACCGCCGCACATCTTTAGGATTGCTGCCATCAGCAGAGATAGCTGAACATTGTTCTTAGGTCATTAGTCATAAAGGAAACCCATGCTTATTTTTAAAGTTTGTCATCCGAACTGTCAACAAATGCTCAAAGCTTTGCTTGGAGCCGTGTGAAGAGAGACAAAGCTATCATTTTCTGAAATGCGTTGTCAGGCTGTGTCTGTGCTTGGCTCATTGTCCAGGCAAACAAGAGGACCCATAAATAAAATACACATTTTTCAGAAAGCCTCTGTGATGGATTTTTCATTTATGCTATTTTATTTATTTATCCATTCATTGATGTACAGTCACTTTACGCTTCTCCTCCCTGTCACATCTGATTTCCTTGTTGTATTCCAGTGGTGTTCATGGGCAGCGAGAAGTACCCGTCAGAAAACGGCTTTGATGCGTTCCTCAAGAAGCACGGCGGGAGCGACAACGCCTCCACCGACTGCGAAAGGACCATCTTCCAATTTGACGTCCAGAGAAAAAGCTTCAAAGAAGCCCTTGACAGGTCTGGAAACTAGAGATTTCCTTTGTCTTTGTGTGTTTTTTCTTTTTCTTTTTTTTTTCTTTTTTTGCTGCTGTCACCCTTAACAGGCAAACTTATTGAGAGCTATTGCTTGACTGACAGATAAACAGAAAAGAGAGAAACGGAGCAAGAGAAGATAATTCAAAGAGGCCATTTAGACACCGTGAAAACATGATTCTGCTTGATTTTAGCAATTCATTGCAATGACATGTGGCACTATCCATGTCCAGCTGTTAAAGGGTATACAATCTGTTGGTGTCTTGCACACTTTGGATGATGTTTAGGAAGTTATTTTCTTCCCAAAAATGTGCAAGCCTGCATTTGCATTTTAGCTCAATTCATAACCTGAGCTTTTAGGAAATCTCAGGAAAATCTGGAACAACATTTTTTGTGTTCTCAAAGACCAGTGCTGTTTGCAGCTCAGAGTTTTAAAAATAATTTTGTCTTATCAGACAAATTGTCTCATCTGTATTTTAAATTTAATTTCATTTTTTCCCCCTTAAATGTAAAATACTAATTTTGTGCAGCTTTGTACAACTGTACTAATTGGTATTTTCATTTGCAAATACAACATTTAAATCCAGTTACTCATGTTCATCTTACAGTTGAGCCCAAAATAATTCATACTTTAGATTTAAAATGATTTTTATTAATCTGAGAAGTTTTGTTTCTCTGCACCCTTCTGAACAATCTATTGAGCAACATTAGTTTGCATTACGGAAATCAAATGGTGATAATAGTTGCACGTTTCCACTGGTATGTTAACGATTTCTCTTTGGTGATTTTTACTAATTCTCCATTTCTTTTTATCTCCGTGTCTTGCTAAGCAAGCTGCTAATATAAACTCTGCATGGCGTTTGTTGTTCTCAGGTGGGCCCAGTTCTTTATCTGCCCCCTGATGATCCGAGACGCCATCAACAGGGAGGTGGAGGCAGTTGACAGCGGTGCGTCTCTCTACCGCTGCATATCCCTTGCTCTGTTCTGAGATGATAAATCGTACCTCATCTATTTGGGGTTATAAACATCGCAGCTGCTCATGTAGCTCTTTTATACTCCATCTATTGTTGTGTGTTTTTTTTTGTTGTTTTTTAAAAAAATCTTTTGTCTACTCCTTGTTTGTGTTTTGTTTTTCCTGTCAGAGTACCAGCTGGCTAAGCCATCCGACTCCCACAGGAAGGAGATGCTATTCGGCAGTCTGGCCAAACCTGGACACCCTATGGGCAAGTTCTGCTGGGGTAAGTCTGGAAAAACCACCACTGGGACACTTAACACACACTGGGCCTCCTTGGAGAATGTGCAGCAATAACACACAGGTGTGGTGAATAAAACACCAATTTCTCACTGCATTCAATCTTTGCTGTCCCGAAACTATCTTTGGTTCTTGTTAATCCATTCTAGGTAACGCTGAGACACTGAAGCAAGAGCCGAAGAAGAAAAAGATCAACGTGTACAAGCGTCTGTTTGCCTTCTGGAAGGAGCACTACTCTGCCCACTACATGACTCTGGCTGTTCAGTCAAAAGGTCGGAAAAATCAATCCCGTTTTTCATTCATAAACGCGCATTTAGTTAAGAGAAATTAACTTGATCCTCTAACTTATTTCATGCGGCGAAACAAACTGATTCCTTGGGGGGGAAAAAAGGCAATCTGCAGGTTCATAAATTAAACTGGCATTTGCACAAATAAGGTTCCTCTTCAACCATGTGCAGCCAGCTGGAGATAATTGCTGTCAGATAAAAATTATCCAACAGATTTTCAGGGTTTCGCTGAAAATGTCACACAGGTAATTAACTACTTTATTCCAGTAAAATATTGACAAGTGTTGAATTTTTTTTGTGCTCCGAACTATCATCCTCATTAAACCGATGAGTTAATGGTCCTCAGTATAAATATGATCCCTTCCTGTTGGGAGTCGTGTGTTTTTCTCAATCTACGGCGGTATTGGGTGAAACAGATGTGTCACAGTCATCCTAATTAGAAAAGCAGGAGACAACGTGTTAGACAATAAAACGTCTAAGAACTATCGGAACATGGTAATACAATCAAGTTCAAGTGTTTTCGAGCGACACCCAACTTCTTAATTTTTTTTTTTTATGTTCGCTGCACATCTAAATCCTTTTTGTTAAGGAATAAGCCTGATAATAATTTGCGTTATAGCAGTAGGGAAAACATAATGTTTCATTCATTTTGATGATATGCAGGAGTAGGTAATAAACTTAAAACTTTATTACAAATACTTCATAAACTTTATAGTGGTGGTGAAATGGCATGACTAAACTCAGCAGTGTTTTTGGCTGTAAAGTGTTCACTGCATGCAGTCTAGAACCCCTTGTTCTAAACCATAAACACTAATTATTGTTCTCCTCATGGAAACAATATTGAAAACAGAATTGCTCGTAAAGCAAAAGTCAAAATTCTAACTAAGGATGGTGTGTGGTTTTAAAACATCACATTGTGAATCTGTTGTCAGATTCGTGTGAATCTGTTGACCTTTCTGTCATAACACATGGTGGATTTGCAAATTTGACACCCTGTTAGAAATCTTAGTTAAGTTAGTTTACTTTCTCCACGAAACACTACTGCTTACAAAAGCTAATGTATGATGCTTAAAATGGATTAAATATGTCTGATTAGTTAGTCTCTCCCACTTTGCCTTTACTCTAAATACAAATAAGATCTTTCTTTTCAATGTTCTTATTTATCATAATTTAAGAGACATTAGAATTTGCTTAAATCCGTACAGGCAGGTTGGAGCCTTCAAAAATCAGTCTGATTTATGGTTTATGGTTGCTTTTTATATACTGCATATGTATATTTCTCGTACTTTAAAGTTTTTTTGTGATATGTGTAGTCATGTGCTTTATCAGAAACTCTTCAAAATTGTAATTTATATTTTAATATCACTGTAGTGCTTTCAAAGATGGGGAAAAAAAATACATAGAGTTGAGTATTTACCAACGTATTTGACTTAAAACCCTAGAATGAAGTCACAATTATTGAGGTGATGATACTGAAATGTCTGCACCTTCACTCTGTGGGTCTCTTAGAAAAGCTGGACACTCTAGAGAAGTGGGTGAGGGAGATCTTCAGCAAGGTGCCAAACAAGTGAGTATGTGAGAAGAGGCTCTCAACAACTGAAGAGGTGCCGCCGTTCCATAGATCGAGCCTCGAAATCCTTCTCTTAAAAGTGAAGGTCGAATCGTCCTTCCTCTTTCTCTGCATCCTGTGATTAATACATTGATCTTTATTTTCCTAATAGACCTGAAATGGATCCATTTATGTGAGCTAAGTGTGTTCTTATGTAGCTCCAGTTCTATTTGCTTTATAAGTCATTGGCTTCCCTCTTTTTTTTTCTTTTTTTTCTTTTTTTTAGGGAACCGTCGTTGTTACATGAAAGCCACATAACCTTCGTGTTTTTAAAGGCTTTCATTTCGTCTAAACGATGACAGGATGCTGCATTTGGCTAATGAGATTTTTTTTTTCTTTTTTTTTTTTTTTTTCTCCCGCTTTTCTCGTAAAAACCCTTTCATGTGATTTCAACTCATCTGGCTGAACTAAACTCATTTTCATCAGGCTCGAAGACATGAAAACATTTTGGAGTTATGCTTTTGAAAAAAAAAAATCTCTGACATCGGTTCCGTCACCTAGCTATAAAAATATTCAGCCTGTAGTTTTTCTCTGAATATAGTAATTCTGAGTTTCTTGGTGTTGGCTACGTTTACTGGCACCCTGGCTAAAGATGTGTGAAAAACCTTAATATAAATTCATTTGTTGGGTTAACATAGTAAGTAGATGGCAAAATGGAGAAAATCGGACCTTTTAATTTGACTCAAATTTTATGATAAGTAATAGCTCCTTTAACAAAATAATTGTTAGTATTTCATTTAGATTTAGAGACTAAGATGGCTGTCAATGAAGGCCGGTTCTGTGTCGACCAAACATTTCTTTCCATTTTAGGATCATTATCCATAGAAAGATCCAACAACACCCTTTTTCAGTTTGCTGGCAGAAGCCACAAGGTTTAAATTTAAATTCTCCTGGTTTTGCATAAAGTTGCTGTGTCTTAAAGGCCTTTTCTGGAATCGGATAACCAAACATCTGATTAGCTTGTTAGTTTTTGCTTGTAGTTGTTACGGAGACCCTTTGCTGCAGTACTCTTATAGTGATCTTTTTTTTTTCTTTTTTTTTTACTTTGCTTGCCATCCTGCTTAACGTGCAAAGTGGCATCTGAAATATGAGTCCTCATCCAACCCAGTTGCCTCTGGATATAAGAAATTGACTTCTGAGTCAAGTTATATTCACACCCCTGGGAAACGGAAAGTCGTGGATTACTAATTAGAATTTCCTTGAAACTCGGATAAACTTGAAAAGTAAAATATGAGTTAAAGGGATTGTTTGGAGGTCAGTGGAGGTTTGTTTTAGGGTGGAGCTAAAACATTTCTATCCCCCCCCACACTGAATAAATGTTGGTGCATTAAAGGCTCTTTTTGATATACAAGATAAGTAGTAACCCTAACAATTGATAGGCAGGGGTGCTAATAAATATGTCCAATGCTGTAGATGTATAAACGCAGTTTAACCAGTTGTTGTGTATTAACATCTCTTGTGTCCCAACAGCGGTCTGCCGAAGCCAGATTTCTCTAATTTGCCGGATCCTTTCGACACCCCAGCCTTCTGCAAGCTCTACAGAGGTATGGATCCCCTCGACTGCTGACGTCTGCACACATCTGGCAGGCTCCGGCTCAGCCTATAAATAAGTGTTGACGACTTGTGAGATTGTTAAAAGAGGCTGACGGCTGATTTAATGATGGCCTGTGAACATATGCGAGCTGTTAACCCGCTCAGCCTTACGGCCTCTGTCTCCCCATTCGCAGTCATTCCCGTTAGAAAAGTCCACGCCCTGACCATCTCCTGGGCTCTTCCCCCTCAGGAGAAACACTACAGGTGAGTCACAGTTCATGACGGACAAAGCTTTCACCTCGTTTTAGAGAAATTGCATCAAACCTATATCTTGTATTTTATTTTATTTATTTCCTTTTTCTTTTTTTTGTGCCTCTTCATGTAAACACAGAATTAGACCAACCCAAACATGCCATGTGTTGCCCCGATTGGAGACGGATTGCATCAGTGTTTCTTTCTTTCTCATTTTCATGTTCTCTTGCTCTTCATTTCAGAGTGAAGCCTCTCCACTACATCTCATGGCTGGTTGGTCATGAGGGCGCAGGAAGCATACTTTCTGTGCTGAGGAAGAAGTGAGTGTTATTGCTTTTGGTCTGTTTGTTTTTGTGCTTAGAGGACACTCCAGATCGCAATTAAAACCTCCTCAATTTGCCGGGTGTACGCGATCCCTTTCTTGCTTCCAGTGAGCGCCGAGCGTTTGAGCCCGATCTTCAAAACCGTACGCGTCGGCACGGTCGCACTTGACAGCGTGATTCATGCGTTTTCATCCTAGGATGTGGCTGCACAAGAGCATTTCAGCCTCTCGCTGTTAAGTGGCAGAGTGATTTGCCAAACCTGGTGAAGTCCCACAATGCCGAGGGCCCTTTCCAATGCTCCCCTTGCCATCTGCACCACTTGGAAAGCTCCTTGATAAAATATTCCTGTTTATTCTGTGCGCGTAGTTCACTTGTTGATAAATGGCGGCAGTGAATTTTGGAGCGCACTCGCTCCGAGTTTCTTGTCAGAGCAAACCCACTGATACAGAAGAGCGGCTGAATTTAAATGAAAAGCCAAGAGGGTGGTTTTGAAATTGGGCAGATGTTGTCCCCCTTGAGTGGAAACGGGGAAACAGTGATGCATCTCAATAAATTCGGAGATCAAGGAAAAGTTCATTTATTTCAAGCATTCAGTTCAAAAAAGTGAAACTCATTATGTTGATTCATTATCCAACGGCTATGTTTCACTTCGAGTCAAAAAGACCTTATTTATCCCGAAAGAAAATAAAATTTTGTCGTGTCATCCAAGCGACTTCAAAGAGTGGTGGATGGTGACGCTGCGGGCAGGAAGGATCTCTGGTAGCAGTCAGTCATGCAGTGAATCTGAAGAACCCTCTGACTGAAGACATGACATGCTAACAGCTAAACTACACGAGCAGCAGAGACAGTATTCCACATTAACTTGTCCTGGATGACACCATCAGTTGCAAGCACTTCTAATCCACCTCATTTGCTTTTGCTGCTCCTATTTTAATTTCTGTCTGACTGCCAGACAGCGACGTTGGAGTCAAGGATATGATGGTTGCCCTTTTTGCTCGATGGGAAGAGATGGTGTCAGCTTCCTTTCTGCTTTTTAATCCTGCCTTGAAATAAATATTTAAAATTGATGAGCATAAATCGGTTGTTTGAACAGCCGCTTGTTCAACAACGGACTTTATATCTTCTGGTCCTTATTGAGTGTCCATGGTCCTGATTGTTTTGGACAAAACTGCACCTCCAACATGACATTTTCCTTTAGTAATAGTGATAGCTATTGGCTGTAGTTATCTTACTTGGAATTACGTGCTTAATAAATCTTTACTATACACAAGTTCTCCTTCTTGAATTGGATTGAACTGAATCCTGCTTCTCAGAGCCGCTCTTTTGTAACTTGTTTTTCCACGGTGTTTGACAGTTTTGTTCACTGCCAGAAAAAAGCAAAGTGTCTTTGAAAGTAAAGCCATAATGTTTTTTTCTCCTTTGTACTTTATTTTGTTTCCAGCTTCTTGAAATGTTGAGGTCATCGTCTCTTCGAGCTGCACTTGAACAATAACCAAGTTTTTTTTTGTTACTTGAAGTGCAGAAGTTGTTTTCCCCATTTTTTACTGCTAATAAAACCCTTCCACACAGGAAGGACGAACGCATAATAGGGTGACACATCAACCGCCTAAATTTTTAGATGTTTTTTTTTTTTTTTCCCCAAGTCTCCTCACCGCTCCTCCAGGAAGGCAGCCAGGAAATGTGAAGTGATATTTCTGTCACTTAACACCCCGCGTACACATTTCAGCACTTAATTTGATTGCTGTCGGATTCCTGTTTGCAGCCTGGCTGTGTGAGCATGTGCCCTGCGTCGTGTGTGTCTTTCTGTAGGTGCTGGGCGCTGGCTTTGTACGGGGGAAACAGTGAAACCGGCTTTGACCAAAACACCACCTACTCCATCTTCTCAGTCTCCATCACCCTCACGAATGAAGGCTTCCAAAACATCTACGAGGTAAAGAAAACTGCCTGTTGCCGCACTTTTTTTTTATTAATAAGGATTATGAGGATATAAAACATTCATCTTCAGTTATTTGCTTTTGTTGTCTGATCATCAGGTTTGTTTCTATGACACCCATATTTAGATGTTCATATGTAAACCAATGAGAGGCTGGGAACACGGCCCTGCAGGCTTGTTTCCTCTTGTTTCCAAAGGTATTCTTGAGGAAGCTGTGTGCGTTGTCAGTTGCCATGACAACTAACTTGTTAACCTCAGTCACAGTGGAGGATTGTTAAGCGAGATGGCTGTTTGCCTCCCTTTCCTACTTAATTGAAAAATGTATCAGGCTGCAAACTTGCAACAATAGCTGCTGTGGAAAAGATAAAATAACCTTGGAAACATTTACTTTCTTACTTTGAATGAGTCGTGTTCTGGATTTTGTGCAGAAGAACTTGGTCTTGCGCGATCAAGGCGACTCCTGCAAATGGTGCGGCCTCACTGAGGCTCTTTTCTTATTTACAGCTCCTAAACTTTCCAGATTTTGTATCGTTGCAACCACAAACTGCATGTTTTTTATCAAACTTTTATGTGACAGACCAACAGAAAGTAGGAAACGGTGATCAGATGGAAGTGGGAGTATGCTCTGCATTTCTGTTTAGTGACACGGAGGTTTTACCTTCCAGCAGGACAACAACCCTAAACATGCATCCAGAACTACAATGGGATAGTTCTTAGAATGGCCCAGTCAATGTTCATGCCTGTATAAAACTGAAAGTATTTGGTAAGACTTGAACATTCATGTTGACAGATTCTCGCTAACCAAATCGGACTGAGATTGAACTCGTTTTAGAAAGAAGCGTAGGCCCCAATTTTAGTCTGTAGATGTATAAAGCTGACCTACCCACAAGACTTTCTGCTGCAATTACAGCTGAAGAAGGATTTTAAAAACGTTGACTTAGCGGTGCTGGATTCAAATACATTGACACCCTTTTCAGTTTTGGATTTTACTTAAAAAAGCACAAAAAATACATTAAAGTTTGCTGTTGGTAAAGCATAGCAGAGTCTATACTTTTCTTCAGTGTCTTGGCATTATTCCTTAGAATATCTGGTAGATTTTTTTTTATGTTCCTTTTTGTTTTTTGCTTTTTTTTGTTGTTTTTTTTTTAAATGTGCCTTTTTGTTGCTGTGTAGAAAGACTCAAGGTGGATGCCAAAACAGCTTTCAGTCATTACATGAAAATGTCAGTGTGCTGCTGCAGTAATGTGTGCCTGACATGCAGTCTGCTTCGCTTTTCCTCTTGTACGTCATCCAGTATGTGAGCTCCAAATGAAACTGATGTTGGCAACAAAAGGGCTCAGTGCAGTTCAGGAAAGTGCCTCCAGCTGCAAGGCTGAATTGGTTTGATGGCTTCATCTTAGCAGTTTTACTGTATGGTTGAACTACAAGATTATATGACTTAACGGTTTAGTTAAACATATTAAAATACCGTAAATTTGAAGCATCACTCAGAACACAAATAAGCACCTCTAGAAGAAAAAAATACAAAACAGTATGTTCTGTTCCACACAATCTCTGAGGTTCTCTTCACACCAGATTGTGGGTGTCTGCAGGACCTCTGACCACTCGTTCCCTGCTAATCACAAAATATTATCCCAAAAACAATTGAAATATGAAATCCTCAAGATCCTAACATCTTCTTCGTACACACCATCTTGCCCAAGATACCACTCAGTGTAGCTTCCTGCAGCTAGATGTTTTTTAAACCTCTGCAGGAATTCATCTGTTATAGTTTTTCTCAGTCTCTGTGGTGCATTTCTCAGAACAGAATTCAAATTTTCAAAACTGCTTTTTCAATCTTCAAATCATTGCCACTTGTGAACATATAAAGGGACAGTTTCATGCCTTTGAGCAGTTTGCAATCGCTTGTGTACATCAAAACAAGCGATTATCTACAATTCTCTGCTTTTCCTACGTTTTCAATTGCTTTTGTCATGTCTGTTGAATAGTCGGAAACTGCACAACATGCAAGCATAATTGCATTGTATTAGTCTTAATATTTCATATTTTAGCATAGACCTCTTCCTTTTTTTCTTATCTGTCCTGAACTGGTTAATTGCTTCCAGATGAATCCTGAGTTTCTCCAACACGGATAAATATGTGAAACATAACATCAACCAGTTCTCTGAAATAGCATCTCATGAACCATCAACTGGCTGGTAAGTATATAGTGGGAAAAAAACACAATGTTACATTTCTGACAATGGAAGGACAAAGATTTGGACGAGTACAAGAACAGGAGGATGAGGAGTTGGAAGGAGAGGCTGAGGTTTCCATCGCTCAAATATCATCAGGATATGATTTTCAGCTCACAACAAGATGCTGGTTGACTTCCTCTCATCCTGCTCCTCTTTCCTCAACCCCTTGGAGGAGTTTTTCACGGCATGGAGATGGAAAGTATAGGAAGACTGCGCTGTAATTCCTGCAGCAACGTTTGTAGTTCTCCTTAAGGACATTGTCCTATGAGTTCACATGTCTACGCTTTCTTCCTTCATGCTCTGCATTGCTGTGTTTTTCTGCATATTACAGTGACATGGTCTTTCAGCAAAGCACAAGAAAAGCGTAGATGTCCAAACTCTTGCCATTGATCCCCCACTAATGTCATTTGCAGTACTTGTTATCAAAACTTTAGCCATAGTTTACAACAGAACATCCCACCAGAGTAACGCTGTTGTATTGACAACATGACTAAGCAATTTGACTGTCCTATCAATCTTCGATGAAACAAGGACTTGTCATTCTGAGACACTGGCATGTTCATTGAGGCAGATATTTACTTTTGAGAGATTATATAAGAAACTGCATTTTGCATGTAATCAGTGTTGTTTAGCTTTTTGTTTGAATTGTTTTGAGAAATGCACCATAGTGACTGATGAACACTGTAGTATAGGAGGTTTCTACTCCGCCATAAGTTTGACTTGAATGCGTTGGGGGATAATAGTTATTTAATATTAGCTGGTTAACTTGCGTTGCACAGCCATGGATAGTTGTGGTACAGCAATACATTACTCTGCTCTGCAGATGAGAGAAGAGACGAAGAACATGGGTAACTCTTGCCCTCCGTGTCAGTTTATTAAAAGACATTAAACTGTTCAAACAGAAAAATGTAACGGAGCAATTGAGCAGTTTTGAAATTGTTTTAAAATATGAATCAAAAACCATCAGTGCCTGCCCAAAGATTCAGAGACTGTTACAAAAAAGTCATTTTTTTAATTGTGCAAAATGTAATGATGACCTCTGTCTGAGATTAACAGTAACATATCGGAGGGAGAGGTTGAAGGATGTCAAGCGCATAAAAATACACAATGATCTTTACTATTCTGCAAACGCATCCTGTGGCAGATCGTCATGGATACATTTTCTATTTTAAAATGTTTTTTCCTTTGCTCTGTTTCTAGACAACTCTTTATACAATACCTAAACCATTCCCTTTTTTAATCCTAAAAAAGTCATCATCCAACATCCTAAGACACAAAAAACAAACATGTTGAGTTAAATCTGATCAATGTAAGAGCTGCTGTGGTAATTCTTGAATTTTAATTCTTCAGCTTTCTTAGAGTTTGCTTTGTAAAACAAAAAAAGCAAAATAAATATATATTATCTGAATTTTTTATGGTTTAGTCACTATTATTAAGCCATTTCACTGTAGATCTTTCTTGTCATTCACATTCTCCATCTTTGCAACAAGGTCAATGCCAGTGACCTTTCTGTATTTCTCTGCTTGTTGCCTGGCAACTGGTGTTGGCCAAGAAAAAGTCTGGTACATAACCCCTGTGTAAACAAGACATAATGTGTTAATTAGAGAGACTGAAGGGTTCCCGGTCGTAAAGATAGTTCAGCCAATCAGCCGCTGGCAATTGCTGCATGCTTAGCAAACTAACAAATAAATGGTGTCCATCTCTGTTTTTAAGACGGAGTCGGAGCGGTCCTGCAAAATAAGTTAAATTAAGAAGACTTATAAATATTTTCCATGTTAGACAGTCTTTTTTTTTTTTTCTCGGGTATGAAACATCCCCGACTAAATCACATTAATATCCCACTCATATTCCTTCTGTGATAGTTGCTGTCATAATGTTAGTCGAAGAGAAGAGAAGCTGAGTCTTGATCACCCTTAAAAATACTCAAATATTTGAGTGAGGGTCTGGTCCATTTAGGATCAATTTGTATGTTATGAACTTTATTTATGAACTATGTTTATTCAACAACTAATTACTGTGCATAGTGTTTTATGACAAAATTTAAGATTAAAAACCAGTCAACAAAAGTTAATTAAACAAGCAGCTTATAAAAATCAAAATAATTGGACAACAAAAAAAACCCTTCAAAGCTACACAAACCTAAACATAACTTTCATCTACGTGACAATAAATAGTTAAAACCTTTTTAGCAGTTGAAAACGAATAAAAAATATGAATTTCCCCCAAATATTTACTTAAATTCACCATGATGGATCTGGCGAAATAACCGTGTCCCCAGAGTGAGCCTTTATGTTTCTAATTAAAAGATGGAAACATAAACGATGTCAACATTTGTCGACGTGAACAAAATGATTAAAATCAATATTGATGGTGAGTTAAGTGAGTTTGGAGAAGACTCTGGAAAACATTTATTTTCAGATCAGTTTGGAGAAATAATTAAATATATTGGAAGGGAAATTAATACTTTCTTTAGACTGTTTTCATATGTCAAAAAGCAGAGATTTGGATCACAATCCTTTTGATCAAAAGAGTTTAATATTCTAAGGAGCGACATAATGCCACCGCAATCTCGCACACTGCACCTGGTGCTTTTTTTTTAAGAGGTTCCTGCTTCTTCCCTTTTATCTCCTTCTCCTGTCCCTCTGCATCCGTCTCTTCATCCTCACTCCTTTGCCAACTTCTTCTCCAGTCCCTCTTGTGCAACTTCACGACCACAGCTGACGCCTTCATCGTCAACCACGATAACCACTACAGCATTTTAGCAAAGAATTCATTATTTCTCTTTTTCCTAAAATCTCTTCTTTTGTTGTAATAATGAAGATATTTTTACTACTACCTGATGAGTTTATCGACTTTGACGCTTTAAGTGGTGCAACATGATCAAAGCTGCACCTTCTATCATTCAAATTAAAAGTTGTAAAAAATCTTTTCTTTTTGTACTTAAAAAGAAATTTGGGTTAATCACGTTCCCTCTTGCACTGTGCTTGAAGTTTCCTTCATTTTTACTTTTCAAATTAGCAACCTCGCTTTCATCACAGTAAAGGTTAAGTGAGGTGAAATTATATCACTTTTACACAAAAATGACTTGCCAGTAATATTAGCAATCTGTAGTTCTACGTGTGCAATCATGTAGAAAATGTCAGCTTTTCTTTAAAAAGCAACTTTTAACATGACACTCTATGAAACTTTTTTTTTATCGCAAATGATTACTGTCTTACTGTTTTATAAATTTATCATACAGCTGACATGCAATGTAAGCTGATTAATTACTTATTATTTATAACCAAGATAGTTTCTGCTGCTAATAGGATACAAATGTATTCTTTTAACAGAGCCTCTCTTTAAAAATCCTGAGGTTTCCGTTTAATCTCTGATATCCTTGTCTGTGTTTTTTGCAGGTCACTGATCTGGTGTTCCAGTATCTGAAGATGCTGCAGAAACTCGGACCACGGCAAAGGTACCAACACACTCAGATTCACATACTGACACAAAGTAGCAACAAAAACGTCTTCTAAAAACAAATTAATTTTTTTTTTTTTTTCCTAAAACTGTATTTTCTGCATTTTATGACTTAGCGACAGTATTTAATGTGTTTGCCTTGCTGACTGCTCGTGTGTCTGTTTGTTGTTTTTTGTTTTAACCTGCTTACTTGAGGCACATGTTGTGATGTCTGAGGTTTTCTTTCGAATGAATAAAAGTTAGAACTTTGATTATTTTTCTCGATGCCTTCAGAATATACGAAGAGATCCAGAGGATAGAAGCAAATGAGTTTCACTACCAGGAACAGGTAAGGATATTAACACAAATAGCTGAGGCTAGAAATATTGTGTTGTATGAGGGGAGAAAAAAAAAAAATCCTGTTTGCTTTCCTCCTTGTCAGATTGACCCCATAGAGAACGTAGAGGACATTTGTGAATGCATGCAGTTGTTCCCGAAGGAGGACTTCCTGACAGGAGATCATCTTATGTTTGAGTACAACCCTGAAGTAAGTAGCTCAGTCGTTCTGGGATTTACATTCCGAAAGGCAGCATTTCTCTTTTTAGACAAAGGTGTTAATGAAACAGGTCACGCAGATGTAAAAAAAAAAAAAAAGTCTGGGTTTTGTACAATAATGAATTTGCGGCTTACGTCTTTCTGTATCAGAAACAAGCTGTTGGAGTTGTGCACCTGTCTTGTGTTATGGATGGGAGCTACGATCTAATTCTGGCTCTTCATTTTGTCTGCAGCCTCAGTCACTGTGATATGCAGAATGCTTCTCGCAGTCGCTGCCTTGTAGAAAGGATTCATTCTCCTTCAGCTTTTTTTTATTTTTTTGCGTTTTGTCAAATTACAGAACCAAACTTCAAAGCGCTTCACTCTATTGTGCAAATAAATCTGAAAAGTGTGACATGCATTTGCATTCAGCTCCACCCCGAGTCGGTACTTTATAGAATCACCTCTCACTGCCGTCTCTGCCAGCTTGTAAAAACAGCAATTTTTCAAGTTTTGTTGGTTACCAGTTTGATCTGGGCTTTGACTGGGCCAAATTTACTACACCAATGTGCTTTAATATAACCTGTTTTTTTAGTAGCTCTGTCTATAAAGTTTGGATTGTTGGTCTGCTTGAAAGACCCTCGTACCCGATAATTACCTGTATCTGCTGAACAGAAAGCATCACCGCAGCATGATGCTGCCACTACTGTGTGTCACATTGGATGGTGTGTTTAAAGGTGCTGTGAAATGTAGGTTTTTCCAGTCAGAACATTCTGCTTGAATTAACATCAATACAGTATAGAGCTGATCTGTCGATTATTTTTTTTCAATTAAGCAATAACTAAACAGCAAAACGTTTTTTTTCTTTCTTTTTTTTTTTTTTTTACAGAATTTGAACCACATGACGCTAAAGCTGTCATTTACATATTTACAAGTTTTTTTTTAATCTTAATTGCAAAATGTTTATATCTTTTGTGCAGTTTTAGCTTAATTACTGCCCTGAGTGTTTTCTTTCAGCTAGTAGCCTGTGTTTGACTCTTTATACTCCTATTAACAATTCATCAATTACTAAATTAGTTGATGTTTATTTCAATTATCGCTCTATCATGATGAATCCAATTAATCCTCCCAACATAGTCTCCCCTGTACTTTTAATCTTTTCTGAGTTACAATAGACTTCTTGGTTGTTGCTTTTCTCCTTTCCTCTAATAAATGTTCATGCCTGACCCGTCAGTGTAGATAGATGTTACCTGACAGTGTTTGAAAGTTCAAGAGGGTATGTAGTACTTTTTTTTTTTTTTTTTTGCGAAACACTGAAAATAAATCGTTTAGGGAGCTGCTGTGACATGTGCTACAAACTGAGCTTGTTTTCTTTGTGTGTTCAGGTGATCAGTGCAGCTCTTTCTCTGCTAACCCCAGAGAAGGCTAACCTGATGCTGCTGTCACCAGAACACGAAGGCCAGTGTCCCCTCCGGGAGAAGTGGTTTGGCACACAGTACAGTGTGGAGGGTATGTGTGTGTGTGTGTGTGTGTTGTTTGTTACATTTTAATAGTGAAGCTGAAGAAAAAAAAAAAACTGATGCTGCTCGGTGTGACCCGTAGCCCATATAGTGGTGGGAAAAGCCAGCGCGACAAAGTCAGAACATTTTAATTAAAAAGTGTACAGAAGTAGGCGTTAGTGCCTCAGGTTTGCTACTATAAAGCGATTAAATAAATTAGCTTTATGCATTTACGGCGAAGTTTTCTTGCGCGCTGACGAATGTGTGAACTTCATGCAGACATTGAGAAGAAGTGGACGGAGCGATGGAGTGGAAACATGGAGCCAAACGGTGACCTCCACCTTCCTGCAGCGAACGAGTTCATCGGTGGGTAAATAAGCGCCTCTAAACCCAACAGAGTGAGAAAGTGCCCAGTTGCGTGCTACATAGCAAAGGGTCAGGAGTAAACAAGATTGTGTGTTTGCTCTGTATTCACCCATCCAGTAAATACAGTCATTACTGCAGTTTGTCAGGAGGCTTTTTCATGTGTGACTCAATTGTTAGAAGAGTTGGAATTCAAGCTAAAAGTCGTGAGCTCCCAAAGCAGAACAATTGATCTTTGTAGCTTTTCGGTGGACGCAGTGAGCTTGTTTATTTCGCTTTACTCTTTTTTTCTTTTTTTGAGCTCTTTGCTGTGAAGTTGTTTGATTGTTCTGTGTTTGAATGGTGGATTGATGTGAGTTTTGGCTGCCCTTTGTTATAAGACAGAGGAAGGTAAAAATTTGCTCTGCTGTTAGATGTGATTGGACTTATCACCCTGAATGTCTGAATGATTTTTAGGTCCAGACCCCTGTAGAGGAGGAGAAACTTTCAAGGACCCAAACTTAGCAAATTCTCGGGGAAATGGGGTGGAGAAATCAAAATCTGCATTTTTTTTATTTTATTTTTTTTACATTTTCTTAACTTTGTTTTGTTTTCCTTTTATTTAGGTGTTTCACACCTGTAAAAATCATTCTCCCAAAACAACCTGGAAGCAGACATTTCTCAAATTAACTTTGCAGAGTGTTTTAATTCAGTAATTTCTCTGATTTGGAATAGATTTTTTCCCCTCTTATCTTCTATGATAGAATTAGCATGAAATGAAAGATTTTAATAGGACTTCCAATGGGTGAACTTTGGGCAAAAACTTTTTCTCCGCACTGTACATCACATTTTCTTAACTCTGACACACCGAATGCATAACCACGCTAAGGATCTCATACAGAGACGGGCCTATTGAGAGTCACTTTCAACAAAAGTTTCAATCTCAAGACCCAGGTGGTGCCAGTTTAGTTAGTCGAACATTTCCAGCAGCTCCCTTTGGGGCCAAAGGGACTTTATTGCATTTGAAAATTTGCACCGCATGCCGTCACCACTCTTTGACAGGTAAGAGTGGTACTTTACCTCCTTTGACTCGACATGAGAGCTGCTGGTGGTGAAGCTCACCTGATTTTTACCCTCGGCGTGAGATAATAAAAGCAGCTCAGGTTTCTACGCAAGCCTAAAATCGACTGATAAAATACATACACGCAAAGGTTTTTCACACATTCGCTTAATTTTTGAGAGACTGCACTGACCGAGCCGAGGACGAGATGTCAACATAATTTATTTCATTTACCTAAACATGAGGATCTCTCTCTCTGCAGCCTGCTTCTAATATTGGGGCGAAATTTCAGTCACTGGAGGGAAACTTGTTTTTCCTCATTTCGCTCAACTCATGACCCGACTTGCTTCACCTTACTCAGGATTTGAGTTGGTTCTGAGTGGGAAGGTGGACGAACTTTCTGTGTGCCTTTCTTTAGCCACCGACTTCACCCTGAAGCCCTCTGACTGCCCGGACACAGACTTCCCCGTCCGGATAGCCACCAGCAACGAGGGCTGCCTCTGGTACAAGAAGGACAACAAATTCAAAATCCCCAAAGGTGTGTGCAAACCTGCACTGTTTCTCTTTGTGGCATCGCGCCAAATGCTTCCATAGATACATTTAATATCGGCAGAGACGTGCTGAGACTTGTTTTACCCTCTCTCCTCCTGCAGCCTACATCAGATTCCACCTAATCTCCCCCATAATCCAAAAGTCCGCAAAGAAGTAAGTTCAAGCTCAGATGTGAGTTTGGAACAGTAACGTCTGAGTCCTGCTTTAACCTACTTTATCACCTGTCAGCCTCTAGTTACTCTTAATATTTACTTTAACCCCTCCACAGATTCAGTTTTGTTTATCCTCCTGGCCTTGCTTTGTTCTTACCTTTGCTTCATACTTATCTTTTTTCTTTCGTGTTCAGATTTTTTTTCACCTTTTGATGTTTTTATTTTCTCCCTTTCTTCATCTTGTCGACCTCCAGCATAGTCTTGTTTGATCTGATGGTCAACATCCTGGGCCACAACTTGGCCAAGCCGGCCTACGAGGCTGAAGTGGCGCAGCTGGATCACAAGCTGGTGGCGGGCGAGCACGGCCTGATATTCAAAGTGAAGGGATTCAACCACAAGCTGCCTGTGAGTGAACTCGCCCATCAGTACACGGCACAAACTTCAATGTACTTTTAAGATGAAGGTAAAAAAAAACTAAATGAAATATGGTAAGTGCGGTGTGCCTTTTTGTTCTGCTCCCCTGAGGCGGAGCAGAAACATTTTTAACTCTGTTGGAGCATAACTACCAGCTTTACACATTTATAGCCTGAAATGACTTTTGATGAAGCACTAACTTCACAGATTGGTTGAACCCCATCGGTAAAGAGCAGTTTTTAAGTTTAGCTCCAGATTTCCAGTTTCACTCAATTTTTTACTTTGACTAGGCCTTTCTAAAACCAGAATTCACATTCTTTTAAGATTCTTTTTTTAGCCTCTGCAGGCTCTGTCCTTCTTCCCAAAAGTTCCCATCAACTCCCTTGTCCCTGCTGAAGAATAACATCCCCACAGCATCATGCTGCCACCACCAAAAAGTTTAGTTTTGATCTCATAGGACTGAAGCATTTTATTCCACAAATTTCCACAGAAACTTTGCCTTTAATAACACAAAGTTACCTAATTTTTAAAGTGTAATCAGTAATACTTTTATAACAAATTTATATCAGTAATGATTTCTTGGTTAGTGTCAAATTGTCATAACAAAGACATTTTGAATAATGTCAACTTTGTATTAAAAGTGTCATAATTTACAGAATGACGCTTTATGACAACAGTCATAAGTATTCATGTTCATGACAGGTGTTTATGACAGTGTCATGTCAGTCTTATTCACCCCCTTTCAAATAAAGTGTTACCTAAAGGATTATTGTGATATTTTGTGGTTCGATTGTAATCACAATAAAAGTGACGACACAAACTGTTTGACTTGTTTAGGTAACTGTTTGACTGTGACTGCATGATGCAGTAAGAATAACCCCCAGAAACACAAATGCTGCTCTTGAAGCACATTCTGATTAGTAATGTGCTTCGTTAGGACACCGTCACATAAAAAGTGTGATTTGTATCAATAACATGCACATAGTAATTGCATTTAACAATGTTTCCAATTATTGATCCTCTCATTGAACAAATAATAAAAATGGTAATCCCGACAATATAGACATTTTCCTAAAACGTTATTTGGAATTTATCACAATAAATGAAATCCTTATCATAATAAGAAATGTATCACGATAAGCGATACGATAAATGCTCACCCCCAGTTAATTTCACTTACAAACCCAATGAATACATTACAGTTTGTACAGTGTGCATCCCTGACAACCCAGATGGATTGTGGGAAAATCTCTCAGCCTCACTCTCTCTGACCACGTGTCTCTCCGCAGTTGCTATTTCACCTGATTGTCGACCACTTGGCTGATTTTTCTGCCTCCGATGATGTCTTCAGCATGTTCGCCGAGCAGCTGAAAAAAACCTACTTCAACATCCTCATTAAACCCGAAAAACTCGGCAAGTACGTTATGTACCCTCAGTTCTCTCTGCTTCCCCCCCGATATGAATCATCACAAAGTCTGCGTTGCCTTCTAGTGGTGAAACGTGCGACAGCCCTGAATAGAAAAGCCCTCCACATCTGACTCACCCTTTTAAATTCTCTGACTCGCCAGTGCTTCCTCTCTGCTCCTCCCAGGGATGTGCGTTTGCTGATCTTGGAGCACTCTCGCTGGTCCATGGTGGAGAAGTACCAGGCTCTGACGGCCGGTCTGACCTGCAAAGAGCTGCTGGAGTTCAGCCGCAGCTTCAAGACCGAGCTGTTTGCCGAGGGGCTGGTGCAGGGGAACGTCAGTAGGGCTGTGAGTCCATAGAGAAACTGCCTGACACTGCTATCGACTGACTTAAATGAATCTGCTGATGTTCACTTTAGCTGAGTTGAAATCGTATTGGACGTCTCCGTCTTTGTTTTGCTGAGTCGGTCTTATCATTACTCCTTATTGCGTTTCCTCCACAGGAATCGGTGGAGTTCCTGAAGTACGTCACTGAGTAAGTTCAGCTCCTGCTCTTCTTAATTGGCCTCCTAAGCAAAACACCAATAGCGTGAAATCAGATAGATTTGATTGCAGCCTCTCTATGCCTCACCTCTTTATCTATTTCACTTGCTCTGCATTTTCCTGGCTGACCACCTTTTTACCCGTTGTTATCCTCCTCACAGTAAGCTGCAGTTCTCCAAGCTGCCAGCAGAGGTGCCGGTGATGTTCAGAGTGGTGGAGCTTCCTCAAAAGCATCACATCTGCAAAGTCAAGTCCTTAAACAAAGGGGACGCCAACTCTGAGGTCACCGTTTACTACCAGGTAACAAGTCAAATCACAGGGTAAAAAATTCTTAAATTCATACAATTAAGGCCTTAAAATGTCTTAAATGTATTTTTAAAAAATGCCTTAAATACAGTGTAGGTTTTTCTAATGGGACTTTTGTGTCAAGAAAAAGTTTGAGTTGTGTGCAGACATCATCACTCGCTGCACCCTGTGTTTCAAGACGGTTCAGGTTGTCAGTGACAAGCAGCCAATACCTGCTATTTAGCTAGCGTTTTGCGTCTGTCATCCAAAAAATGCAAAAACAAACAAAAAACTTGAGAACAAAAAATCCGTAGGAATTTCACAATCCCTCCCTGGAAAAAAAGCATTTTTGATAGAGGTCTTAAAAACTTTATTCATAGTGGCCTTAAAAGGTTTTAAATTTAAATTAGTGAAACCCCCAGGAACCCTGGATCAGTAATTTCTCTAAAACATCCAGCATTTGTTTTTGTTTTTTTGCGTTCATTATCCTTTTATTGCACTTTTCTTCCAGTCTGGGCTCAAGGCTTTAAGGCAGCACACTCTGATGGAGCTGCTGGTGGTACGTGTTTAATCTCATCAGCCCTGGTGCTCGCCCCCTTGGGTACTGACTGAGTTGTTGTTTTTCAGATGCACATGGAGGAGCCCTGTTTTGATTTCCTCAGGACTAAAGAGACTCTGGGGTGAGTTTCAGCTGCAGGTTCAAAACATTTGCATGATTTGCAGCCGATTTGCCATTCTCCCTATTTTCCTTTCTATCCAGTAATAACACAAACATAACTGCTCCACTATATGTAAAAATAAATTACAATAATCCTTGTAATAAGTTGCAACTGATTGTGCCAAATTTCTGTTATAGATGAAAGAAACAAAGATATGATCTTTGTACTCCATATCTACATCTCCTAACATGTAGCTCCATGTACTTATTCTGAGCAATCCAAAAATTACAAAAGTACAATATTATTATATTTTATTTGCCATGTTTGTTCACACATACAGGGAGTTTGACTCGGTCCCACTTTGCTCTCAATGAAGACTTGTTAAGTATAGATATTTAATAAGGGAAATAAGTTATATATTTTTTAAAGTGTATATACTCCATCCATCCATTTTCTAACACCCTTGTCTCTTACTGTGGTTGGGAGGTGCTGGTGTCTCTCTACAGCTAACGTTCCAGGCGAGAGGCGGGGTCACCCTGGACAGGTCACCAGTCTGTCGCAGGGCAGCACACAGACAACCATGCTCACACACACTCGCGCCTAGGGAGACTTTAGAGAGATCTATTAACCTGACAGTCATGTTTTTGGACTGTGGGAGGAAGCCAGAGTACCCGGAGAAAACCCACGCATGCACAGGGAGAACATGCGAACTCCTTGCAGAAAAACCGCAGGCTAGGAATCGAACCCAGAACCTTCTTGCTGCAAGGCAACAGCTCTACCAACTGCGCCACTGTGCAGCCCAAGTGTATATACTGTGCAGTGTTTTTACACTGAATAGTGTAAAAGAAGAAGAAGAAAAGATTGAATTAGGGGAGATATGCTTGGTATTGATTTACTATCCACTCAGTCGAGTCCATCCTTGTTTCTTGTGCAACTTTTTCCTACACAATTTTTCCTTCCATTGAATTTTCCATCCAATAGATTCTTTGAACAACCTGTTTTTTTAAATTAATTTATTTATTTTTTCAACATTACTCATTTGTGACTTTTACAACTTGTCACTGCTGGACATCTGTAAAATCGGGAGGTTTTTCAAATGGTTATATGTGGGGAGGGGTAAATCTAAATAGTAATAGTAAAAAATTGGACTTTGAAGTTTCATTATGTTTAGGTCATAATTATCAAAGTTTCCCGAATGAAAACTAAAAATATATGTGTGTGATGAAAAGGTTTCATAAACGAGTCTCACTTTTTTTTTTTTTTTCAGTTGCTGAATTTAATAATCTTTTCAAGGATATTCTTCTTTATTGGGATGAACCTTTACATCAGGTTCTGGTTTTTTATGAGGAAGTAAAACTTGGCTTGTGGGAGCCGTTAAGGAGCCAGCAAATCTGTCTGTATCTGCACATCCCATTTCTTTGTGTTTTCCTCTTGTATACAAAAGAAGCCAGTAATGTGTTTATACCTGTGCTAAGTGCTGCTGTAATGCCAGAATGATGTTTTTCATAAATTTAAAGACTTTTCATGCCTGGATTTGTGCAAGACTTTGAAGCAATCAAATTTCACTCTCCCCCGCCCCCGAAACCATTTTTCTCTCCAAATCCTACCCGCTGTCTTTTGTTTCTCCCTCTACAGTTACCATGTCTCCCCTACCTGCAGAAACACCTCTGGTGTTCTGGGTTTCTCTATCACCGTGGAAACACAGGCGACTAAATTCAAGTGAGTCCGCAGCACAATTTTTACCCTTTAAAGATCCGATCTATCTTAACCACTTTCTCCCGGATCCGGGATATGATATATCTGACTGTTCACCCATTCCCCAGCTACAATTTATCTGTGTGGCGCTGGAAATGGAGGGAGTGGAGCTGATAAATGACTAACGGGATCAAATTCAACCCACAGCCTCTAATATCTCCCCGCTCTCATCTCTCCCCCAGCTCCGAGTTGGTGGAGTTAAAGATTGAGGAGTTCTTGGCTTCGTACGGGAAGGAGCTCGGTGATTTGACTGAGGAGGCCTTCAGCACCCAGGTCTGTGTGCGTGTGTGTGTATTATTGGAGCTTCTGCTGCTCATAAAGAAGCTAAAAGTTACAAAAAGTTTAACTGGAGTAACTTTTGTGGCGCGGTGGCTGCACGTCTTATTCATCTAGATGTCATATGTTTGCGAGAACCAGCATGCGGTGTGTGTTCTCCGTGCAGGTGACCGCATTAGTGCAGCTGAAGGAGTGTGAGGACACACACCTTGGGGAGGAGGTGAACAGGAACTGGCAAGAGGTGTTGACGCAGCAGTATGTGTTTGACCGGCTCAACAAGGAGGTGAGGGGGAAGCTAATCCTTTAACACGCTGTTATTTTCTCTGAGGTCTTCATCTGCTCTGTCATCTACAATTATCATGTCTGTTGATAAAATCTCTCCAGTCTGCACCCACCGATTCTGATCCGTTCAGGATTTCTGAACCTTTGGTGCCACCTAGTGAACCAGCTCCCATTTCTTCCAGTTCTTAGGCAGGTTATTGTCATTAAGTTCACATCAACACTTTTTGTGCGCCACTTCCCAGCCATGAAAAGACTTGTAGCGTCCTTATTTTGGTTTTAGCAGGGAATCGTCTTTTCTACTGTCATTTACCATAATTTTCTCTTGAAAATTGAAAAAAGAAAAAAAGATTGACATATATTTCTCATCCTTGGCAAAAGTATGTTGTTGTTTTCCAACAAAAGTCATTGTTGTTGTTGTTTTCAGTGTTAATTGTTTGATTATATTTGATACAACACCAAAGAGTGGTGGTTAACTGTGAAATAAAAGGATTTTCTTTCTTTTTAATGAAAAATATTGCATTAATTTAGCCTCCTTTACTCTGATACCCCTAAATAAAATCCAGTTTAACCAAACGCCTTCCGTCGGTGTATATAGCCTTAAGGTATTTATCATATTGATATAATTTATCATGATAAATTTATTGTCATACGAATATTGATTTATCCTTCATATTTTTTTAAAAAGTGTTTTATCAGGACTATTTTTTACAATTTTCTTCACAGTTTATCAATGAGAGCATCAGTAAATATGATTAAATACAGTTAGTGTGAGCAGTTTAGTGAGATTTAGTGAACAGCCAGCGACTCAGGAACTGCCAGCCATTCAGGACCAGCAACCTTCTCAGGAACTGCCAGCCATTCAGGACCAGCAACCTTCTCAGGAACTGCCAGCCATTCAGGACGGCAACCTTCTCAGGACCAGCCAGCGACTCAGGACCAGCCAGCGACTCAGGACCAGCCAGCGACTCAGGACCAGCCAGCCATTCAGGACCAGCCCAGCCATTCAGGACCAGCCAGCCACTCAGGAACAGTCAGCGACTCAGGAACAGTCAGCGACTCAGGACCAGCCAGCGACTCAAGACCAGCCAGCGACTCAGGACCTGCCAGCGACTCAGGACCTGCCAGCCATTCAGGACCAGCAACCTTCTCAGGACCAGCCAGCGACTCAGGATCTGCCAGCCATTCAGGACCAGCAACCTTCTCAGGACCAGCCAGCGACTCTGGACCAGCCAGCGACTCTGGACCAGCCAGCGACTCTGGACCAGCCAGCCATTCAGGACCAGCCAGCCACTCAGGAACAGTCAGCGACTCAGGAACAGTCAGCGACTCAGGAACTGCCAGCCATTCAGGGCCAGCAACCTTCTCAGGACCAGCCAGCCATTCAGGACCAGCCAGCCATTCAGGAACAGCCAGTGACTCAGGAACAGCCAGCAACTCAGGAACAGCCAGCCATTCAGGCTGGACCAGCCAGCGACTCAGGAACAGCCGGCCATTCAGGACCAGCTAGCCATTCAGGACCTGCCAGCCATTCAGGACCTGCCAGCCATTCAGGAACAGCCAGCCATTCAGGAACAGCCAGCGACTCAGGAACAGCCAGCGACTCAAGACCAGCCAGCGACTCAGGACCAGCCAGCGACTCAGGACCAGCCAGCCATTCAGGTTGGACCAGCCAGCCAGCAAATCAGGAACATCCAGCGACTCAGGAACAGCCCCAACTCAGAAACTGCCAGCCATTCAGGACCAGCCAGCGACTCAGGAACTGCCAGCAACTCAGAAACTGCCAGCCATTCAGGACCAGCCAGCGACTCAGGACCAGCCAGCGACTCAGGACCAGCCAGCGACTCAGGAACAGCCAGCCATTCAGGACCAGCCAGCCATTCAGGAACAGCCAGCCATTCAGGAACAGCCAGCGACTCAGCAACAGCCAGCCATTCAGGCTGGACCAGCTAGCCAGCGACTCAGGAACAGCCAGCGACTCAGCAACAGCCAGCCATTCAGGCTGGACCAGCCAGCCAGCGACTCAGGAACAGCCAGCGACTCAGGACCAGCCAGCCATTCAGGACAAGCCAGCGACTCAGGAACTGCCAGCGACTCAGAAACTGCCAGCAACCTTCTCAGGACCAGCCGGCCATTCAGGACCAGCCGGCGACTCAGGAACAGCCGGCCATTCAGGAACAGCAACCTTCTCAGGACCAGCCGGCGACTCAGGACCAGCCGGCCATTCAGGAACAGCCAGCGACTCAAGAAAAACCAGTAAGATCAAGGCACCAGTTTTCCAGACTAACCAGAGGAATTATAAGAGCCACGGTGGGACCCAGTACCTCGGTGTTCCCGACTGGTACATAGTCTTTAAAGTGGTATATACCCAATTACCTACTTTTCTCAGAGCTGAACCTCGTCCCTGGTTGCCCTCCTCTGCTGGTTCTCTTACCTTTGACTTAAGCAGAGCATTTTTCTGCCACAAAATCATGTTCTGCCTGTTTAATATCTCGAGATTTTCACTACAAAAGGCATTCAGGCTCCTGAGAACGTTCAGTTCTTCATGAAGATTTCTCTGCTCTCCAGATTTCTCATCCATGATTCTCTGTGCCGTCTTCAAATCTACCAGAATCTCCTGGAGTTTTCTTGTGAGAGATTTTTGAGAGGTTTCTAAAAGACGCCCCTCATCTCTCGTATTTTTGTATTCGCGCTCCATGTCATCAAGTTCTGTACAAACCAACACATACTCCGCACGGAGTTCTCTGTTTCGACTTGCCGCCATATCATATTTTGCTTGCAGGTTTGTTTCCCAGCAAGCATTTTCACTCGACTTGGAGCGCTCGAGCTTACATCAAAGACATTCCACAATATGCTTTAATTCACTATTTTCCTTCTCCAGTCTGTCCATGCTGTCATCAACAACTGTTTCTTTAAAAATGCTGGCAAGCTCACCCATCACTTCTTCGTCTCTACCTTCTTCAGACATTTTTTTCCGTTGGTTGCTCTAAAGTCCAAGGTATTTGGGATGTGAAATTGATTTCCGGTCTTCTGACATGTAGATCAAATGAGTTGCTCTGTGGAACTTGGTGTTAAAGGGTGATGTCATAGTCCATGAGTGATATCACTGGTTCATCAAAGCCACTAAAAGCCTGTTGTGTGTGTAAGTGTGTATTCTGTATTTTATGCATTGTGGGAACCATTGTCCTGGCACATACTACATTGTGGGAACTCGCTGCTCCCAAAGAAGAAATGCTGTTATGGGGTTAGGGGTAAGGTTTAGGTCCAAGGTGTGAATTAAGTTTTGGTTGGGGTTAGGCTGTAGAAATGAATGGAAGTCAATGGAAAGTCTCCACAAAGACAGCGAAACAAACGTGTGTGAGTGTGTGTACCAGGTTTTCATATCCTTATGGGAACCTATTTCTGTCTACAATGTGGGGTTATGGGGACCGTTGCACCTTGTGGGGACATTTTCTTGGTCCCCAAGAGGGAAATTGTTGTTTTTGGGTAAGTAGTTAGGTCTGTGATGGTTAGGTTTATGGTAAAGGTTAAGGTAGGGGTTATGTATGTAATGGTTAGGGATAGGATTAGGATTATGGGTAACGGTTAGGCTGTAATTAATGGAAGTCGATGTGAAGTCCCGACAAGTGATGAAAACACGAATGTGTGTGTGTGCATGTGTGTATCCTGTTGTGAAAGTTGTAGAGATGTTTAAAGCATCTGGTAACACTGTAATTTGACCAAAATATGGCTGGCCACCTAAACTGACTACACATGGGTATGAATACATTAGTAAGATGCTGTATGTCTGTAATTCACATATTAAATACTAGAGATGTACCGATCAGGTTTTTTCCTGCCGATTCCGATCACATAATTATTTTTTTTTATCATAAGCACTAGTTGTTGCATTATATAGAAAAAGGAACCATAAATTCACCTAGACAAAAACTTAATAACTTTTTCCAAGAAAAAAACAAAACAGGCATTGTGCAAATTGTACTGCTATCGGTAATACTATCTTTAACAGACTGAAAACATATGGAGGCTCTGAAGCGGCTAAATAATGCAAAGAGTCAAAATAAAACTTCTCAACATTGCCAAAAAATTCAAGTATAAAACTTAACATTCAAAGGCAAATACAGGATCCATTACAAAAAACAATCCTGAGTTACTGAATGAAAATTTCCTGATAGCATGGCGGCTAGCTGATTACTGCTAGTTCTGATTGACTGTTTCTGACTGAGCGGAGTAATTATGCAGAACAGGGAGGAGATCGATTATTTTTTCAGAGATTATCTGAAAAAATAATGTTAGGACAGCGAAAGTTTTAATACAATGTAAAATGTATTTTTTTAGGTTAGATGCTGCAGCTTTAAACAGAGGTTCAGTGTGAGAGTCACTACCAGGTGGAGCAGAAGCGGCGCTCCATCTGTGAAATATTACTACCTGTAGCGCGTAGCAGCAGTTCAACAGCGAGAACAGAACCAGCGTCTTACATCGCAGCTCGAAGACTTGCGGGTTATTTGTTTAGCTTTCTGACTGTCTTGCTAACTCGGGTGAGTGTTTGTAGCTGTGCGCTGCTTTACCTGCTATCTAATCCTCCATATGTCTTTTTTACTGCAGTGAGCCTCGATGTAGCCAAACTCCGTCAAGTATGGCATTGTTTTTATGTCGTATTAGTTTCGTTGTGTTGATGCATTTTGACTTGCTTCACCCCAAGGTAATTTTCCGCCGCAACACGTAAACTTCCCCATTCACTCAGTGCGTTATAGTTACACATCGCTTAGGATTTGTTGCTGAGCGTTTGTGCAGAGTGAAGGAAAGAGGAGACCAGCTGCACAGGCAGGATGCGAAATGAGATGCAGGTGATCGGTTTGTGTGATCGGCAACAAGAGCCAATGATCGCCGATCACCGATCATACACTTTTTCACAGAAATCGTCCGATTATGATCGGTGGCCGATCGATCTGCACACCTATATTAAATACCCATATAATTTGGTTTGGGATTAAATAACCAGTTGAGAGTAACTTCTTGACTTTTTTCAGATTGCTGCTCTGAAGCAGATGAGCAGAGACGAGCTCCTCTCCTGGTTCCAAAAACATCGGGACGAATCCAGCCGCAAACTCAGCGTGCACGTAAGCAACATATGGCTTCAACGCGGAGACAAGACATTTTCATTGCGCGGCTCACACGTCCGCACCTCTTTTTTTTCTTCTTTGTAAAGGTGGTGGGATTTGGTGCTGAGGAGAATGACGGGGACGGTGAGGGTAAGAAGAAACAGAAGGGAAAAGCAGAAGCAGATAACGAGGAGGAAGTGACTGAGTCTGCGTATGGCGAAGTGTCAAAGCTCACCTTGCTGCCCGCCTCCTCGAAGATAGAGGGCGCCATCCCCATAATGGACATACCAGATTTTATCAAAGGCCTGCCGCTCTTCCCTTACCACAAGATCCTCGAATGAACGTGAGCTGAAGCTGAGAGACAGACAGACGGCTGAGCTCCGCCTCTCGCTGAGCCGCACTCATGGACTCTGTCCTGTTAGAGACGCAGCCGCTAAATGTCAACATCAGTTGCTCTCGAGTTCTGGACGTTGCAGGTTTTAAATACACTGTGTTCATGAGAAAGGAGACTGGGAGTGATGGCTGGGGTTTCTTTTAACTGATTGTTTTGCATGCTGACATAGCAGAATGGAGGGGAAAAAAAGATGCCTGGAAAAAAATGAATTAAATTCTTTTCAACTTCTGTTTTCCTCTCAGGTTCTCAGCTTAATGCATCTTTAACATAAATGTAAAAACTGATTAGTACCTTGAAATCTGGATGCTTTAATTTCAGGAGTCGTATCCTGTCATGATGTGGCATTGTCATAGTGGAGGGAAAAAAACAAATAAGCGATTGAAGGAATGCCACTATTTAAAGTAAATTGATTAAACAATGCTGCTAAAACTGGAAGTATCTTGAGATTTTGAGAGGTAAGAGAACATTAACATTTATTTTAAATGATAAAAATGCCACTTGAATGATGTGACAAAATGATCAATTAATAATACAAAATAATGGACAGCTAAAGAACTTTTATCTCTTACGTTTCAAGAATTTAACATAGTCTGTCTTAAAATCGTGTTCCTGATATGAAGACTTTTAAAATAGCTCAACACTTTAGAAAGAATCAGAAGACAAATGTTGACATTTTTCAACAAAAATAAGAATATAACATTTGAAGAATAAAGATGTTTTAAAAAACTAAAGTATATTCATTTATATATACCTGAAGTCAAGCAGCAAGTACTTGACTTCAGGTATATACTTACCTGAAATATTGCAGCAATTCACAACATCTGTCATAGGAAAAATTGGTCCAATATTTGTCCAAATATATTGAACGAAGCCCAGTCCAAATTAAATTCAGTTCATTCCAGTACAACACAATGTAAACAAACTCTGATCTGGTTGCATAAAGTCCAGTTAAATGATAATTATAACACAAAACCAGGCGTTCTTAGAATGGCCTGGTCAGAGTCACAAGTAAAAGTCTGTGGAAAGTCTTAAAAAATTAACATGAAAAGGAAAAACAATGAAGCCGTTTATTGCCAGAGTTATTAATTTAACATTGAAAATTCCTCTAAATTAACAGCAACATTTTCTTAATGTTATCACTCAGATTCATTCAGTCATTTATGCTCACATTCAGAAGTTGAGTAAAAAAAAAAAAAGGTCAGATTTTTAAAGAACCAGGGAAAAAAATTGATTAAGCTTGGAGCCAAACTTTTTAATTAAGAGGGAATTTGCAGGGTGTTTGGTAATGTCCCTTAATCTTAATAGACCGGAGGAAAAAAAAATTTCCAAGAAAATTGAAGGCATAAAAGAGGATTTGCTGAGCTGGCAGAAAATGACTTTCACAGAATGGAGAAAAAGCCTACTAATGAGCTTAAACTAGGCGTGATCTATGCCAAAACTGGGGTGCTGTTACCACCAACTGTGCAAGGTGGCCAATCTTAAGCTTCTGTGCCAAGCCTTTATATATATATATATATATATATATATATATATATATATATATATGTATATATTCCAACACTGGAAAAAGACAGTGGCACTTTGCTCTACAGGATGTAATTAAAATCTGATCAAGAGCCCAGCAGAGCGTGTTAACACAACTGACTAATACGCCCACGGGAAAGTCTCCCCTGATAATAACGATGCAAAATAGGCCAAAAATAAAGGTGCTCGAAAAACGCAGCCAGATGTACCTGTGGGATTGACGCTGCGGCTCTTCTTCCCACTGACGCGGTGTGGAAATCTTTTGACGGGTTCTGGGCATATGCTTGCAACATGCTGTACAGCAAAGCCCCAATGAGCTTTCTTGGTGATGACAAACAGATCTAATTAGCTCTCAGCTTATTGTGATCTGAGCTGTGCCTCCCTGATGGATCGACCACGGTCATATCCTCTGGAGACTACAGGATATTAAGCATGGGTTACTTGTCCTACATTACACCGCATAGACCTGAGATGCTGCAGCTTTGATGGTGGAGCAAATTATGAAACGGCAGCCTTTTCAGCTCCAGGAAAGCGGTTCTCAGTTTTTTGTCTCTCCCTGCTGCCGCTACGTCCTCATGGGCCAAAACGTATAAACCGCTGTCGATTTTAACGTACAAAGAAAATTCTGCTCTTTCTGGCCCTGCAACATTTTAAAGAAAGCTTTACCCGTCGTGTTGGAAGCCAGCAACAAGTACTTGACTTCATCGTTTTACGTGAAATCCTATCAGAAGTTTTTTTTAGAACAAATGTTTTAAAATTTCCATCTGTGACTTCTTCTTAGAAATATCTGATTACGTACAGATACGTTTGGTGTGCAAACCATGTTTTCTCACAATATCTGCGGTTCTTGATCTGAACCGTGGCTCGTAAAGTTTTCCTCAATACTCCCAGAATAATAACATACGCTTGTAACCTAACTATTAGCTTATTAGTCTTTTTTGGATGATATTTGGATGTGAATATTCAGTAGAAATGTTCATTTCTGAGACATTCAAGTGTAATGTAAACAAACAATTAAAACCTTTTTTTTTAAAGTTTAACTTAAATAATTAGAATTCCTGAAAAGAAAAACCCATAACATCAAAGACGGGTTACATCAGGACAAGCCCTGAGCAATAGTGTACGCAGCATTTTGAAGGAGGTTTCAACCTTAATAATTCAGTCTGACGGTAACAGCCAGAGTGAACCCCATTGTGAAAGAGTCTGAGAAAGACTGCAGCTTGATTATCTGGAAAGGGATTTAAAGAGCTCTCAAAATGACTTGACATCACCCTTTCGTCATCTGGAGAGTAGTTTATGTGCGGAGAACATTTACAACATCGCCAAGTTCACCTGAATTGACCGCAAGATGCTAATAGGAACATTCAAACACCCTGAAATGCCTCCATAAGACATCAGCAGGTGCTCCCCACTGTTTGTAAGAGGGTATTTGATTGTAAAGTTAGAAAGAGACTTCACAAGTTTAATTTTTAAGGGAAAAAACGTGTCCAGTTAAAGGACCAGCTGTGACAGAACTGGAGGTGTCGGTCTGGCCTGGTCACAATCACATTTTCTACAACGTATCAGAGGGTGTTTAAGGAAATGGTGGACAATCTGGAAAGGAAAATAAATAAATCTCCAGCATAACTTGACCCTTTCAATATGAGAGTGGCCCCCAAATCTACCAGTAAACCCACCAAAGACTGGCTGAGAATGAAGAAATGGAAAGTCCCAGATCTTGGATCTCACTGAAATGATGCGAGAGCAAAACAAGCAAACGCCCTTTAAAATGTGTTAACTTTTGGTTTAAACAAGAAATGTTAATTTGATCATTTCCTTTGAGAGAGCAGAATAAATAACGGGCTGCCAGGTGAGAAATAAACTAAATCTTCAAAGGAAACTCTACAGCATTTTCACATATCCATATGTCTGCGATGTATTTTTGTTTTTGTTGTCTTGGTTCGGTTTATTAGCGAAGCTGAAATATGCAGCTACTCCCGCTGCTGCGCCTCACTTGTGCGCCTACGCAGACGGCAGCGAAGCAGTAACGGAGCTCACCGGATGAGAACAGTCATGATCGTGGTCTTTGAGGCATGCAGCCGTGTCACTAGTTGTTGAGCGCCTAAAAATGAACTCGGGCGGAGCTGTCCACTGTAGCTGGTCCTGCTAAAAGAGCCCTTGTGACTTTGTCCCACAGTGTTGTTTTCAAGCTGTGTTTCCCGTCAGAAGCTATTCGGTCTCCTTGTATGCTAGAAGGAAGCCTATCGCAAATGCATGCGGACAAGTTTGCTCGTGAATCAGCAAAGATTAGATTTGTTCACCGGACACACACACATGCACACACACACCTAGTATATTTACTTTAGATTAACATTATTAGCTTTTTCTTCTTTTGCTTTTTCCTTTGGTTAGTTATTTTGTTTGCATTTCCTTTTAATTCCTGTAAAGCACTTTGTATAGCCTTGTTGCTGAAAATGTGTTGAATGAATAAAATTACCTTTACCTTTCATACACACACACAGACGTTTTCGTGGCTATCTTTGTGGGGACTTTCCATTGACTTCCATTCATTTCTATAGTCTAACACCTAACCATTACACACTTAACCCTAACCAAAACTCAATTCACACCTTAGTCCTAAATCTAACCCCTTGCCCAAAAACAGCATCTCCCCATGTGGGGACCAGGCTTCGGTCCCACAAGGAGCAGAGTATGTAGTATGTGTCAGGAAAATGATCCCCACAAGGTATTACAAACGAACGCACACACACACACACACACACGCATACTTGCTCTTTTTTTTCACCCCTTGTAAACTTCCCACTGCTACACTGTCATTCCTGTTGTCTTTCTAATTTCATCTGAGGAACCCTGCCAAGGCTGGAATGAACTCGAGTCATGAGAGACCGCCGTGGAAGGGTGTGATGTGCAGCAGGGAAGAAAAAAACTGAGCAGGGAGGGAAGGCAGAGACGGTGTTAAAGAGAAAGAGGGCAAGCCAGGTTAACGTGACTCGTTTCTGTGACTTGTGTTTGTGTCTCTCCGTGAGCCGTGCGTAATGTTGTCCAGGTTTTTAAATTAATCAGTGCGGCGGGGCGGATCATCTAAGCTGGTGTAATGTGTCGACTCCTTTATTCAATTTGAGCAGTAATCTTAGCGCTCCCCACTGGCGCTGCCTTCATCAGCCCCCCGCTATAAAACTAGCTTCACTTAGCCACGGCCAGACAGAGCCAGAGAACTGCTACAGGGATGAGTCATTAACAGGATGTGGGTAATACTTAAATAAGGGAAGCCATGCAGACTAAAGCTCCTCATTATATTATATTACTATGGTCAAGAAGGACTTTGTTTGCATGAGCAGTTTGAGCTCTATTTGGAGTTAAGTAGATGGGGACAGAGCTACTATCTTTTATTTGAAGGGTCGTTAACCAGAATTACAAGTATTACTGCTAATGTGATTTTTACATTTTTTATTTTTTGCCCCTTTTTAAATTTTGACCTATGACTGATGTGCTCCACTATGCCTCTTTCACACTACCCTGCAAAGATCATCATAGCAGATTTAGAAAATCTTATTTTATCGTGAAATCAATTAGCATCCAAATGTATGCTTGGTTCTCGGGACATCGGTAACTCCCTGCTATTTTGCTAACCATCCGACCACAATGTCACCATTGGCTTCACATTGCACAGAGACGTTTCACATCATTCTGCAAATTTTTTCTGTAAATATAATGGGAGGTTTCTGCACCTCCACTGTCAGGTCCAGCTGTCACTCAATGATTTATTGTGGAAAAGACGAGACATTACTCTGACTTGATTTGGCGAAGCAGAAGCAAATCCATACTGATCTTAACTACCTAGAATTTGGTTGTCAACCAATTCTCGCCCCTGCCAGCCATTCTACGAAAGAGTTGGGTTTATTACAGGATTCCTCTTTAGCAGCGAGACAGGAACAGAATTTCTTAGAAAATTGGGTAATGTGTGAATTGAGTGGCTGTAAGACAATGACCAAACTATTCTCAGAAAACTAAACTGCATACAGTTAGTTACGTACCGTGGAGTATTTGGAACTGATTTTACAACATTCAAGTAGCTAATTCAGTTGAACATTTAAGTAAGAGTTCAGTGCTTTCTAACAAGGTCATGCCATTAATATTTTTAGCAGCTTATATAAAGGAGAGAATGTCTTGTTGAGCAGAAGAGGGGGAATAGGACATTTTTCCAAATTAATGTTACTGTGGAAAAGTAACATGAATAAATTCACAGCCTGTGTGTTTGTTGTATCCAGGTGATCAAACCAATGTTCAGTTTTTTTGAGTCATGATGCAATAATTCCAAAATCATGTCATTAACCCAATGGCCCACTGCTTCTGTCCTCCCTCCTCCTAAAGATGATGCCTAAGATTCTCTTTCACTGCTTCACAAATATATTTTGCATTTTAACAGCAGCCTACAGAACTCACAACTTGCCTCCATCACACAGCAACCATGTGCGCAATTTGGAGGTGTGGGCGCTTCTCCTCATCGTGGGGAGGGTGGTTCTTGTGTAATTTGCCTTTTCTCATCAGGAGACTTTACACGAATAAACTTCTTCAAAGTGCAACAGACAGAGAAGTTATATGTTTTTGTTTTATCTGGAGCTTTAGGACACTCGCCTCTCCATTTTGCCCCCCTTAGCATCTGCCTAATGTTAAAACTGTCTTGTCTGCGTAGAAGAGAGAATAGCTTTGCAATCATTGCTTCTCTTATCATAAACGTGTATTTAATGCCAATTTATAAGGCCTTGCAGTTTACTGTTGCAACTCCTTAAGCATTTTTTAATGCTATATTTATTTAACTTTCTGTATTTAGATTCAAGTCGCAGGTTACGTAATGAGGACGACTGCGTGAAGTTTATTCACAGCAACATCCTCTGATTGCAAATGTCATACGTTAGACCGCTTACAATATTGGCTTAATCGATGGAGAGATAATGGAGGAATGGCCCACGCCGGAGCATGAAATGGCTTTCGAGTCAATTATCTAATTAAAATTGAGCTCTGGATAAACAGCATGCTGCATACTGAACAGCAATAACACCTCACCGTTTTATCCAGTTCCAAAACAAAGCTGTGAGAATTAACTCAAAGCCTGCTCCTGCTATATTAATTGTAAAATGTTCAAACATTTGCACATAGACCGGATGGCAAAAATAGTTATTAAACACCTTTCAGGCCTCCTGGATTGTGTTGTTTTATGCAGACTTGGTGCTTTTTTTGCCCTTTGCATTAAAAGGAAAACATAGGTCGCCACTTCCTTATGCACTTTCCACTGAGTGAGATATCCAGTGTATATATCTCTTAAAGCCAGACATCCCTCGACTCAGCAGCACTTTGCTAAATGATCGTGAGGCCTTCCCAGGCCAGAAGGGATTTAGAAACCCTTTTTATAAAAATATCACATTTGCATGACATTGAATTGACAAATTGTGTCAGGCTACATCAGCTCTGGAGCAGACTGGCCTTTAGAAATACCAGGGGATTTTCTGAGTGGACTGCAGTATGAAAAGGCCAGTAACCTATGTGTTATTAAAATAAGTAGAAAAAGCAGCACAGGATTGAGTGAGTTGAGCATTTAGCAACCAAGTGTGGGGTAAAAGTGATGCTTTTTTTTTTTTTTTTTTGACTGGCTCTGCTGTGCTATGTGGTTTCACTTACACCAACCTTGGAGCGAATACAACTTTTATACTATGGTGGTGTTGCTCCATCTGAAATACAAACCAGGGCAGAAAGTAATTACATAACGGGGCAAACCGTAGTACCTAAAAATTGAGAGATTTAAAGAAAGCAGCTCTACCGAAGTGATCTTAAGCTCTTAACATCACTGACATGTTGTTGGTGCTGCTATTTCTACTAGCAGGAGAGAGAATAATAAGTAAGATAAAAGATTCAGAGGGTCAATTACTTTGGATCAGACAGCAGAGATAACAGTAAAATAAGCTAATGAACCCAAAAACAGCTTCTTCAGTGATTTCCAGAAGAGCCTAAAGACTAAGTAGTATACATTACCATAAGAGGGTAACAATACAGAGTATTTTTTAAAAGTATTTTTCAAGTCCAAATTTTCTTTTGTGCCATCCATCAAGCATCACTGTGGGGAAAGCTTAACCCATTTCTTTCTGGATAATTATTTTACTTCAACAATGGAGAGTTTTCTTCCATGAACAACAATTTAAGGTCCCACTTCACCATCACAGTTGGATCAAATCCAGGTTTAGATTTTTTCAAATGATCCTTGTTTTTGAGCCACTCAAATGGACTTGATGGATCGGATTCAAGCTATCATTAATTTTGTGATGGTGTTCAGGTCCTGAAACAGTAATGCATTCCCAGACCATCACACGATCACCATCATGTGTGACTGTGGGTAAAATACGTTTTCCGAAATACTCACCAGATATTTTCCTCACAAAAGGACGTAGCAAACTGTACTTTCTGAAGAAGTTCCACATTTTCTCCGTTTGCAGACCATGGCTCTCAATGTGGTTCAATGGAGTCCAAACGCTTAAGAAAGGACCTCAGAACCCTTTTCATATTGACAGATGTCAGGCACTTTGTTTGTTTTTTAACCTTCACCTATGTTTATTTATATTGGAGTGTGATGTCTTGCTTTTCAAGATTAGCCTACTTCATGTTGACATAAAGGTTATACACTGCGACAGACTGGCGACCTGTCCAGGGTAACCCTGCCTCTTGCCTGGAACATTAGCTGAAGATAGGCACCAGCAACCTTCCCGACCCCACTAAGGGTCAAGGGTATGCAGAAAATGGATGGATGGATGGATAAAGGTTATACAGGTCTGGATGAAGTCGTGTAGGGTGTGGCAAGACTTTATTGAACAAGATTTTATGCTAAATCTTGTTCAAATTTAGCATAAAACATTGGGACAATTACAGTTTTACAATGGGTTAGTTTGGTTTGAAAATATGATATTCCAAGGCACTTTGAACTCCATTTCTGCAACAATGTAGTTCAAAGTGGTTCACATCATAACCCAATTGTGAAACAAGCAATAAACATTACATTTTGATAAATGACATTTAGTCAAATGTCATCATAAAAATCATCAGGTAAATAAACATAAAATATATTGATCAATGTATTGATAAATGAAATCCTAGTTTGTATTTTCTTTATTTTTTTTATCTACTCAGCTAAATTGGGATCACTTTAGAAGTGACACCGTCGTTACCCAGAGTGTTTCTGTTAATCCCGCCCCACCGGGACCACTCGGCGGCAGCGGGTGTCAAACCTCCCCCTCTCCGCCGAGGACGCAGCCATGCCGAGCTGTGACGCTCCGCAGCCGGGCTGCTGCTGCTGCTGCTGCTGCTGCTGGCGCCTCGCCTCGTCCGTCTTCAGCTCCTCGCGCTCAGGGGAGCTGCCATGAGATCTCCTCGCGCTCCTGCTCACCCGCACCTGGCTGCTAGAAGACGCGCGTGAAGCGGGAAGCGGGACTAACCAGCCGCAGATCATGACTTCATAGGTTTCTGGTTCGAAAAACGGATAACCGGCTCCGGGCATCTCTAATTGCGCTGACCGGTGCTGGGGGTCGAGATCTCTGGACCCCGAACCCGTCACTCAAACAGGTTGTCGGGGTGTTCTTCACTCTGAAAGGTAAGGCTTTCAATTGATCTGAATGGATTCGTAATTAGGTTAAAATGGGCTTAATGAGGGCTGCGTAACTGACCTGGCAACCGGTTCAAACAGTACTTTCAAATGCGATTAATTCAGCAAAACTATCATTTAAAGTGGCTTTTACTGTATTTATCAGACTATACGGTCAGTGGAATTATTACAGTTTATCTTATTATTTTATATGTATAAAAAAACGAAAATAAAAGTAGAAAATTCTTCTTTAATTAAAGCATACACTGGTAATGTATGTATTACTGAGTTTCAAACCGTCTTAATGAGTAAATGGCACCAGATGTATCACTATTATCATATAAACTGACGTAGTAAATGTGTAAGAGAAGGACGGGTAAATGCAGAGCTGATGAATGAGATGAAAGTGATACATGAAGGGATGCAGTCCCCATCCTAACGAAGACAGATCTGTGTTTGTGACTCTCTGCCCTCACCTTGGCTCAGTCCAGCTCATCTGCTCTGGCTGCTGGGGGCGGAGGTGTCTCCTGACATCACGGCTGGACGTGAGCTCATCCCTCTTTCTTTTCACCCTCACAGGGGTCTTCGGGGCACAGCCGAGGATGCTACCCCCCAGATGGTGACTTCGAAAGGTAGAATTTGTCGGTGGCATGAGTGATGTCTCGTTTGAATGTGTTGAGGAAGTTGCAGGTGCAAACTGGACAGATGAGTCCATGTTGTTTTTGTAAGGGAAGGTGCTTCTTCTTCACTCATACGTCAGCCCAGATCTAAACAGTTGCTTTTGGTTTTGTTTGGCACAAAAAAACAAACCAAAACTAGAACTGCAAGCAGTTATTATGGGTTCATCGCCCGACCCAGCAGGTCATCATCACGCCTTTTTTCTCTTTCCTGCTGGATTTGTCCTCCCGTGCTCTGGCAGCAGGTGTCTCTGTCCCGAATCCAGTGGAGCCGGATCTGTTCCTCTCCTCACACGCCCAGCTTAGTGCTCTCAGTGGAAAGAGTCCAGATTTTACAACCTGGCTAAATTGCCCCAGTGATGGAAAAATATTGTTCAAGGAACAATACTTGAATAATTGAAGCCCGCAGGCTTTAAATTTTGCAGGGAGGAACTCGCTGTGATTTCCAGCGCAATGCTGGCCACCTCAACAAAATATTCATATTATTATTTCAGAATGGATATATCAGGCATCGCTGTCGTCTCTTGCTCTCTCTGTGTGTTCTCTGCATCAAAGCTGTCACTGGTTGTAAAATCATCCCATCGTGTCTTTTTCTTGTAAAGGAACAAACTTAGCTTTCATCAATAACTTTTAGGGGTAAGAAACCTTGATGTTGGGGGGTATTTTCTTGAAAATTTATAACAAAAGTGTTTTGCATAAACAGAAAGACGACGTTTAGTCTAACAATCCTGCTAAAATCATGTCAGATTAATTGTGCAAACAAATATTATGCATAATGTGTATTTTTTGTTAGTTTTACTTTGATAAAGAGACTGAAGTAAACAGCTCTGGGTCAGTTTGTACCTTCTCCATTTGTCAGTTCTACTCACAGGTTTCTTGACATTATTCCTCCATTTCATGCATATAAGCAAATCATTTTATACCCACAGGGTTCCTCTAAAGTCTACAAATGTCTGGGAAAGTTTGGAGAACAAAAGATGCAAAAAATAATTTTTTTTTCAGACTTTATTCCCTGTCACATTGTCCAAATGTTGAGTTCTTCTCTCTAGCCTTTCATTCTTTATTCCCTTGTTTCCTTCCTTCTCTTTATTTTGTCCTCTTTCTTCCTGTCATGTGTCCTTCTATCCTTTGTTATTCTCTTTCCTTACTTTCCTCTTTCTGTGTGCTCTTTCTTGTTTCTTTCCTTGCATCCTTCATTCTTTGGAGATTTAAAAAAAAAATTGTGTAGAACTTGAACCCGGTGATACTAATTGTATTTTCCAGGTGCTTATTGCGCTGAATGTTGCACCTTTTTTCATTCTGCTCTTGTTTTTTAGTGTCTTCTAATGTCTTTAACGTTTCTAAGCGGCAAAATGTCTCTTATATGTGTAAATCTAGTAGCATTTGTTCATCCAGCTAACTGTCAACTTGCAGCAACATGTGGGGGAAGGACAGCTCCGCATTTCTCCACACACTAAACATCTATTTGAGAGAACTGCTTGAGAGAGGCTGAAGTTTAAAGCTGCTTGGGATCAGATCACTTCTTTCCTCCAAGGCCACCAGGAGAGTCATCACAAACACTTTCACATCTAGTATCACCTGCATAATCACTTCATAATGCAAATGGATTGGCTTCTGGCTGTGTAAATCATCACCTTTTGTCTCTTTTGCACATTTTATTCTTCTTCGTTCACATTTCAGCTGCACCGCAGACCGTATACATTCCCACATGTCTTTGTGAGCTGCAGCTCACCTACAGACCCGCATCTTTCAAAAATAATCTCCTTTCCAGCTGCTAACATGAACAGCAAACTCGTGAGAAACTATCACAGACTGAAAAACGGTGTATAGAAAACACCAGCTTGGCTGACTTATTACTCTTGTTTTTGAGATTACTGAGATACTTATTGCCTTCTCCAAGTACTGTCAACACTCGTATTGCTTATTTTGCTCATTTTGAATCTTTGTAGTTTGGGAGAGTTGTCTGCAACAACATGCTTCGTGCTCCAATTCATACCTGCTGGGTCCAAAAATGTGATTTGTTTTTTCTTTTGATAAAGTAAAATATATGCATATATATTTAGTTTTTACATGCTCAACTACAAACTAAGCTTGTAATATTTCAATGAAATGACCAAAATAAGCTTTTGCTGAAATGGGATCTGTAACTCTTTGAAGGTTCCAGGTTTTCATGTATTTTTTTTATTTTTTTGTCCGGATTTTTTATGCTTGCTGTATGTAGTCAAGTTTAGTGAACTGATGCAACTAGATGTGCTTTTGAATAATAGTCATAGATGTTCGTGGTCCAACTTATGATAAAATTAATAAAACTACCTTAAATTACCTCTAAGGCCTGCATGGTTTTACAAAATGATTCAAAAAAGGCTAAATAAAAATAACGATAAAATAAAAACTAAACTAGAGCTGCTATCAATGATGATTTTGGTTGTTGACTAAATTATTAATACTTTGCACAATTTGCTGAATAAGTCAACAATTATTTCAATCTGTCTCAGTTTTCTGCTGGATCACCTCCTGTTGTCAGTGATAATATTTCACCACATCTGTTTATATGCAGGAATATAATTATTGCGTAATTAGGCATAGTAACGTAAAACACGGATTTTATGAACCTAGATGTAAAGCTTTAATCAAACTTTTGTAGTCAAACTTACTGTAGATGCTTTAAAACACAGTTTGTGGTCTGTAAAAATCTTTATTTTTGGAGGAAAAAATGCAGGGTTTGATTCAGCATCTAATTGTGAAGCACTCCAGTTTCCTCCTGCAGCAAAAAAATCCCACATTATCACGTTTCCTCCACCGTTCTCCCAAGTTTTGATGATTCCCTAAGCACTTTATCAACATGTAATTTGATTAAATGTTTGTTTTGGAGTAATTTTCCTGTCCATGTTGGTATTTTATTGTGAATAATGACATTATTTCTCAATGTCACTTGCTGTTTTTATTTTAATTATGTAAAGCACTTTGAAATGCCTTGCTGCTGAAATGTGCTATACAAATAAAATTTGATTGATTGATTGATTCTCTTACCAACTTCAGCCAGTATCTTCTCCATTTTCTTTTTTTTTTCATTCCGTCTTTTATCAGAAACACAGAACCAGATCCTTCTTAATTTTCTGTCATATTATTTAAGAAGTTTCGGAATGGGGATTCCTGTACTTTTGCGAGGCTAATAGAGATGACGCTTTCCATATTTAATAAGCTAACGCAGTATCTCTTCCTAGCTTTCTCTCAGCAGGAGTTTGAACAAATTTCGTACCTAAATGTCAGAATATTCCCATGCATCTCTGAGTTTCCTAATTAAATTTTTATTTCAAAGCTTCTGTAATTTCCATGGCTCACTCAGGGATCATCTGGGAGAAGAAGCGTCTAATTTCAGAACACAAATCAGCATCCCACATAAAATGTATCAGAGAAGATATTTTTTTATTTTATTTTTTATTTTTCTTACTTCTACCCCCTCACTGTTTGATTCATTTGTGGTTGTTTGTGTGCGCATGTGCATGTGTGTGTGTGTGTGTGTGTGTGGGCTACATGTGAGGTCTTGTGAGCCGACTGCTGCAAGGATTGTTTCATTTCCCACAGAGAAAACGAATTAAATTATGACACCTTTCTGTGCTGCCTCTCATCTGCTGCTTTTCACTCTGTCGAGGGATGACAAAGCCGCTAAATATAGGTCCACAAGTGGAGTGTGAAACCTCTCCACCTCGCTCTGCGCTCGTGTGGGTTTATGGCAGCCGAAAACAAGAGGCTGTCGTGGCAACCTGAACAAAGGTTTAATCGTCTCACAAAACAACGTGACGTGTGCGTTTTTGGAGTAAAAGGAGAGAAAAGAGTAAAAAGTGGGGGTCGTTTTAATTCAATATATTTCCTCGTGTGACGGTGCGGAGAGAGAGAAAGAGAGAGAGAGAGAGAGAGAGAAAGGACTGGAACGATGAAACCAACTGATTTCCTAGCAGGAGCACAACTGCATTAAAAATGATGGCAGGAACATCAAGTCTCTTAGGTGACTCGGAAAATGAAAAACGGGTAGCCCTTTGTGTTTGCAGTAATGATACAGAAAAAGGTTGATTTTTCGTTGTCGTTTCAAATAGTAATCATCCCCAAATTACACAGAGAATGGATTCAATTCATCTGCTGTAACACTAACCCAGAGAGCCAGACATACCCAAGGCTCCTTTAATTATTTCGGGGAGCGCTAGATATTTGTTCAATTTAGTCATTAGTTTTTTATAAATTATTAAGAACTTAATTAGACTTCAAAGGGCAACAGATCCAGTGCGTTTAGTTCTTAACACAGACAATTCATGAAGCTGTTTTTGTGAAGAAAAGATTGTTAAATACGTGAATGAAAAAGTGTTTGCCTTCCATTATAGATTTCTCTTCTTATGCTTTAATGTTTCAACCAAGCTTGAGTTGATAAATGAACTTGGTCATTTTTCCCACCAAACGTCAAATACTTTTGGAAAACTCTTGGAGAAAATCAAGATGTTTCTGCCAAATGTGAGGTGAGACTTTGTGTTCTTTTTGGCCAGCAGTGGCCGTGAACGTCCCTCCAATCTCCCCCAAACCCCCCCCAGAAACCTTTTTTCCAGCCTCTTCATTACTGTTGAACAATACTTTACTGAGGGAATGGAGGGAATAGAGTTATTTTTTTTGTGCCTTCCTGTTCCTTCCCTCCTGGAGTCATCTTGTTACGCTGACAGCTACTGAGAAAGTTACCAATAGTTCTGTGTTTGTACAGATAATGGTTCCTACTGTGGTCTGCTGGAGTACAAAAGCCTGGAAATGACATTGCATTCATTTTTCTAGACAGATAGTCGTCTTTCTCGTCTGTTTTCGAATGTCTTTATATTTGAATTTGTTGCGTTGTTGTTTGAGATGTTTCATCCTTCTTCATGCTGCCCGACAGCCTCTGTTGAAGCGATTGCTTGTCTTTTGCAGACGTGGCAGTAATGAATGAGGAAAGCACATTTGAATCAAAAGTTAATCACAATTACTTTGTTCACACAGGTCCAGGTTGGTTTGGTTAGCTTCTTTCTCTTAATTAATCAACCATAATTTGAAAATTGCTTTTTGGACTCGCACAGGTTACATATTTTTAATAGTAAAAAACAAAATAACCTCGCTTGCTGTGCAGCCTTGGTCAAAGTTTACGAAGAGCTAAAAAGGGGCAGAAACATCAGAGGGGGAGCTTAAATATAAGTATTTTCTTATATTTCATGGGACATGGGACCCACTTAAAGTCACACACTAACTTTGGCTCAGGGATGCTGACTGCAGAGGAATTGTGTGTCATTTGGCGTCTTCGTCTCTCCGTTCTGTTGGAAATTCTCTCCTTTGAGTCTGGTGGCATGTTAGTCAAAAACGTTTGTTTTTGTTTCCGAAACGGTTTCACCGCTCTGCTTGCGTCGATGATCGTCAAGGAGGACCGTATCTTTTGTAAAACTGTGTCACTTGAATTTTGTTTTTTTTACACAGGTCTCAGATTCAAACCGATGGACCAAGAAGGGAAAGACGGTCACTGTGCTGAAAAAGAGTTTACAGGGAATAAGGACTAAACAAAATTAGGGAGGAGGGAGAAAAGAGAGAAAAATGTGGTGCAAGAATGACCTCACTGCAGTTCTAACAACATTACCGTGGCAGTCGTGTGTATAATTTAGCACGGTGACACAATGGAGAGTTCTGCATGGGGGAGACGTGCATGCCATTTACACTCAGTGGCATAGCTTCATTTTTATTTTCTCTGATTATTTAATAAGTTGGAATTTGTCCAGTCACATCAGCATGTCTGCAGACTCTGGGAAATTTACAGTTTTAGTCTTGTTAGACTTTCATCAACCTTTGAGACCGTCAGCCACACACAGACTTTATCTCTTTGGTTTGGATTCCTACATCTTCGCAGTAGATCAGTAGTCTTTTTTTTTTAATTGGTCCGATGTAATGTTGTAATTTTAGACGTCTTATTTCCACACTGGATGGATGGATGGATGGATGGATGGATGGATGGATGGATGGATGGATGGATGGATGGATGGATGGATGGATGGATGGATGGATGGATGGATGGATGGATGGATGGATGGATGGATGGATGGATGGATGGATGGATGGATGGATGGATGGATGGATGGATGGATGGATGGATGGATGGATGTCAGTGAACAGACTTTTGGTTTCATTACTACCTAAGGCCATAATACCATTTTCTCAGTCGCGTTTCTCGAATCGTGACGGAACGACACCAAGATTGAACACGTAGTTTTTGAGAACTTCAGCTTTGTTCTGGGAAATGGAAAAAAAAAACTGTAATCAAAAATAAGCAGAAATAAATATAAATATGTCACTCTGACTAATGGACGCACTTCACACTTTTTCATTTTTTGAATTGATTCACTTGGATGAATTACCTTTCAGATGATGCTCGCGTCTGTTACCATGCAAATAAAATCATAAACCTTGAGTGTTTTTAATAGATGCAGCTCAGTCACATTGTTTTGACTGCTCCAAAGGAAGACAAACATTATTATAACACCTTTTTATCCGACTCTCGAGCTGAGGAAGACGTGTCTCTTAGAGCCAATCAGTTCATTAAGTCACACAAACACTGATTTATCAAAAAATAAAAAATGCTAATGCAGTTTATCAATCAAGTGTTTGAAGGTTTAATTTTTTAGCACGTCAACAAATAATTTCATTTCACTACAAATTAATGCTTTGTGGCGATTACTCAGGGCATAAAAACGGCATAAGTAGCACTCAGAGAGGGAGATTTTATATAATCAAAATATAATTAAATGTTGCTCCTCAGCTGAGAAATCTCTGCGTGTTTTAGTTAATCAAGTTGAACAGTAGACAAACAAAATTGCCTGGTGTTGTAATTACTATAATGGGAGTGTTTAAAATTAATCATTCTGCATGAGGTGAGCCACATAAATCATTCCAAATTAGTGTCAAAATCATTTGTTTTACATGCCGATTTAACGGGTTGTCCTCTGCAAGTGTTTTTGTCTTGGTTTTCTGAGCTGAGATGGTTTATGGGTATTTGATGCTTCTCTCATTTCTAGTAAAAAACAAGAAGGATAAATTCACAGCAGCCACTTGCAAAAAGTCTGGAGACCCTATGAGCGTTTTTAAAATGATTTCACATCACAGCGATCAACTTCTACGTTTTTTATTGGGATTTTTGAGGGTTAGACCGACGCAAAGTTTTGCCAGATTGAGAGTTGAAGGAAAATAATATATAGTAATAATAAGAATGTTCTTTGCAAATAAAAACCTGGAAAGCGTGTATTGTAGTTTGACGCCGCAGTTTTGTTAGAGAACATCAGTGAAGGGACATTTGAAGTTTGCTACAGGTGGTTTAGGGAAGCAAAATGTTCATGCTGAGGTTTGTGGTTGTGATATGATGAAATGTGTAGAAGTAAAGGCACTATGATTACTTTTGCACTGCGCTTTTCTTGCACACTGGAAACTTTCCCCTACAATCTTGGAACTCGAAGATTAGATAGACAAGCTGTTGGATAATCTTCTGAGTGTGCTTGTTTTCTCTGTTGGATGTGATTACACTTTGGATGACTTGATTTTAGCTTCCTTTTTCTTTTTCAAACTCTTTTTCCTCATATGTTTCTGCCAATCAGAGCTTTTTGTTCAAGACTTGCCTGGAATACGGAGAAGGAAAAAAAAGAGGTGTTGAAAATTCAAGCGCGGCTATTTTAAGATGGCTGCGACTAAATTTGTCTCATTTATGATCCCGGCGTTTTCTTTTCAGAAAATTTCATGATGGGAACTCTCCGCACAACTTTTAGAGGTTATTCTTAATTCAAGCCAATCTGGGTCTATTTATTTGTGCAAATAGAAAGTCATCTTAGGGAAGCAGAAGAAAGCTTCGGATGAGTGGACTGCACTCAAGAGATGCATGGATAAAAGATAAAAACTGAAGTTGATTGCAAATATCTTTCCTAGAAACATAATCTATATTGGTGGTAAACAACTTCAAGTTTCAACTTCAAGGTTTCTCATTTGGGATGGAAGGCAAAGTAATGCCATCTATGGCAAACTGTGTGTGTTTTTTTTTCCTCTTTTCACCAGGCCGCATGGATGAATGCAGCTGAGTGTCAACAGTAGCGTTTTCTTGGAAGTACATATAAAATAAAAGGTACTGGTCCGAGTTGTGGAACTGTGCAGACCCGTTCAGAAAAAAGGAGAATATTTCCAAAATGCCGTTTATTTCAAGAACATTATCGCTAAGAGAAACGTGATATTGATGCTCGGAAGCCTTTATTTCTGTTGCTTATGATAATTTTCCACTTACAGCTGATGAAAACATAAAAATATTACATCACACCAATAAAAGCAACATTATATAATAAAAAATGTGGGCTTAATGAAAAGTATGTTTAATACCTACTTAACGGACACTTTTAGTCCATTTTAACGTGTTTGTGTCGACTGTTTCCATGACTCATCGTGACGTTGTTGCTGAAATGTAACACGAGGTTTGGTTTGCTTTAACTATGTATTCATACGAAGAGATTTTGCCTTTTAATTTATTGCTACCTGCTTTTCTCAGAACCATTTAAAAAAAGAAAAGAAAAGCTCAGTTTTGAATGGTGCCAGAAGCCAGGCCGGCTCTGATTTAGTCTTTTTCAGGAACAGTAATTTCAGAATCAGTTTCTGTTCAATTCAATAGTTTGTCCTTGTCAGAGTTGGTGTGCTGGACCTGGCGCCTCACCATGCATATGCAACGTCGTGCTCTGTGGGTCATGAGCACAGTTGGTGCTGATGCATTCAGCATGTTAATCTCAGCCGAAGCTATTCTATTAAGACTAAGCATATATTGTAATTGAGGCTTTTAAATATTCCTAGGCAAAGGTAATCAGCCGCAGGGCACCTCTATACTTTTGAATTTCATTACAAGCACATACCTTAAGGCCATATTTAATCTTTTAATTTTTTTTTAGCTTTTCTTTTCGGTTGTGTTCAGGCCTGGAGTGGTCTTTGCAGTGTCTTGCTTGAGTGACGTTATTTTTACGACCGTAAGCATAATGAAGTACTTTTGCCTATTCTGAACTCAGAGGGTGGGTAGCTTAAATGCTGACGATAAACTCTGCAATTTTTGAACGGCTCCTGCAAACATAGTTTTATGGGGGGGGATGAACCAAAACTGATTCATTGCAGAGCAGCGGCTGCAGGTTTGCAGGCTTTGAGAGAACCGGTTAGAAAAAAGTGTGAGGAGCAAATGGTAGCAATGTTTTACTTATTCACCTGTAAAACATTGAAAAAATATATTTCCAATGAGTGATTTAAATTTAGGTTTTTTTTACGATATTTTGTGATAAGAATAAAAGTGACGATAAGAACTATTTATAAAAAGTATTTAGGACAACTATGGCTGTTTCTTCCTAGCCACACAATAATAACACCAACATTCCCATTTGTAACACACTTATTTCAATCAAGTTTCATTTTTATATCACATTTCAGCAACAAGGAGTTTCAAAGTGCTTTACATCTTAAAAACACAAAAATACAAAATCATAGGACCACAGTCAACAACGTTACATTTTGCTGTCATCAGATTATCTATTAATGCCTCATGATTATGTGTCAAAAGCAACTCTAAACACCGTCCAACACAAATAATGATCCGACCGGAACATGGCGCTCACCTTTTTCCGATCTGTTAAGGCAACACGACCAGAGTGGAAAAGTTGACGTCGCAAGAGTTGCCATTAGCGCTGATTGCGTAGCCGGGGTGACAGCCGTGGGGGATGTGACCTGTAGAGAGCTGAGCCAGTTTTAACTACAGCTCTGAACATTTCCAGGGAGGATCTGCAGGTGAGATCACAGGAATCTGCGACACTTGTTTCAGACTTTTTATGGTACTTTTTCAGGCAGCTAAGCCTGAAAAAGTGTGAATACATACGAAAAAATCTGAAGAGCTTACCACAGTTGTGGGTGTGTGTGTGTGTGTGTGTGTGCGTGTGTGCGTGTGTGTGTGTGTGTGTGTGTGTGTGTGTGTGTGTGTGTGTGTGTGTGTGTGTGTGTGTGTGTGCGTGTGTGTGCGTGTGTGTGTGTGTGTGTGTGCTTCTGTTGACCTAAATATTTTATTACCGAGACATTGGCACAAAGACAAAAAACCCCCAAAACAATACAGTATCTTTAGATTTTACAGCCTGTCTAAAATCATGTCCTTGTTTAGATCAGATTAATTTCTGATCTGATTCCTGTCGAAATATCCAACAATAACATGATTGCAAGCTTGCAAACTATCATCCTGACATGGAAATAGGATTCATCTCAAGAAAAGCAAACATTTTCTTGATGGTGAACGTTTTAGCTCCTGGTCACCAGCTCAAACTCCAGTGAGTTCATTGTTTCCACTTCAGTTCAGTTCATTTAGACAGCAGCGTTTCACAGCCGTAACCTCAGAGTACGTTAAGACGCAGTAAACATTTTGTCTGAGTTCTGTTCGTCTCAGCCAGCAGACTACAGAAATGATCCTCGTACATCATCGGCACTTTTCTGCAGATTAGCTGGGGGGCTCTCTCAGACATCATCGCTCATACATGCTCATAAAACGAGGGCAAAAAATCGTCTCTTTCCAGTTACATAACCTGATATTTACAGCATTCATGCTCCATCATTTACTGGGAATTCAGAAAGCTTTGCTTTCCTGTATGTACAGCTGCTCTGCTGCAGCAGGGTTTTCTGGCGTTGGTTGCTGCTTTTTTTCTCCCTTGTACTCTGACGAGCTCCGTTTTTCTCTCTGTCTCTTCAAAGGGTTGGATGGAGAGCTGGTCGAATGTCAGCGGGAACTATTGTGATATCCGGAGGAATCCTTGCTGGGGTGATACTGCTGTGCATCGTAGCAGTTCTCTGTTACTGTAGACTCCAGGTACCTGAGAGTTGCACACAAATCCGTCTCTCTCACTCTTTAAAAACAAAGAAAATATTTAAAATAGGGGAGCTATTCTAAAGTTGTTGCTTTTTTTTTTTTAAATGAAACTTCTTGGGGAGTGTTTTGTGCCTGTAAAAGGTTTGCAATGATAAAAAAAAATCTGTGAATGTCATGAAATGTTATTTGTCTGTTCAAAAACAAAAAGTTAAAAGTCACCCTGAGCAATAGATAAATGTATAGATAAGTTTGGATAGTTATGTGAAAACTCTTAAAATAAAACCTTGTTTTGTTGCAGAAACATTGAAATTTTAAGATAAAGGACAACTTTTGATTTAAATTACCTGCATTCAATTTTTGGCTAAGACTCAACAAAGACACATTTTCAGTTTTCTGGCATTTTGAAAACCCATAATAACCTTGTTGCTCCCCAACAAGGTTCCTAACAGGTCCTCTGCTGAGGGACAAACATGCTCTTTATTTTTGCCCGTTTATTACTCCGTATTGTTTGTAGTTTTGCTAGTTTTAAACATCCGCCATGCCCACAATTCATAAATTTATGCCTACAGGAGACTGAAGCCTTAATGGGGCTGGCGATAAGCTGTTAATAGTTAAACAGCTATCAGCCCTCGTGCTGCTTGGCATGTTTAATACTTCGCTGTTGTGGAAACGGGAGCTTTACTGACAGTTTTATGCTCCTCATAAATATCACCGCCGGTCTCTCAGAGGCTCCAACATGTTTGTGGAGCAAATCGGCTTTTCTAGCCGCCACTAGCAGACGCGACGGCTACCAGCACAGGAGCTCATCAACGTCCTTCTGCTTTTCCCGTTTGTGTCGAAAACAACCCAGCTGAGGTCACTGACCAAAGGCTGCGTGTCTTCCCACAAACCTGTCACTTTAAGTTTAATCTTCCAGCTCCAACCATTGTTTTCTGTCTCAATCTGCACGTAAGATGCCAAGTTTTGTGGCAAAGCGAAAATGAATCAGTTTATATGGATTTTGACCTAAAATTCATTATAATTGATTATTTATAAATATAAATCACTAAATCACTAAGTAATGTACAATGGTTTACTTGCTTGGTTTTCTTGTTCCCTAAGAATAAACCTTATAGATTATTATCTGCCTTATTATTCTGCATTATGTGCAAAGTTGCAACATTAATGTGCTAATTAGACGCCCCCATAAAAGAAAAAAAATATATGCATGAATTAAATATTAATGTTATGATTACAGAAAGGGATTGCTAGGGGTGAATTTGTTAGTTTTATATATTATAGTATTATTTACAAGGTGTATTTTTCACTATTTTTCAATCTGAGATAGTTATAGTAAAAAGTAATTTTTTTTTTTTTTTTAGCTTTTTAGGTGTCCTAACCAGATGTATCGCCAGTGAACCCATCTCAGAAACATATTTTTAAATGTTATATCAGCCTTTTAATGTGTTTGTGCATCATGATGTACATTAAACACTAAAAGAGGAAAAAGTGGGATCATTACAATAATTTCTGAATCTCGTTACTAAAAATCTTAAATGATTGCGTTCATGTTTTCTTCAGCACACAAGCTTATCTTCCCCAAAAATAATCTTCGAATGCACATGAACGAGCTAATTTCCAACTGTGGCACTTTTTCTTTGACACAGCCGCCGAGTCTCGCTGCGTAAAACATCCTGGAAAAGTGTCTGACCTTCTCTCTCTCTCTCTCTCTCTCTCTCTCTCTCTCTCTCTCTCTGTCTCTCTCTCTCTCACTCTCTCTCTCTCTCTCTCTCCTTCTCTCTCTCTCGACCTGCGCCAGTATTACTGCTGTAAGAAGAACGAGTCCGAGGCGGACGTGGGCTCGGTGGCGGGAGCGGATCCTCTGTCTCACTTCCCCTGCAACGCCTGCAACGCCCTGGCCATGGACGGGACCGACATCACGCCCGTCTCCCTGGACCAGCTGGACTCGGGTTCGCACCACAGCCCCTGCCCCTCGTGTTCGCCGTACCCCGTCCGCTCTGGGCTCACAGACGACATGCGCAACGGAGGGGAGCGGCTGGGCTTCTACTACGAAAACCCGTCAGCGTCTCTCCCTTTGCCCGTCAACCCCCCGACTTCGTCCCCTCTGAGCTACTACAACCCCTCGGACGCTTTCCCTCCCCCGCCGCGCCCCTACAGCACCGACGTCTGACTCTCTCCTCACTGGACTCTTCTTCACACACATTCACACCAACACACTTAACTTTACTTGCACAAGCCGTTTATAAGAACAACAACAAAAGTTAATTTATTAAAACACGGCACAATAACACCTAGATTATTGCACATTCCGACTTTAGTCACAGTCACCCACAGACTCAGCCCACTGACAAGAGCTCCTGTGTGGGCAACAAAATCCTGCAGCAGCTCACAAACGCTGCAGCAAGGATTTCTTTTCCTCTCCAGTGAATGGCAGACTGTTCTTCCACAGCTATGGGGCTAAATCACCGGTGACTCCATCAGAGGCAAGACCACTGCACCAGTAAGGATAAACGAGTTTCCAGACTACGAAATCCAAGGATTTGTAAATTGCAACATAGGGTAAAACATATAAATCCATAATTTGTTTGAAGGTTTATTATTTTAGTGTGCCGCTGCTAGTCTCAAGGAGCTGAGCGGCGGAATAACATTATAACATGATGTAAAGCTCAAACAAAGAAGCCAATTTTACATAACAGCCCCCTTTAAAGTAAAACAACACGGCTCGCCAAACCTCCGTCAGTCTAGATTAAAGTCACTTTTTTGCTGCATCCGGTAGAAAATATGCTACACGACCAGTAATCTCTGCATAGCGCTGAAAAACATGGGCTTCCCCTACCACTAGAGGTGTATGTGCACATCATCATCATCATCATCATCATCATCATCATCATCGCGCCGATTGCAGAAGCCTGTGCGGGAGCCATCTTTGTGGTTTAGGAATGACGTTGCACCAAATTTGTGTAAATAATGTCGCTTAAGATTGTCGGCAGATCTGAGGTTCACTCTTCTTCTCTCAAACTGAACGCATGAAGAGTCGAGGGAATTCCTGACTCTTAGTTCAAGCTTAAGTGACTGATGGATTTTTTTTGTTTGTTTTTTTTTAACCTCTCATATCAGCAGGAAGCAGAATGGGAACCGAGAGTTAAAATCTGATTAGCAATGAAGGCACATGATCGGTCTGTGCTCATGTGTTGGTTTCTTCATATAAAGGACTTTCCTCCACATCGGTTCAGTTTCTGTTTCTCTTTCTCTTCCCGGATGTTAACTCAAGACACTCGCAGCGTGAACCCCGCCTTCCCTCGGCCTGTCAGCCTATTGCACATGAGGGCTACCAGTTTTCTACTCGGCGTCGTCGTTTACCAGTAATAGAAACTCACCGTGGAGTTTTGTCCTGAGGTGAAACGGAACGAAAAGGGGAGTTTTTATGCAATTCTGTGCATCTTGCAGTTTTGTTTTTATTTTGTTGTTTTTTTTTTTCCTGTTAGTTTCAGTCAACAAAGAAAGTATCACATGTGTTTTAGTAAAGATCTCTATTCTGGTAAATGTAGGGAAGCCAGACTATTAAAAAGAAAAGTGTCTGCTTCACGGTGTAAAAGCTGGTGGTGCTGTGAGTCTTTTCTTGTTTGCGAATTCAGACGAAAGAAAAAGGACAATCCTTTTTTTTTTTTTAAGTGATAACGAGAGAAAAAAATCTAACATTAAGTAAGATTGTGTGCTATATTTTAGTGATTTAAGAAAGCCATCCTGTCTGCCACGGTACAGTAACAAGATGCAGTGTTATTTCACAGTATATGCCTGAATTGATATGTATTTTTGTGAAGCTTCTGGTGAATATTATTGTTGTTTTATTTCCTACTCTTCTATTTTATGTTCTCTTTGTATTCCTGTGTTTTTTTCTTTTGTTGTTGTTTTTTTCTGTCAGAAAAAATGCGGTACTGTAAGTAGGAACAGGAAATTTATATTTAGAGATGGAATTTTACATTCCTAAAAGAATATGATAAACGTTGTGCTCAGATAAACAAATATACCACTGCCAAGACGTCTATTTAAGAAATGGTATTTTGCCACAAACGAGTGATTTGCACAAGTATTCATGGTCCGTTCGTCACATTTTGTCACAACTTTCCTGTCAGTTTCGGGGTTTCGTGCCGTGGACCAACACAAAGCAGAGCGAAGCAGTGAAAGAAAGGAAAAACAAACAAGCAAAGGTTTTACTATTAAAAACGTGGGAAATGTCACTCCCATTTTGTTTTAAAGAAAATATCAGTTATTCTTCCAAACTTTTTCGGGGGTTTTTTTCCCTCTTTTTTTATTACAAAATAACTTCAATTCTGTCAAACTAGGTGGATAACATCAGTCAACATCAACACCCCCAAAGATTCTCAATTGGATTTAGGCTCAGGCTTTGACTAGGTCATTCTAACACACGATTATTCTTTTATCCAAACCGTTCATTTAGCTCTGGCTGTGTTCAGGGTCTTTATCCAGGCGGAAGGTGAAACATCTTCTCCAGTTTCAAGTGTTTTGCAGCTTCTAAAAAGTTTTTCTTCCAGGGTCGCCTCGTGTTTAGCACCATTCATTTCCTGAGCAGGCATCGCCCCAGCATGATGCTGCCACCACCATGTTTCACTGTTGGGCTTCTTCCACACTTTCTGAATTCAGAAGATTTTACTTCAGGGTAGGAGAGTTAAGGGGAATGGAGGCATATAAGCATTTTTTCTTGTAAAATACTTGCGTTGGTCTTCTGCACAAAACCTCAACAAAATACAAATGTGGAAAAATTTCCATGTGAATGAAAGCTTTTTTTTTTTTGTTTTTTTTCTTTAAGGCGCCGGCCTCCTGTTGCATCATGTTGTCGACGCAGAGCTTTTCAATTTGCTGTTTCAAATGCACTTTTGTGTTTCCATGATGCAGCACAATGTCATTCTTTTCTCTGGCAGATGAAGCTCTGTGCTTTTGTTCATCAGTTTGCTCTTATTTTCAGATTTCTCTGATTTCCTTTCAGCGGTATCGATGGGTTATCTTTTGGTTCACCCTGGTAGAGTGAGAAAACCCTCCACCTGTTCACACCTTTTTATTATTATTATTATTATTATTATTATTATTATTATTATTATTATTATTATGAGGAGAAAATAAATGTTTATATGTCTCCCTTGGCTTTTTTTTTTTGCGTGCGCATATTTTCCTACTGTGACTCAGAGGGGACAAGACACAATGTGTTGAAGTCACAGGTTCAGTGGAGAAATATTTCTATACACAATATATTGACCACAAAGGGATACAGATGTGAGAAAAACAACCAGTAAACTCAAACACAGAAGTGAAAATCAACAAGAGAAGTGAGACTTTGGGGGGCGTAACAGTGGCTTTGTCCTGGAGGGAAATGACAGACTTCAGTCAAATGGAGAAATTAAGAGAAACTCGCATTAAGCTGGGACTTTGCAGGATGAAAGTGTTGGGCTGCGTACAGGCGGCGCGGCGCGGCAGAGACTTCTCTGTTGTTCTGCATCGTTATGCGTCGCCCTACCTACCTGCTGGGCCTGTTTGCTCTCCGGTCTGGTCGCTCGGCCCATGACTATAATAGAGTTACCTCACCAACACCCCCTGGGAAAAATATCACAGATGCCACATCATTTACTTCTTACACGCATGGCAGGTTTGACTCGACAAGTCTAGCAGGTTCACACGGCGTCATGTCAGAGTGTGAATAAAAGGGAGGGTAAAAAAACAAAGTGCATGTGAAAAACAAAAAACAAAAAAAAAAACAGTTTCTTCTTTAAACCTATATAAATGATTTTTAAACCATTTAACTCGGCTAAATGGACACTTGCAGGTCGTAAACAGCTGGATTTGTGCGTCAGAGAAGAGGACAGGTGAGATAAGAAATGTAAACACAACCGTGGGCGTGTCCAAAGCTGTCTTACCTTTCACACACTCTCAGGTCATATATAAACCCTGCTGAACCTGGTGCTGCCCACACACACCGTAACACACACTTCACCTGTCTCTGGTGTTGCTGTGGGAAGATTTCTCACCTTTGGACTGCAAACAGTTTCTTTCCTTCCGGGAGTCGTGAACTTCAACCTCCCCTCTGGCCTTTTAAGATCTTTTGTGTGCATGTGTGTGTGTGTGTGTGTTTGTGGACGGCTGTGTCTTCAGAGCAAGTTAAAACGACGGGGTCAGAATCATTTTGAACTTGCTTCACATCTCTCCAGTCACTCTCCTGCGTCTGCAGGTGGACGTTCTTGGCTTTTCTGGTTTTGCATCTTGGGCTTCACGCAGAAGCACTGTGACTGTTGGGGGGTCTGTTTCGGAAATCCGGGCGCGATGATGCAGGAGGTGTCCATGGTGACGGCCTACGACGCCACCGCTATAGAGCAGATGAGTGAAGAGGAGATCCTTGCCTATCTGGTCGCTGACACAGGGCCTACGTTCAATGTAAGATTCATTCGCTCTGGAATGTTTCTATTGTGGTGTTAATGCCTGAATATGCACTTTGGTTAACAGGGCAGGTTTTTCATCTCTTGCAGGTTTTAAATATTTTAATTTAGTGACATATTTTTACCCTCCCTGGGTTTTCCTTTTGCCTCGACTTGATCACTTTCTACACTGACTCCAACCAAGATTTCTATCTCTGATGCCAGTTTGAGTCATTTAATATCAAGTATTTATTGATATTTTGCTAACACTTTATTTGAAGGGGGGTGAATAAGACTGTCATGACACTTTCATAAGCATGACATAACACCTGTCATGAACATGAATATTTATGACTGTTGCCATAAAGCGTCATTTGGTAAATTATGACACTTTTAATACAAAGTTGACTTTATTCAAAATGTCTTTGTTATGACAACTTGACATTAACCAAGAAATCATTACTGTTTAAACTTTACCTTTAATAACATAAAGTTACCTAATTTTTAAAGTGCAATCAGTAATACTTTTATAACAAATTTATATCAGTAATGATATACCGTATGTCGTTTCCTTGACCAGCTCAAGCATTTACTACATAAACTGAAAAATATTGGTAGATAAAGCTTTCCTGTGAATCATTTAACTAATATTAAGTTACATGACCGCTTGTATTTTTTTTTAAACAGCTTTATTTCTATTCATTTTCAAAATGCATGACAAACAATTATATTTGGTACATTGTTAAGAGACTGGGTGAAAAACAAACACAATAGCAAAACCTCAAAATAACCTGACAACTATTCAACACAACTGGTCATGCCTATTAAAGTGTCAATAAATCAGTCATTATTTATTCTTTCTTTCTCCCCCTCCACCTCCACCCATCCACCTCAGGCCCCCCCACCCTCTACGTCTCTCACTTACAGGATAATACAGGTCCAACTAATATGATTACACAACCATAGTACTGCCAGCTTATGTTTGAGCTAATCCAAAAAAGAGTCATTCTGCATCCCGGTCAGTCACATCCGTAGATGATAACATTTCCATGAAGGGGCCCCATATTGCCCCAAATGCTGCTTGTTTTCCTCTCATATTATAAAGAATCTTTTCCGGTTTACAGTAAGACACCAACTCATCAATCCAATGTCTTATTGGTGGCGATTTTTCAGATTTCCAATTTTTCAAAATACATTTTTTTGCTGCTGTGCTTGCAAGAAGAATAAAGTATTCCTTATAATAATTTATTCTAATAGTTGTTAAATCTCCTAAAATCCACACCTTGGGTTCTTGTTCAATCTGATGTCCCACAACTCTTGATGTGATCTCAATCATGTGTTTCAAAAAGTTTCCTATTATTGGACAATACCATAGCATATGCAGAAGGTCCCCATTGGTCACCTTGCATCTCTGACATTTGGAAGAAATTTTGTTGTCCATCTTATTCAATCTATACGGAGTGTAATATGTCCTATGGAATATATTAAATTGAGTTTGTCTATGGTTTGTAGAAATAAACATGGTTTGTGACTGTTCTAATAGTTGACTCCAATCCTCTTCCTCATATACACATCCAATTTCCATTTCCCATTTTTGCTTTTAGCCTCCTGATGTATTGGTAGTGTTCCATTAAGTATGCCGTGCATAGAGGACGTCAATCCTTCTGTTGAACTGTCTAGCTTGTGACATAAATATGATTCAAGGCAGGTTTCAACCGGGATTGCTGGAAATGTCTCGCTAGACTCTTTAATCCAACCTCTGATCTGTAAGAACTTAAAAATTTTTTTTAGGAAGATCAAACTTCTTACTCAATTGTTGAAAGTTAGCTAGCGCATCATTAATATACAGGTCAGCTACTACTTACATTTTCCTATTTCTCCAAACCTGCAATGTAGAATCAGCAATATGATTTGAAAGATTAGAGTTGCCCCACAAGGGTGTTCTTCTAAGGAAATTAATATTTACATCTAAAAGTGAGTGAGACTTCTCCCAGGTGGTAAATGTGTTCAGAATTATTGTGTTGTCAGTCAGTGCTGCCAGGCTTTTCCTATCGCCTATGAATGGAATATCCTTTAAGGGCACATGCTTCATCTCATGTTGCTCTATTGAGATCCATCTGGCTTCGCTTTTTTCTGCATGTAGCCAGATCCAAATTGGTCTGTACTGAGAGGCGGTGTAGTAATTACTAAAATTTGGAAGATTCAATCCACCCCTTGAATACTGAGCCTGTAGCGAGGTTATCTTAACCCTGAAGTTCTTCTTTTGCCATATGAAGGAATTCATAATTTTGTTAAGCTCTCTGAAAAACTTTTTGGGAATAGTTATTGGAAGGCATTGAAACAGATGTATATATTTAGGCAAAGTATTCATTTTAATGGTATTGATTCTGCCTATGAGTGATAAAGGTAGATCCATCCATCTTTGGAAGTTAAGTTTAGTTTTTTCCATTAACTTTGTATAATTTTGTTTAAATATGTAATCCTCCGATTTACCCACTTGGATACCCAGGTATTTAAAGCCGTTGTTATTGCCCGATGATAGGCGAAGAGAAGTTTTTGCCCCCCAGGATAAGAGGTACAGCCTTCTCCAGAAATCCTACCGCGTCTCGACCTTCAGCTTGCTCCGGTATGTTTAAGATTCTGATGTTCAACCTCCTGCTGCGATTTTCCAGCTCGTCCATTTTGTCTTTGATGCCTGTAATGAGCTTTTCCATTTTTCCAACACGATCTCGTGCCTCTTTAATGTCGTCCTCATTTGCGCCCACCTGTGACTCAGTCTCCTCAACCTGTTCTGCCAATGTAGATAAGGATGTCTCGATATTCATTATGGTTGCTTGTATGTCGGCTGTTTTCTTGTCAATGTGCATTGCGAGCTCGTCCTTAGTTTCCTTGATAGCCTGCAGACGCGTGGAAAGCATCTCTTTTGCTCCGTCCACCATGTTTTTTGTGGTTGTAGCGTGTCGGGAGGTCTGAGCCGTGCTTTTCTTTTGTTTTTCTTATCGAAAATTATAGCTTGCCATACAAAAATATCCCCAGTGTCCTCAATACTCTTATATAAACAGAAGTCATGAGAAAATTTCCAGGATGAAGGAGCTACTGGAGTTCACCACCGAGAGTTCACGGAAACACGTCTACACCGCTCCTCTGCATCCGCGATCTCCGACCACTTGTATTTCACACATGTTGACCCAAGTCTGCAGCCTATTAAAATCCATGCACCGGGTTATGACGCTTTTCCCGCCGGGTTTGTTGGTCTCATTTTGTTGTGACACCTGCTTCACTGCATTGTCCTAAAAGGCAACTTGGCATCTTCTTTAAGTAAAACGATCGATTCTATCTGATTCAATCATTCCTGGTATGTGATAAATAGACATTATTCCACAACAGGGGGAAAAAAGAATCCCCATGCCATCATACGTGAGCCGCCGTGCTTCACAGTCTGACAAACAGTCTGCTCTCACCAGATGCCAAAGGAAACATTTTGCTTTCATGAGTCCAGATAAAGCTGCATCCTAACTTTGTGTTGCAGTTAGTGGGTTCTTAATATGCACTGGAAGCTCTTCACCATGTGTTTTTACAGCAATATCATTTTTGGGGGGATTTTTGCCAACAATAGCTTGGCTTCACAACTGTTTGCTGCAGTACTCACAGGTAACTGAGGAACCTGATCATATTAGATCCTCTCTGACCAACCATTGGCTGAATATCTTGCCTTTTTTCTTTCGATCCATTTGGATCGTCCTCCATTTCTTTCTGGGTTTGCATCTCCCCTTTTGAGATCCTCAAAACTGCTGAGGTTGATCAGTGAGGGTCTCTGATCCAAGCACTTCTTCTTATTTGCATCTTGAAGTTTTAATATGCAAACCAGACTAACATAAAAAATGAGTCTGATGATAAAAAAACCCCATCCACATTATGTTTAAATAAAACATAAGAACAAACAAGCTTACAGTGACTTTCTCTGCTTCAGCGTCTTTGGAGAAACTTCCATGTGTGACATGCTAATTTGTTTTTTTAACATATCTGCTTTTACTGCTGATTATAAGAGTTAAGATAAGTTACTCCCTTTGTTTAAGTACAGATCTTTTTTAGCTGTTAGGTTCCTAAACAAAGTCCTGCTTTTCTGTTTTGAAGCTGTTGTTTCGCTTTAGATGAAAGGCAAATGCCTCTGATCCACTGTTTCATTTTGAACAGGAAAGATCACATTCATGCAGAGCCCTTCAGTTTACTTTGTCTCTCTGCATTCCTCACGTGAGCCGTCGCTGACTGGCCATGACAAAGCAGAAAGCCCAACACCAAACACAATTCCTCCACAAGTCAGATTTCTGATTCGCGACACCCCGAGAAGATCTTGGATTCGTCGTTTTTAGGTATTTAAGACACGAAAATCCATTTCATGCTTTGCCTTAAGCCCCTATCGTCCCCCATAATTCCCTAGATGCGCTGTAGATTACCGCGTCCCCCATGTACTCGGCTTTATCTTATCTTTGATTTATCCTTGTTTGGATCTCGTTCTGAGGCCTGTACTTGATTTGTCAAGCTCATCCTACATCCTACGAATCTCTTTATAGGAGAGATGGATTTCTCCATTTCATCCAAACGTGTCAGGTTTTCCACATTAACAAGACGTGTTGTTTTTTCTTGTTTTACTTCTTCTTCCAAGGTCCCTACAAAGAAAGTGAAACTCGGGGAAAGTCGTCTTCAGATCATGGACGATGACCCTGTGGACAAATACTTGGTCAGAATCGACTCCTGTCTTCCTCTTTTTTTTTCTGAAATGATTTGATTTTCTCTCTTCAGCTGCAGAAACCCAATGCTTTTTTTTTTCCTGCAATTTGCAGAAAGAAAACCGTCGGCTCCAGCAGGCCAGCCTTCGCCTGGAGCAGGAAAACGATAGCTTGGCGCACAGACTAATCACCAGCAAAGTTGCTTTGAGGAACTCTTTAGACGAGGTACTACTAAGAGGTCAAACTGAGAAAGGCAAAGGTTTTGCATTTCAGGACCTCATTTATATCACATCCCAGCTATCTAAAATGCAGCCCGGCCGTATTCACAGCAGCAGTCAAAAGTTTGAGGGTTTGTCAAGGTACAGCCGCAGCTTTCCGCGTGTTTTGTTTTGTTTTTACAAGATGGATCAACTTATAGCAAACGGGGTTTTCTTACAAAACTTTTCCTGTCTTGAGTTTCATCAATCTTCTCACCATGTTTCCTTTCTCTGCATGGTGTGTTTTGATGCTGTGTTTGTACCCTGACATTTTGGGTCAAGGTACAAACAAAGAGCACCTTCTTTCACTTGTGTGCCACGTCAAACTGCACATCGAAGGGGAATACCTACAAAATGTGAAAAAGCAAAGGGGATACTTCTACAAGGCATCACCAATATAATGAAACAAGCTTGTAACGGTGAGGATCTGAGTGTATTTTCATGTTTTCCAGGCAGAAGACAGAGTAGACGAGCTAACCAAAGATCTCCTTAAGATCCAACATCGACTGCAGGCAACTGAAGACGAGAAAAGAGGCAAAGAGGAAGAAGCTGGCATGGTGATAGGATTTTTTCTTTTTTTTTTTTGCAGGCTGTTGTAAGAAAGAAAAGTAAAAAGAAATTTAAATAAATAAAAAAAAAAAAAAAAAAAAAAAATATATATATATATATATATATATATATATATATATATATATATATATATATATATATATAAATCTTTTTTGTGTGTAGCTGAAGGAAGTGTTTCGGAGAGAGCTGGAGAGGGCTGAGCAGGAGATTAAAAGATCGTCCGGTATCATCTCCGACTACAAACAGGTACCGGCAATTGATGGCGCCGTTTGTGCAATCAGAGTGTCCTTCAGCGTTCTCACGGATGCATGTAGGTGTGATTGGAGGAGGTTTCGTTTGATGAAGTCGAAACGAGATGCTTTGTCTCTCAGATCTGTTCTCAGCTGACGTCGCGTCTGGAGAGGCAGGAAGCCGCCCACAGAGAGGAGTTGGATGCACTCAAGGTGAGTGCTCCACTCTTGCTGCAGATGTCTGCTTTTTTATGTTACGCTCATACTTTTTTTTTTGGTGTACAATCTTTTTTTTTTTCTAATTGTCATCTTCTAGAGCACAATAGAGGCTTGCTCCCAGTGTCGACACGTTGCAGAATCGATCCCCGCAGGCCATGGTGCTGACACACCAGTGCATGTGGAGGTCGAACCGGGCGGGCGGGAGTCCGACGAAAGCCCCCGACAGCAAGGCAGGAACAGGAAGGACCAGGAGAAGGAGTCTCTGAAGGCCCAGATCAGAGAGCTGGAGAAGGAGCTGGCCCAGACCAAGCTGCAGGTGGTGGAGGCCAACTGCAAGATTCAGGTAAAATCTGACTGTCTGGACATGTGCAGACCAGCCAAGAGCTGTCAAGATTTTAATGAGGCTTTAAGGCACGATCTGCCATGTAATACGCATGATGAGGTTGATCGAAACATGGAGCATCACCCCTACCCCATTTGTTGTTTGCATCATCCAGCCAGCATAAAGACAATTCTCAATTTATGTTAAAGGGAGGACAGGGCTACATAAAGCAGATGTTTTTAGCTTTATATCATGTTATGTTTTTTCTCTCACAGAGCAGCCTCTGCCCCACTCAGCACCTCCAAAGTTAGATTTCAGGGATTCCCCTAGTGTATCATAAGCCTGGCGGGCCTCCAGGCTTTACTTGTACCCCCACCAGGCTTAGCATAGGTTATTTTTTAAGTCTCTTTAAAATATTTGCAGTTTTTAAGACGTTATAGTTGGTTTTCAGGTATTAATCTTCCAATCTTTCAATAACACATAGTTATCAAGTGATATTTTCAAATTTCCTGTCAATTTTAAAAAAATTTTAACTCAAAAGCACGACAGATGGATGGATGAATGACCACCGGGCCCGATCCAGCCATCAGTATAATTTCAGTTCTTTGCTCTTTTGTCAAACGCATCTGGGTATCTAAAATTTTACAAAAATATACATTTTACATTCTCTTATACATGGAAACTTATGGCCCACCCTGTCGTTACTTAATTGTGCGATAAAATGGCACTATGTGGCTGGAAAATACATGTTACTGTCCCTTTAAAGACAGAACTGGTTGTTCGTAAACATATCTGTTAATAACCACATAGGGCTGTTCATGTTGGTTTATTTTATTAGTTTGTTTCAAATATGGTCAAAAAAATATAAAACCAGTAAAAGAAATAAAGCTATAATCTAAAATAACCAATATGTATGTAGGGTTGTGTCTGCGTGCGTGCGTGCGTGCGTGCGTGCGTGCGTATGTATGTTTGTTTGTTTTATTTAACCAGGAAAAATAACTAATTGAGATTAAAAGCCTCTTTTCCAATGTGACCTGGCCAATAACAGAGATTTTACACCGATTCCAGACAAAACTCCAACAAGGTTTCTGAAATGCAATAGGAAGAAGTGGAAATTTCTTGAAATCTTGTCCAGTTCCTCTGTCTCAAAACGGTTCTTGTCACGTTGGTGGATTCATCATTGGCCATGAGACGATGATGTTTGGGCATTCCCGTGTTTCCACACCGACACTTTTTCCACATTTTCACTCTGCAGATAGAAACACAAAGGTTGCTGCTGATAGACAACACATATTCTGGAAGGTGGACGCCTGTTCAAGGAGTAGTTTGGATTCTTATCAGAAATATTCACCTTATCTGCTGTAGGAAGATGACAAAGTACGGAGAAGCGGGAGGCTAACAGCTAGCCAGAGGGTTAAAGTACCACCACAATCTCACAAAGTCACAAAAGGTCACACAATCACTTTACACACAAACATCAACAATCCGGGTCAAAATCTAGGACATGTAATGTAAACAAACATAATGAAGGAAAGTCTTAAGATGCAAACACAAAGAAAAGTAATTATATAATCTGCTAGAGAGATGGGAGTCTTTTCATGGTGTTGCAGCAACATAAGAAAACCAAGAGAGGAAGTTGAGACAGTTTCACCTTAGTCAGAGTTTGAGCCAGAAATCCTGACACTGTCAAAGATGAACTACAGTAAATGTCTCAGATTTCCAGGAAGAATTCTCAAAATTTTCCAGGAAATTGTTTAATTTCCAGGAATCAATGTATGCTTTTTACAGAAAGCATATCCTGCGTTGTCGTCATATGTCTCAATTTGCTAAAAACTAATACAAAGTAGAATACTGTGTGTGTGTGTGTGTGTGTGTGTGTGTGTGTGTGTGTGTGTGTGTGTGTGTGTGTGTGTGTGTGTGTGTGTGTATATATATATATATATATATATATATATATATATATATATATATATATATATATGCTAGAAGTGTTTAACAATATTGATATTAGAACATTAGTATTGTTGTTTCTAACTTGTTTTCTTTGCATTATTTGGGGGTCTGTTATTTTGACCATTTTTCATTTTCTGCAAATAAATACAACCTTTTTGCTTGGAATTTCGGAGACATGTTGTCAGTGGTTCATAGGATAGAAAAACAATGTTTATTTTACTCAAACATAAACCTATAAAAAGTCAAATCAGAGAAACTGATCATTTTGAGTGGGTTCTTAATTTTCTCCAGAGTTGTAGATGTGTATATATTTGTTTTGACTAACTTATTTTCTCTCTAAAAAAAAAAAGTCAACAGCATTTCCATTGTGCTTTGTACGCATCTTCTTTCGTAGGAGCTGGAGCACCAGAAGGGAGTCCTAGCCAGCGATCTCCAGGAAGCAAAAAACAACTGGATCAGCAAGGCCTTGACGTCGCTGCGGACCTCCGGGGCGGGGGGACACCACGGCATCGGCATGCACAGAGAGGGCCTCCCCACCCTGAACTGGAACCTCCACAGCTCCTCCATCTCAGGATGGACTCCTAAAAAGCTGTCATGGCCTCACAAAGACAATACGAAAAATGTTTGAATGGCTGGACTGAGTGTGTGCACCAGTGACATTCATCTGGACAGAGAGGTACCTGAGAGTACAGGCGATGATGTCACAGGGACTCTCTATAATTTTAAACCAACTGTAGCTTGTAAATATTTGTATGTTTTCTTTAATGTAAAATACATTCTCAATAAAATTCTTGTGACCTAATCACTGTGACGTAAAGAAACCTTTTTTTTCTTGTGAATTTTCTGAAATAAGCCGCAGGTTTTATTTCCTCTTTCTCTTTCTCAGCCGTATTAAAGAGAAAGCATGCTGCTGCTTGAGCAGAGAAGAAAAAAAACGCTGGTGAGGCAGCATTATCTCCACATTGGGCTGAGAACAGCAGAACATAAAACTACCAGCAAGCACAGGGCATAAAGAAAGTCATTCATATTTATTAAACTATTTAAGACAAAAACTGCGGATATATTGATGGCTGGGACTGTGTACATCACAACTATCCTCCTCATTTTCGGTGTTGGAAGTCAAGCTCTGGATCTTCTCAAAGCAACTTCAGTTTTAGGAGGTGAGTCTGGATCTGACGGATAAAATATCATGTGTGACGTAGCAAGAACTTTACAAAGGGTCACCACGGAAACATTGTTATTTCTCTGTGGGTTAGGATTAAGTTTTGATATTGTTGTTCAAATGAATATGTAGCATTCTGGCTTGTCTGGTGGTCATACTGTTTATGTATTTAAACTGTTTGTGTATTCGGCAGTGTATGCTACACACAATGCCACAGCCTTAATTTCCCATGGCATTTTGTTTTTCTACAATATAAGAGCCAAAGGAGAAAAAAAACATTATGATCTTACCTCCTGAAAAAGTAATATTTTAGTAAAAACTGTTTTTTTATCTCATAAAATCAGATTAGGCAAAAATAAAGACAGAAACCTCAACACATTTTATTTGCAATGTAGATTGTGTTCCAAAATTCATGCTCAATATGTCACACTCTATGTATTTTAGTAAAAACTGATAAGTTACATTAATAATTAAACAAGTGCAGCTAAATGATTACCACACAATCACAAGACAAGTTCAAAGTAAATGTACCTTCTCAACCTGTCTCTACTCTGTTTTATGACCAATTCTTAATGTTCAGCAGAGCTAGCATGCTAACTACGTAGCACTAGCTAGTGTGAACTAAAAATGATTAAGGCATTATTCTGACATTGCTATTATACAGGGTAACTCACTAAATCATTGTTTCCTATGTTGTAATACTTAAGAGATTTAATGAAGATTACCCAAAAAATTCACAATTTGTGACCCATCGCTTGCTAAAAACGACCAAATTTCTCTGCCCACAGCATAAGCCTGCCCAGCATCTAGATTTAGGGAATAATTTTCAGTTTTCTAGTTTGTGCCTCAATAAATAATTAAAAATGTCCTTTGTGTCTTCTTGCGGATTTTCTACGAGGTATCTGTGTGTTAAACAAAACCCTTATGTGGCAGCATAAGACAAACAAAAAGAGAAAAACAAACCATACCAGGGGGTTTGCTGATGGAAAAAGACTCAAATCTTTTTTTTTTTCTGGTTCAGATCCTCCCTCCACTCCCAAGGTGCACTGCTGGTGTTCCAGCTATCCCAATGTGACGTTTTGCTCCTGGCCAGAACCTCTGCCCTCCCATCCAACACAGTACATCGCTACCTACAGGTAGACTGCAACCATATTTTGGCTCTTCCAGTAAAAAAAAAAGGATAAATCCTCAGGTGTATGAATATTTCCTCCTGCCAGTGAGCGAGACAGTAACGCTGACCCCAAGACGTGCCACCTGGTCCCGCCCGGCTCTTCATCCTCCGCTCTGACCACAGAACCTCCGTCTTCACTGTCTGAGCAGGTAGCAGCAGATCAGGGGGTTTCCACAGCTGTTCTTAGATTAAATGAAACCCAAACAGGCCTGTTCATCTGCAGAGAGTATTACATTCTACCACAGGATCACAGAGTTAAAATAATTTCCCAAAAATTCCAGAGTCAAAAATTGAAAAAAATCCCTCATCAGATTTTTGATTAAAAGTTTTGGGAATTCTGAATTAAAACATCAGTCAATGCTTTAGAGTGACCACCACAAAGCCCTGATTCAGTTTAATAGGTTATGGAAAAAGCTGAAAAGTTTTGTGAAACAAGGCTGCTAACGAACATCAGTTCTGTCAAGAGGAATGGGCCAAAATTACAGAAAACTGCGTTGAGAATGTTTTTGACCGATTCCCAAAAATGCTTTACCCAGCTCATGTAGGTTAAAAAGAAATTCTGCCAAATACTAGTGAAATATATATAAACTCCAGAAACTAAATGAAATATAAAAAATGTCTTTTTTTTTTTCTTTTTTTTTTTATATATATATAAAAATTTATATCTCAACTCTCAGTTGTAGATCAAGCGTTGCATCAAATTGTCACAGTTCCAAATATATTTCTTTTTTCTTTTGTGTTTCGCAGCTCTGGCACTGTCACTTGCCCAACCTGAAACTTCTCACTGAATACATTCTCAACATCACAGTGGTTCATTCTGGGGGAAGCAGCTTTCATCTATCAAGTTTCATGCTGGAGGATATTGGTGAGAGGGAACATTTTTTGCTGTGTCTGACAAGTTTATGTTCTATCTGAAGGCAAAAACAAAAGTAGACGTTTTAATACTTTCTATCATATTTAGGTGATACCATGAAACAGACCATCTTTATCCATCATCCATGAAATTTCAAGACTCGTCTCTCTCCGCAGTGAAACCAGATCCGCCTGTAGATGTCCGGGTTTCCCCTCTTGCTACCAAATACCTGCTGGTGGAGTGGTCTCCTCCTCCCACCTGGACAAGCACCGACATCTTCCCTCTGAAGTACCAGATACTGTACCAGTGGGAAATCAGGGGCAGCCCAAAGTTTAACAACGTAAGGGGAAAAACGAAAAACACCTCATCATTACCACATGCTGGGTAAAAGACAGCAACGTGTTGACACATATCTTTTGTAGAAGTTGAAGTTGCCTCAATTCAACCTCATGAGCTTCTAAAATTCCCTTAATTTCCAAAATACACAGACTTGCTCAGTTTTGTAATCTTTTGCTAAACCTGTGGTTGAAACAATTACACAGCCATCTTGAGAAAGTAGAAGACAAAAATAGGAAGCTGTAGTTGTGTCTGTGTTTTGTGAATAATTATTCGATTTCAGTCAACCGTCTTAGAAAAGTCTTTTAAATCCACAAATTAGCAGATGCTCAGATTTTCCAACATAACAACTCTAACTAATTACAGCCACATATCTATGCTGGGCGTGTTTGTGCGTCTACTTTTCTTCTTTTTTTGAATCCCTGCATACATATACTTATTTATGTTTTGAAAATCCCACCAAATAGATACTTATGTAAAATGTCAGCACATTAAGAACAACTTGGGACATAAGTTAAATACATTTTTGTGTGTGTGCAAACTTGGCAAATAAAGCTGATTCCAGTACGTTTAAAACAAATGACTAAACAGTGAATGAAAGTATTGAAATATGACGTTACATCCTCAACTCTTAAAAATGAACTCAATGTGGCACAACAAATTTATTCACCAAAAAAAAAATAAAAAATTTAAAATGTAAAACTAAAAGGGGAAGGATGTGGACTCAAATCCATTAGCTTGTAGTAACATATTTAATAACTCGGTTATTAACTAACTGTGACTTTTAGTTTTTAGTCTATTTGATTAATTATATAAAGAAAAAGACCAAAATGATTGCCCACAGTTGTGTCACTGGTGATTTTGTGAGAGATATTTAATGTGATTTTTAAAATTTTCTGGAAATCCCATTCCAGAAAATTTGTTGCTTTCTGTTTTTTCCCATTTTGCCGTAACCAGTCCGTCTTCCGGCAGTATGGATCCGGATGAAGACTGATGCCGCTTCACCACATTCACTTCATTTAGTAAAATAAGAATCGTAACAAACCTAAATCAGATGTTCATAAGTCATTGAAGGAATAATAAAACCCATTTTAATGTACTAGATCGGCAATAAACCATCAAATAACTCAGAAGTAATTATTCAGAGATAGAAAGAATCAAATAAAAAGTGAACACTTTCCCATTTTGACATGGTCAGTGGTCTAGTCAAATCATATATATAAAAATAAAAAGGCTGAAGCACTAAGTTGAGCCTGCCTCTATCAGAAAGTCCCAATTTTTCCTGTACAAAATCAGTTTCAGTTTCGATTCTTGATGTGTGATTATGTGCTGACATGCAGATTAGTCTAAGATCTGTCTGTGCAACATAATACCACATGTGTTACTGCAGAGAAATGGCTTGATTTTATCTGACACTTTTTGATTGACTTGTTCTTCTTCTTCTTCTTCTTCAGCTGGGTCCGTATGAGAACACCAAGGCCGAGCTGAAGGGGCTGATCCCAGGGAGAACCTACCAGTTCCAGGTGTGTGCTAAGGAAATGCTGGGCCTGGGGCAGTGCAGCGACTGGAGTTCACCTGTAAAAATCACGATACCAACAACAAAACTATAGGAACTTTCCCTGGCTTACATTTTCATGTATGCAGGTTGCTACAAGAAAATATTCTGTTCTTTATTTATGATCTGAGCTGCAGAAACAATGCAACCAAGAGTTGTTGATGTTCCGTTTTATTTATGCCAAAATGTATTAATAATATTTGTACAGTGCAGAAATCCCATTTATTTTTGTATCTTTTTTTTTTTATTTTTTTTTTTTTTTTACAATTGTTAAAAAAAGTTCATTGCTTGAACTGGAAAAGGAACATTAAAAACAGAATAATAACAAGATTACACACAGTATTTTCAGAGTCCGGTCAGTCAATCGGCCACATGCACCACCAGCGGGGTAACAAACTCAGAGTGCCTGATGCCCATGCTGAAGGACGGGGACTTGTGGAGATGCCCGTAGGTCTTCTCCGGGCTGTACGTTCCCGGACCCGGAGCGGCAGAGGAGTAGCTGAGCCTCTTGGTCCGGCGCTGCATGGTGAAGGAAGGCTGTCGCTGCCTGTAGACGTCCGGGTCGGTGCTTCTGTACTGCCCCGGTCCCGGTGTTTTGGAGAGATCCTCGGACGGAGCGCCGGCTGTCCTCCGGCCCGAGAAGCTGTAGCTGGCGCTGGCAAGTTTGTGGGGGACTTGGGGACCCAGCAGTCCAGGAAGAGTGTAGCTGGTGGATTTGAGACAAAGTTGTTCAGGTTGTGAGAAACACGGCGTTTGAGTTAAATAATAAGGTTGTTGAGGGGACCTCTATTAACTTGGAAAAATATTCCAAAGTGATTCCCATTATTCAGGAGATTACATTTCTGAGCAACAATAGACTTTTGAAGGATATGGTTTGAGTCCAAGATGATTTTTCTCTGACAGTTTGGTGACTATTTTGCATTAATACCAAAAACCACAATCCTCCTCTAATCAGTACAAACAGATATTATATGCAAGGCAGCTGTGTTATTGTAGGATATAAAAACTTTTCCCAAAACAATGTTTTTACAGAGTCATCAATTGTGCTCTTATTGGGACGAAACCATATTTGAAATGAATAATAATTTATGCCAGCTGCTTGGTATCAATGGAATAACTTAAAAGCCACTTGTGACCGTTTCCAAACCAGAAAGAAAAGAAATCTGAAAATAATCCAGCTAAGGGAAAACAGAGGAGTGAGCTTTTGTGCGGTGCTGTTTGCACGAATGTTACCTCATAGCTGCAGTATTTGCCTCTGTGTTTTTTCTCGTGCTGCTCTCACCTGTTTGGCGCTGGAACAGGATCCATGGAGCGGTACTTGGTCCGCTCGGAGATGGTGTAGGACGGAGGCCTGCGGTGAGCGTTCAGAGGCGGCGCCCGCTCTGGGCTGTAGGCCCCCGGACCCGGAGTCTGGAACGGCTCATCTGTGAGCGGGAAAGTATTCCACATTTTGCCTCAGATGTCGTTGTATTTCACTGGGATCAAATTATGTGGGGATGTTTGTGAAGTGGGGGACACATTATACATGGTTTCCTTTTCTTTGTTTTTTTCAAACTTATCCCAGAAAAGTGTAGCATGGATTGACATTCTCCTCACCTTCATTAGTAAAACTGCCTTTTGCTGCTATTAAAGCTGAATTGACTTTTTAGTTTTTCTATACCAGCTGTGTCCTTCAGCACAGTATCGAGTATTTTGTCATTTTTATTCTAGGATAACCCTGTGTGTAGGTCTATCTTCTCATCCCCACAGCATGATGCTACCACCGCCACATTTCACTGCTTAGTTAACGTCCTCAGGCTTGATCTGCAGTGTTTGTTTCCCATCACATGAAGAGTTTTGCATGTAGGTCAGAAACTTTCGTTTTAGTCTTGCCCCCCTGTCTGGCGGCAGACTTGAACTGGAACTTCTTCTTTTGTCCGTTTTTCAGCGACGGCTTTCTTCTTACCACTTTTTTTTTATTCACAAAGGACAGATTTGTTGTTGTACAGCCTGACAGGTTTATCTCCTGAACTGTGGATCTCTGCAGCCGATCCAGAGTTACCAGAAGTCTCTTGTCTGCTTCTCTGATTTATACTTTATCTAATCACATGAATGACACAATTTCCTATTACGCATCTGGTAAAAACCACTTCCTCTTTCTGTTTCATGAGGATAAAAAAAAGTTATTTGTCTGATGCTTTCCTGAGTCGCAGCCTTCCCTGATTTGTTTTCACCTCTCTTCCCGATTCGTCTGCCTCTTCCTGACATGGAGTAGGACGGTGTCTCTGTCCGACCAAACCGGGTGAGCTTGCCCCCGACGTAGTACCTCGGTCCAGGGCTGGAGTCAACAGAGATCACTATAAAATATATAAAAAACGCCCCTTTGTCTCATTCTGCTGCAGTGGTTATCACTGTAATAGATGGTTTTAAAACACTGGATCATTAAATTACTAATTTTAATCATTAAATTTGTTGTTAAATTTTGCTTCCTGATAGATATGCAGTAAGATTTAAACTTACTGGCAGTGCTCATGCGGCCGTGGAAGGAGTACGCCGGGCTGCTGGGCTTGGTGAAGTCATGGTTAATATATCCAACTGTAGGGGGCAGAGCGTAGCGTGCAGGGCCCGGTCCTGACAGGCGGCGCCGGGAGTAAAGGTGGAAGAGGAGAGTGGTGAAAATGATGCGACTGATTCCAGCTCCGAGCGTCGCTGCCGCCTCCACGCCCGGCACGCCGTGGCTCCGGCTGCATAGCTTCTGATCGTTCCCATCTGGAGGCCTTTGACTTATTTTCCTATGGTTATGCATTTTAACATTCTTCCTCTGTTGTTTTGGAAATGGATTCCAAACAATGTCAGGATCTCAAATCGGAAAAGGAGCAGTGACATTGTGATGCTGTGAAAGATTTCACGGCAAAACCCAGTTTGGCCCTAATACAACCCATGTGGATGCAAACACACACGCACGCACACACACGCACACACACACGCACACATCTTTGCGTGGCTATCTTTGTGGGGACTTTCCATTGACTTCCATTCATTTCTACAGCCTAAACCTTTACCCTAACTCTTACCCTATCTCAATTCACACCTTGGTTCTAAATCTAACCCCTGACCCAAAAACAGCGTTTCCCCAGGCTTTGGTCCCCACAATGTATGCGTCAGGAAAATGTTCCCCACAAGATATTACAAACCAACGCACACACACACGGACACCCACACACAGACAGGCATATAGATTTCCCCTACTGACCTCTTTCCCTAGCGGAGATTATTGGTCGTTTCCTCACCACCTCCTCCATGCTCCTCCAGCCTCGTCCTCTTTCCTTCTGGTGCTAGAAAGACACATCCTTTCCTTTTGCTCTCTTTTGAGGCGAGTCGTGGCCTCCCCTGTTGAATTATTCATGACCTGGAGCGGAGGAAATCCTATCTTGACCGCAGGCTCGTAAGCGTCCGCAACTTGCTCTCCACACCTTCTTTTCTCCGAGGCTCTTGCAGAACAAATGGTCGCCTCCACTGAGAGAAATATAAGGTTGAAATCCAAAGAAATGAAAGGAAAGGAGCCTTGAGATTTTCTGCATTTTGACACCTAACACCCGTGTTACACCCAGGTCATATAGGGGGATTTTTACACCATAAAAGGGGAGAAAAATGATACTTGGTTTTTATTATTTAATAAGGAAAAATATTGCATTCCAGATGTCCTTCTAGATCTGAATCGCCTGCCGTTATCCCCAAAATGGGAGCAAGTTTCACCCATTTTCAGGTTGTCAAGCTTCATCGTCCCTGCTGAAGAAAAACTATCCCCACTGCATGACACTGCCACCACCATGTTTAACTCTGCTAGTTTAATATTAAGGGAGATAGTTTTTTTTAATTTATTTATTTTTTTTACTTAAATTATATCAAACTGATGCACTAAAATTTAGGTTCTGTTTATTAACCAAGTTCCATTTGAAGCAAATTGGTTGTTCTGGATTTTATTTAGAGGTGTCAGAATAGCATACAACTGTCGCCTTTTTAAAAAAAATTTTCATGTATCATTTTGGTTCTTCACTGTTATGTATTATACTTTTTCTTTTCTGTCTCATAAAATCACATTCAACGTCTGTTTATATTTTTGCAAAATGTAAAAGTTTCATCTCCAGCAGTTATTAAACAAAAAGCACAGCAGCACGGCTGATGCAGAGGCTTGTAGAGAAAACATGGGAAGGAGGTTTGATAAATCAAACTGAAAAAACAATCATGACAGTCACAAATATGCATTGCAACCCATATTAAATCATGTTTTCAATATTAGAGTAACGGATTTAACCTGCACGATAACATGGGAGTCGCCATCCAGGTGAGCAACACACGCTGACTGACTTTAAGTCAGATAAGTGTGAGGTCGGTACCAGAGCAGTGAAGTAATGAAATACCTGCAGCTTCCTGTCCATGTCTGGAATTTCAGGACAAATTTCAGAGGGAAAGAGAAGCTGCGTTTCGCTGCTTGTTCAATGTCAACAATTCTCCAGTAACCAATTAGTCTGACATGAATTATTTAAAAACAAAAGACCCCTAAGAGCAGCAACGGCGTCGGTATAACCTCCCTAAGGCTCAGAAATACAGACCCACCAAGTGATTTAACACTATTACCGAGACAGAATTTATTTCTTTTTGCAAGTAGCACGAAGAGATTAGTAAAAGGTGGACTTCTTCCTAGAGGTCAGGAGTCACCGTCTGTCTCAAGCCAAAGGATTAAATTGTCTCGGTGTCTTGTTTGGGAGGCGAATGGGGCCTCCTAAACAAGGAGCGAATGGCCACTTAGCGAATCGCCGCCCTATAGGAGATATGCAAACGGGACTGAAAAATGAGCTTCAGGACATGAAGAAATTAGATTCCTCGGTGGGGACTCAGCGTTCGAGAAAGGTTAAGAAACTCCGTCATGTAGGAGGAGGTTGGACTAGAGCTGCTGCTTCTCCTCCTTCTGGATGCTCCCTTTAGGAGGATTACCCAGCATTCCCCACTGGAAGGAAATCCCTGGTCACACTGAGAATATGCTGGGGGGACTATGGAGACCTTCTGGTCTAGGAGCACCATGAATGGATGGATGTCACTGAAAGGTTATTCCTACTAAAATCTTTAACATGTTTTGTTCTTCTTTTATTTAATACTTTCATTTAACTGTATAATTTGTACTGAGTGTTCAATTTGTAGTACAGATAAATGGCTCAGAATTGACTTTTCACCTGCTTGAACATTTTTTCACTTCAAAATATCCTGGAAGTTTAAATATAACTTCTTATTACAGCAGGTGGGATTCAAGGATTTCCAAACCATTCATGTCTTGTGACAAAAAATGTAAGTGAGGTTACCTCCCAGTAAGTAAAATGATCTTATTTTGCATATTTATAAATTCAGAAGGTTATAAATAACACATATGTGGTTATCAGTAATATCTTAAGTTGATTTATATTTTAAAATATTGAATCTGTCTTTTTGTTCAGTAAAATGCTATTTAAAAATAATAATGTATAAAACATCTCTAAGGTTTGTTTTTAGCATTAGATTTAATAGTGAAAATCCCTTAGTTGTATAATTGTAAAATGTATCGTTTCTTACACTGTTGATTTTTGCCACAATCTCCAGATGAGACGTCTTGCATTTGAAATAAATCAAAATGCTGAAAATATACGGAAACATCCATGGGAAAATAACCCATCAGATTCACATTGTCTTACAAATGAATCATTTGTCAACGACAGCAGAAGAGCAACAAAACGGATTAGCTTTTGGCAAAGACAGAGGTAAGTAACGCTCAGAGCGAGCCCAGCGTTAAGACAAAGCTTCATCCAGGTTAAAGTTTCAGGCAGCAGTAACCGAGTGGTCACAGAGGCAGTAACAAGAGTCTAATGTGTCAGCAGAGAGAGATGAATCCGCTGCACGGTCGGGCAGGAAAAACACAAGCCGTGTCTCAGGTTTCCCAGACTGACAATGAAACGGCACACTGAGAGGTGTTCAAAGACTCCCCGTCCGTCGACCCAAATCAGGGTCAATGGACTGGGATGAGAAGCAGATTTGATTCATTAGGAGGATTGTTGTTGCTTCTCTCTCAAGTCTGCAGTGACCAGGAGGAACAGTCGTGTTGCCAGGGTCACATATAGAAATCGTAGTTTAACATAAATGGTGCTGCAAAATCAAAATGATCAATTAGTGAAGTCTGGAAAGGATTTCTCATAGGAACACACCGACTCACATTCCCATCATGCCCCTGAAAGCAGCAAACCAATCCACCATGTCCATGTAGTTTTAGTTTTCAATTAAACAGACAATAAAACACTTAATTACCTTTGACACGCTGCAGGTACCGCTTCCTGTCAGCAGGTGGCAGAGCTGCATCATTTAGTGACATTAAACCAGGAGGGATTCAAAGATGAGACACTATTACCTCAGATCAGCTGTATTACCATGGAAACAAACGACACAATAATGTATTTTTGGCACAATTACAATATCATCTTGAACTTTTAGTTAATGTTTACTCACAAGGCAATGAGCTGAACATCACTTACTAAAATAAAATAAAACAAAATAAAAACACATGATCAAACGTCTTTTATTAAGAACAGCTATTCATGCTGCTCCTAAAGCAATTCAACAAATTAATTATGAAAGTTAAATATATATATATAGTTTATTTGCAAATATTTTGATTTCATACATAGAAAATAACAATATAGAATGAAGATGTACTACATTTAGTAGTTTAAAAGCAGCAGTAAGTTAGTTTTTTTTAAACAGGGTTAAGCAGGAAGAAATTGAAATTAGAATGTGATGAATTGCATTGATCTGCGTTGAACTGTGTATTTATCAAGCGTTCAATACACACACACACACACACACACACACACACACGCACAAAAATCAGACCACGTGTGTTTCTGTCAACATTTTTATAGAACACAATTAGAGATTGATAACAACTTCAGTCATTGTACAGTCTTTACTGACTAAATTTAACTTAAGAATTATAAAACATAGCTTTATACTTTAAATATGCTGGTACAATTTAGTACAAAAATAAAGGCTTTCCGCAGCCGACGCAAACACCATCAGTCACATACTGGCACTCAGAAACAGACAAATCCTGGGTGGACCAGTTTGGCACACTATCAACCTAACATAGCGACGCACTAGTTAAAATACTGAATCATAATCTGTTCCGTGTTTCTTTTTACACTGGGATGTGAGACAAGGAATCATTTAGAGAATTCTTGGACGCTGACTCGCCACTAGATGGCGCTCCAAATGCCACCAACAACACGTTTAGGCGCTTTAGCCAACATTCGGGCGGAAATCGGATTAGTTTTCATCTCTCCTGTGCACATTCAGGTCAAATGCATGTCAAAAGTCTTCACCGCTGTCCGACATCTTCATGCTACAATGTCGTTTGCGCCCAAGTAGTTTCTTTCTCGTCTGCGACGAGTGAAAACAGCTCCACCGCTTAGAGGAGCTCAAATCGACTGGAAAGGATGCAGAAACGAAGCGTCTCCCACTTTTTTTTTTTTTTTTTTTTAATTCCTCTCTGGATTTCTTCTGGAGCAAATTGTCTTTTACATTTCCAATATGAGAATGCAGTCGCTTTTTTTCTTTCTAGTTTTTTTTTTTCCCCCTCATTCACACATATAGACAAAAATAAAAAATAAAAATACAAACTGCATTCGTTCAGTTCGTCTCTGCTTGCAGGGCCGACATGTGCTACGACTTATCCCCTTGGAGAACCTAAATTAAAGACACAGTCTGTTACAAATCAGCTTTTAGAAAAAATCATTTCCAGTTTGTTTGTGTTTGTGCGCACGGCCCGCTCGCGGTTACATGGCGGACGTGTGTGTTTGCGTAGGCTTTCTTCTCGGCATTTGGCGATGCTTACCTACCTGGTTGCGAGTTTTTGGCGATTTCTGCATGTCCACCCTCCACTGGTCGTACAGCTTCATGGACATGCTGCTGCAGCCGTAGGCGTGCTTCTTCACCCAGCCGAGGAACTGCTTCAGCTCCCGCCGCAGGGTGGAGTTGGAGTCGCCGCTGGACTTTGAGTCACAGGACATCAGTCGCTCTAAGGGCCGGAGAATCAGGGTAGGAGAGGAGATTTGGAGATTAAATGTTGAGATATATATATATATATATATATATATATATATATATATATATATATATATATATATATATATATATATATATATATATACTTGCCTGCATTGAGTTGTTTTTTCTGTTTATTTTTCTTTAAAGCAAGTTGTAAAAAAGTGTAAAAGAGTGATCTTAAACGTGCTGCTTTTATGGGGAAATTTTAACACTACACCAGGCGTGAGCTGGTTATCAGGATAAAAAAGGTTTTTAACACATTAAATGGAGAGTTTTCTCCAGCTGTACGTTGTTTATACAATGTTCTACGAATTTACATTCTTGGGTAATGCTGTGCTATGGTGCTATTTTTTTATATAAAATTATCCTCCAATGACAATCTCACACCCGTCCATGCCAACATTACCACAGGATGTTGTTCCTATTATCTGCTAATGGTAGATACAGTAAGAAACTTATGTTAGCCTCAGATTGGTGTGAAAATCAAAATCAAACAACAAAGTAGGAAATTAGATGTTCTCAAAGCGAGAATGACTGAATTTTGATTTTATTTAAATCCATCACCAAGCAAAAAGCCCACAGCACACCACAATGATACCAAAGTAAACAAAGGCTTTTTTTTGCATGTTGACTCTAGTTGTTTAGATGTCCCTCAGTATCTCATATACAACCAATCATTTGTAGAAACATGTTGAAACTGGGTACAAATCACGCTTTATCAAGAATAACATCACAGGTTGTTTATTATTATTATTATTATTCATTGTATCTTAGTTGAGGTGATTTCATGAGTTTTACATGTTCTTTGCATTACCGGCAACAAGATGACGCTCATAAAATGCCTCATCGGTAGCAATCCGTGACCAATCGACAAAAAAAACTAAACTAGTTTTCTGAGCGGTGACCACTGGTGACGATCATCTGCTCCAGTCTCTCGTCAGCCTCGCAGCTCCGTCCCAACATTTAATGACCTCACCTGGTTCCCATACCTGTAGATTACATACTCCTGACATTCACCCACTTCTTGTCAGATCCTCCTGCATGCTTGTTAGCCTGTCACCTCCTTAATGTCAAGAAAGGACACTTCAAATTTGTCCAACCGGTTGCTTTTCTCATACTATAAATCAAAACTAGAAAATATATATTTTGCCAGTGATTCATAAATGGGTTAATAATCCAAATTCCCAAAACCAGAAACTGGAATGTGACTGTTCGTTTCATTGCCGTGACAATTCCACCAGTCTGCATCAATTTGGTGAAATCCCTGATTCCAGAAGCTTTACTTGAGGTAAATCATCCAAAAAGTTCAAATAATTTGCCATTGAAGCTTTTAAACTGTGTCTATAATGAAGTCAGGAAGTAAGCGATGTAAAAATGCAGGCCTAGATGTAAAAAGATTTCGCTGCGCTGCAAAGAGTTGCATGGAAAGGGCAGCGGGGCCGACGGGAGCAACGGCTAAAGACGAAAACAACAAGAACTTATTTCCCCCACTAACAGAGGACCTTTTTGTCTCTTCGCGCCGTAATAAATACTTTCTGAGCCCTCCCCCGACGAAACCCTTGCAGGAAAAATGTGAGTTTTTATGAACAGGGTTTTGTTTTCATAACTGTGGTCTTTTTTGTGGCCAGTTTATGATAACATTTTATACAGCAGTTACTGTATTCCTGCGTCTGGAGAGACCTAACTGGATCCAGGATGGCAGACAGCACAAGTGCTCAAGGATTCCTGACAGTTTTCATCTCGTCTTTGCCAGAAAATGATGCTTTTGTCAAAACGCAGTAAGTAGGTCTGTTTCTTGTCATTTCCCTGACGAGCTCAAACTATATTGGATAAATAAATATGACAAAATAATCAAAAGAAAACAGAATGGAAGACTGAAAGTGCAATTATCTGTTTCCATGCGACGGCCGCAGAGAGCTGCTGGGCGCCCGGTACACTGTGATATCAAAAATTGCTTCTTTATGGACCAAAATGATCCCAAAGAATGAAAAAAAAAAAAAAAAAAAGCTCTTGTGAGGAGACCCCTGACAAGCGCGCCTGTGTGTGTGTGTGATCGTTCTCACCGCTGTGGGGTGTGGAAGCAGCTGTGGGGTGGCTCCACTCGCTCCAGATCCCAGCTTTGCGAGAGCCGTAGATTCCCACGGGGTTACACCGAACCTGTGGAAAATACGACGCAAATTAACAACGGCCAGTCGCTAAACCTTTAATGGCTCTCGTAAGCGTACACGCCCCTGCTAAAATCCCGTTTTGTTTTTTTCCCCTACGTGAAAAGCTGAGACCATTACAAATCATTTCCAAAGGGTTTTGTTTTTCTTCCATCTTTAATGTTACGTAGATGTGCTTTTGAATGCAACTGAAGTTTGATTGGTTTGCATTTCCTGAAACGGAAAACAAACAAACCAACTAAAGGGAAATAAGATGAACTGGATCTTTTGAATTAATTTCAGAATTTAGTTCTCCCTTCGGTTACAGAGAGTCTGATGAACCTGAAATAAAAGTTCAGCTACACAAAAATAAAAATAAAAAATAGAGCTTTGGGTATTATTCTTTGTTGAAAAAAATCCGTCTTGGAAACAAATTCTATACCACTGAAAGGATTATTAATTATTAATTGAGCTGGGTATAATCTGGCCGGTCAGATTATTTTGCTCTTGACTTTTGCTTGGTGTCTTTTATTGGATGATTGATGTTTGAAAAAAGAAGACATAATGTTGGCAATTTAACATTTTAATTATATAAAAAATGGCGGTTTCAGCGGGGAGAACCGTTTCTTCCAGCAGTGTTTATGAGAAGTTACTCAGGTATGATCAATACGCAGTACGAAACATGGCGGTAGGAGCATCGTGATTTGGGATTATGTTTCTTCAGATGTGCATGTTTTTGTCAAAGCGTTCAAAATTGTGAGCAGCTACAAACAACAGCCAAGTTTTGGCCCAAATTGTGAAAAATGCGTGGCGTCAACCTGAAGAAGAAGAGGGATTTACAACCTCATCCACACCAACAAGGAAAAGACTTCACCAGGAGGAAATGACAATTTTGTGATTGGATGAACCAGTCTAGAAATAAATCTGACTGGACATATGTGGGACTGAAGAGAGAAAGGGATAGATTTGATGAACTTTTGCAAACCGGAGTGGGGCAAGCGTTACCTCATGGTGGTGTGGCTTGCTGAAATTAAACCAAAAGGGGTTTCAGCTAAGCGCTAACTTGATTCCCGACATTTAACGGCGTGCATAATAACGCTGACATGCTACTGCAGCTATTTAATATCTTTAAATCCTTCCCCTTAAATATATTTGTTAGTTTTTAAGTTGAATTGTTCAGGATGTACGTGACACCAGCTGTGGAAAGTTGGGGAAATGAACGATGCATCGCATTATCGATTGGTTTAGTCGCCAAAAACCAGGAGCTTCACCAGGCCTCACTTGGCCTCAAGCGCATTGCTACAAACCCGCCATACCTGCACGAAATACACCGTTCCGGGTCTCAGGCCAGCCAGCCTGCACGACGTCTGATTCCCGACATCGTTCATCACCTGGGCAGCGGAGGAAAGGCACAAACACAGAGGAGCTGAGCGCTGGAGGTCCGACCACAGTATTAAATACCAATGGGCAAAAACTAAAGCACAAAGCAGAATCAAGATGCAGAAAACACAACCGCAAACCATGCGCAGACCAAAACATGCATGTGCACCACATTGTTTAGCAGCTCCTGATCAGCATGTTTATGAAAGTATTTTAACGTAACCGTGCCTGCTGGCTAAAATCTGTTCCCTATTATTTATTACAGACTCGGATACTCCGACATACACACACAGGTACTCACACAAACAAGAACTGAAGACAGCAAGATACTTTAAATGGGAGGAGAAAGAAGCACACACACACACACGCGCGCACGCACACACACACACACACACACACACACAGACTGCAGTTAATAATCTGGCCTAATAATCCCCCACTTTCTCTCTGACATCCTGTCTGTAAACACTTGTTAAGGAGGACTCCAACAGAAAGCAGAACATGTAAATTACAGGCATTGGAGAGCTAATGATGTGACGCACAGGCGGCCAACTGAGGCAGACGTTACAGCTGAGCGTCTTTGCAGCCATATTGAAGACATTAACAGCTGAGATGTATCCCCTCCGTTCCCCAGCATGACCTCATGATTAGGGCCGCTTCAGAGGCGCTTTGTTTCCACCATCAGCCCTTCAAGCCACCCTCTCCTCCCTCCTCCTTCGTATCGGTATCACCGCGCCTCTCCACTCCTCCGCCTCCATTTTTTTTTTTTTTTGCTTTTTAACATTTCCACTTTGCAGGTACCGACTTGCTTATATTACAGCGTTGTAATTCCTCCCTAATTACAGGAGAATCTTCCCTCCTATCCTGGGGAAAATGATTTCTCTACAAAACCGTCCGCATCAAAAACAGTGTGCCGCTGCGTTTCTGTTTGGGCCTGTTTACACACATTTTGCAGCATTTTAAAACAACAATGCTGCAATTTCTACAAAAAAAGGGCCCTGAGCCCTTTAGTTCGTGCAGCGCATGTGAAAAGAATACCCTTTAATTTTATCCATCTTGGAATGAAGACATAAAGAAATATTACTGTAGGAGTATTTTTTTAATTGAAAATAAACCTCGGGAAATTTTTTATGTAATTCCTGTAATACAGCAGAGATCGCCAGAGGTTTAGGATTAGCTGGAGGTAATTCATACAAGATATATTACATTAACTTTGATCAGCTTGCCTTACTGTACAATCTTTCATTCTTGTTTGTCTGTAAACTCCTGTTTGCACACCTGAATTTCAAAAATGTACATGGATATTTCTATTCTATTCTATTCTATTCTACAGTTTAGGGCACCTAATTTTACCACACAAAACACTGTTTAAGGAGTTTAAAACTGACTATTTATCATTTGGGGATTGTTAGTATCTGCTTTGACAACGTTTTAGGTTAATTTTACCTCTTTATATTGTACTTTAAACACGACATCGCTGAGAGTTATTCTGGTATGAACAGATTTCACACTCTGTCATATTTCACATGTGTTCAATTAAACTACATGAGATTTGGGGGGGGGGATTTACATCCATAATTCATTCAAATACTTAACTACAAGTACAATCTGCCAGGGTTTGCATGCATTAATTGCTAACAAGGAGAAAATTTGCAAGCATGTTACAAAATTTATATTATATAAGATGATTTTGTTAATTTGGGGCCAATATTATCATCTGATAACTGATAATCTACCAATATTACACAGATTTCTGTTTCCTTCAATGCTTCAGTTCAACACCCAACAGTCCTGCACTGCTTCATCTGATCTTACTAAGTCTTATGCACCCAAAAGGAATCTTTATCTATAGTATGTTTAATATTAAATTATACAAATACATGTCTATACTGATAATAATCACTGCTCTGTTGGTAAAATAAGACAAAACAGACTGTAATTTGAATACAGCTTTATATATATATATATATATATATGCGAATATAAAATGTGAGATATTTTTACCTTCCAGTCTTGACTCTCCTCCAGCCTGTAGCGGATCTGGTATTTAGCCTTAAACAGGAAGTCTTTGAGAGCCGGCGGCGCCTCCCAGCGAACGCTGAGCTGGTCCTCCAGCTGGCCCAAGCGGCTGACGGTCACACCTGAGGGAGGGTCTGTGGTCACTGTCAGGAGAGAAAACAGAGAACAACATAAATATTCTGTCAGCATCTAAAAAGAAAAAGGAAAATGATTGTGAAGCGAGCTGAGAAGGCCATTGGAGAATCCCTACGATCTAACCAGGATCTGGTTACAGCTCTTGCAGAAACAGGCCTCAAAATGTGTTTGTGTGTGTGTGTGTGTGAGTGTGTGTGTGCGTGCATGTGTGTGTGTTGTACAGTTGGAAGCTCACAAAACCAGCAGGACTTTGTATGTGAATTGAGATATTAACATGTTGTTTCAATGCTCAAAGTATGAGTTAATCTGAGAACAAACAATTGTGTATTCTGTTAAATGAATATATTTTTAAGGTATAAATCGTTAAGACTGCCAAGAAAGATTTTATCAAAATGAATGAATGAAATGTCTCTAAACGCAGAAACTTTGAACTCAATCAATGAGCTAAAATCATTATCATTACTCTTTTTTCTGAAGATTAGTGAGACCCAAAAATGTTTTGTCTCATAAAAAAGATTCTCAATTTTTCCCCCTGAAACCTTGAATATTATAAAGAATGACTTTTAATCATAAATACTGTTATAATGTGCAGCCCAGAGGCGTTCTGCACAATAGACTATTATTTCAATTTAAATGTGCAACGTGGCTCAACGTTGTTCGCTTTGGCACAGGCCGACGTTTATCATCTCCACTGTAGTTTTTGGTGGCTTGTACAGATGAGATCCGAATAAAACTGAACTCATCCGGGGAATCGGGAGTTAAAAAGTTGCACACCATCAATGAAACTCACAACTGAGCATGTAAAACCTGACCAGTCAGAGATCCGTTCAGAACCATTGCAGCATAAGAGCAACTAAAACTGAGTTTACTTTAACCGCCATAATTGTTTTTATTATTTTCAAAACGTTACATTTATATCAGATGGTAACTCTGACAGAACATGCTCCCCTCTCGGTACTTGTTTCACTCAGGAAGATCATTGAGGGCGCACTGCCTCCACCCTCTTATTTCCTGTGTAAGTAACTGCTTAATGCGACTATAGCAAAGGTTTAAAAGTAAAAAAAACAAACAAGTGTTTACATGGTTTGTTTGAGATTGGAGTTGATTCAGGAAGTTAGAGGCGGATTCTCACCTCGGTATCTCTCGTCAGAGCCGTTAGCTACGGCCTCCAGAACATGAGACAGTGACTCAAGTTGACAAGAGAGGCACCCACTGCAGGTAAGATATTACCAAAACCTCGCAAATTCCGTGCAAGTGTATATAGCAGATACTTGAGACGTGACACACTGGAGATGAATCAGTGTTTGTATATGTTGTGTCACCCCGCAACACGTCATCATTTTCAAGTTATACGTGTACAAGTTTCCTCTAGCTCTCTATCTCCCAACGACTGAGGAATGCGGGAGACCCGTAGGAGTTTCCACCTCGCCTTCAGGACTGATTGGACCCGACCGTAGGTGTGAGTGACTCACACCAGCTCGGCGCAGGTGTGGTTTCCTAATGACCTGCTTTTGCCGTGGAAGACGCTCGAATGAAAGCAAAAGGCTGGGTAAACGAGACACGAGAGACAACCCAAACACAGCACTCACTCACACGAATCGAGAAAACGCCCACTCCCAGGATGCCCCTCTGTTTCTGTGCGGGGGCCCCGGCCCAGCCCTCGAGGCGTGTAAACAGGTGTGTGCTTGCATACATTAACAAGAACAATAGGATTAACGTTTGATGGACGCTCGTCTCCCTGCCGCTGGCAAGTCCGGCCCAGAAACTTTGTATTCTTTCAGGACGTTTTTCCCAGAAAAGTTCAGAGAGTGCCAGCAGAGAACAAGGCGAGGAATTCCAAGCTTATCAGGTTGTATTATTTCAGGTCCAAGACCTAAAGCCTCAAAGCCCGGGCTGCTCAGGCCTCGGGGTCTGCAGCTGCCTTGGAGACAGGATTAGGTTCGAGGATCAGCATGGAACATTCCATCAGTCTGTGTGTGTGTGTGTGTGTGTGTGTGTGCGTGCGTGCGCGAGTGTTTCTCTGTGTTTATGTCCACCAAGCATGAGTAAAGAGAAAATGAGCTCGTCAGAAGAGACGCTGGCTTTCAATCGAGTTCAAAGCCAGCGCGAAACAAAAAGTCATCTCTGGGCGCTTTACAATGAGACGAGCCCGAGAGTCAGAACAAAAAAAGGCATGAATGTCCAGGCCGGAGCGCACGCCTGGCACGGTGGGAGCATTTGATCCTGTTGCATGCTCCTGTAAGCTCGGCAACTGACCACATAGCATAGCTTTAAAAGGGAATGCAACTCACTTCCCATCAGTGTGAAGTCAGATGAAAACTTTGCCGTGACACTGCAGCCATGGAGGCTCGTTTAACTCTCCGCTTTATGCGAAATCAGATTACAGCGTGATGTAATGTGATGTGCCCCAACATATTAACGTCACGTAAAAAATCGGAGCAGTTGGATTTGTTTGCCTTTCTTACCGCTCGTATAAACTTAAGGATACTGTTTTGGTATCGAATTCTGAAAGATATTTTTATGGAGACCTGATCATATTTGTGTTTAAAATTTGTTTGTTTTTTTAAAGCAAAACAGATCTGATGAATTATAAATAAATGGGATGCCTTCAGTTGTTCACCCTTCATAAAGTTACATAAGAATAAGCAAATTACAGAAGCATTTAAGAAAACATTTTTCTTAAATCCACCCTTTAAGTTACTTAAATTTATTTAATCCTGTGTTAAAAAAATGTTTTATAAAAATGCCTCACAGGCACATTTCCCTGTATAAGCACATATACTTCACTTTTTTAGTTGATCAGGATGTCCAGGACATTTAATAATATGTTTTTTTTGTTCCACTGGGGTATAAAAATGGCCATTTTGTTCAAAATGAGAAAGACGGAGGAAAACGACAATCAACTGAGTCAAGCATGTGTTGATCTTTGGAAATCATGAAATGGCCACACACTTAAAATGTCCCCACATTATTGCAATACGATAACTAAAATATCAGATTGAATCGCCAATCAATTAGAGATGTTTGATCGCTGATCAGCAGGTTTAAAACTGAATTCAGTTGTTTTCCCCCTGCCTGTGAAAATCTACCATCGTTTACTGTCCATAAAAGCATCAACCCAACAAAACTTATGCTAATTAATTTTTTGTGGATTTAGTCAGGTGTGTCATAAACTCCCTATCTTTCACACTAAATGTAAAAAAATATATATATATTTTAAAAAAATTAATTATGAACATCAAAAGAATAAGTTCTGCAGGTTCATTTAGGTTTTTTTTGTTTGTTTTATTTTCCATTTCCAAAGCTTGAATCGTTCCAACCACTTTGGACCACTGCTGCTGTTGCGATACTTCAGCAGAATCAGACATAATTTCTAGAAGTACTTAAGCATCCCCCCCCATTGGCACCGCTACTTAGCATTTTTTGATATTGCATAAGTTGATGAAACACATCAAGAAGGTGCTCTTAAGAGCCTTGCATAACGCGGAGCTGTAAGCTTTCCAGGCAGTTAAAAGACAAATGAGAACGCTCATTCACATTCCTCTGAATGTCTGCCGAAAAGAAGGAAAAAAAAAAGAAGCCCTTTAGGCAAACTACATCATTACACATCTTTCATTTGTACAATTATGTTAAGAGCTACATTAAGTTAAAACAACGTTTTCGCTCTCAGGTTTGTCAAGTTAACTGCTTAGGCGAGGCGAGGTTAAAGGGTGAAAGCGTTCAAATCGCTGCCGGCTTATTAACAAATAACAAGCAAATAACATTAAGACGTATTTGCACCTCGGATTTTGTAATGATTTCAAACATGAGGCAGGTGCTAAGAGGAGGTTTTAGATTGCTTGGAGCCCTGACGCTGTTTAGCACCGCTTATGGAACAACAAGGTACTCCCACTTAGACAATCAACTTTAATCATTCACCTAATTTAATTAAGAGTTACCAGGTAATTAAGATGATTGATTAAATTTACCCAGAGGGGAAAAAAAAAAAGCTAATCCACAGAAGACCAATGATTTATTTGAGTACATCTAGCATCTGCAGAGAGGAAAGGCGGCGAGATATTGTTCACTTTAAAAAGCTTCTCTGCTGTCTAGGGTGTAAGGCTAGACGGCACAAAGACAACATCAGACAAAGCAAGAGGGTCAATGCGCGTCGCTTCTCTCACTCACCCACATCTAGGATGTCAAGGATGATGACGTCGGAGGTCGCTCGGCCCAGCCGGTTGGAGGCCTCCACCCAGATCTCATACGGCGTGAAGAGGTGCAGGTCCTGCGTGATGCTGCAGGAGTACGGCTGCGTGTGGCTGTAATCCTCGCACTCCTTCTCGGTGCCGTACCATCTAAGTGGGGAGTGATGATACGTTTTTGCTTTCTTTCCCCCCCCGTCAGCTGAGACTTTTATTTAAATGTAGTTTGCAGTTTTCAGGCAAACTTTCCGAATGTCCTCATCATCAGTGAGGTTTCAGTGTGTCTCTGTACCTGAGTTTGTACTTTAGCTTGTACAGCGTGCTGATGTTTGTCTCTCCTTTTCCTCCGGGCGCCCAGCTGCACGTCAGGTCTTTGGTGTTCCGGGACCAGCAGGTCAGATTGACTGGTTTCTCTGGAGGCACTGGGGCGGAACGAGGTGTGGCGAGAGTGACGGGTGGAAGACAGGAAGTGGCGAACATGTAGGTAAGAAAGGGAGATAAAACAGAGGATAAACGAGTCAGCGAAGAGGTAAAATTAACTCCTGTCTTTCCTGCATTTTTATCCTCTTTCTTAATTAGTGTGTGTGTGCGTGCGTGTGGGGTGTGTGTGTGCGTGTGTGTGTGTGTGCATGTGCACGCGTGTGCACGGTCCAAATCAGAGTTATGGTCACCTTCTCCGAGGAACACAGAGTATACGGAGTGCCAGTGTCACTCAGAAATTATGATATCAGCTTCATCTCGGTTAATGTGTTTGAGGAAAAAGCCAGTGGATATCTGAGCTGTGTGAGTCCAACATCGTTCTTCTTCTCCTCCTCAGTGAAAACCGTGAACAAAGGAATGACAATGTAGTCCACAGTTTACTACATCCACAGATCAAACGGCAAAAATAACCACCAGCTGTAGTGACTGAACATTTCTAAGTCTTATTTGTCTTTGTAGCACAGATTCTGCTCAGTTTGATATTCTGAATTTTTGCCGCTTTGATCATTTGGTGTCCCCCCCCCATAGTTTTCACATTCACTTTTTATTTACAATGAAGCACAATTAAATTTTTTTCTTTCCCTAAAAAAGGTGTGTCCTTTAAAACGCTGGACATTAAAGAAAGCTATTTTAAAGAGGAAGAAATGAGCACAAACAGGAATCGATGAAGAGAGAAGTCACACGATCGCCTACAAATTAAGGATTTCTGAAGATATTTAAAACTATTTAAAAAAATTTTTAAATACATGCATGTTCATCACGATGAAACTAGACTTCTCTGACTAAATGTGCCTTTTCTTATCCATAAACATGTATTTTAAGCATGCATATCAGCGTTTCTCTTACAAGTGAAGTATTTGGCTGAATTATAGAGATAAATATTCATATTCATAAATGACATATAATTTAACTGAAGCTAGATTTATAATATTTCGTTCAGACTTTATGTCGCACCTCACTTGAGGGGGAAATATGAGAGATTGAGATCAACGACTAAACCAAACCTCACATTTGTAGGTATTAATTTAACTTCATTTATTTCTAATACGTTACCAGTAGTAGATTACAAAGTATTGCACTAAATCCTTGTTCCTCAGGTACAAAATTACATGCATGGCCAAATGATCAGATGGTAACAGGACGAAATGATCTGCACCTCAACAAGTAAACAATCTAGAATTACTAAGACACAAAAGTGATTTCAAAACAGTAGCTGCTGCTTGTCTCGGCATTTATTTCACGAAGTCAACTGAGCAACTGGAGATATTTCTCATTTTCCCGTTTCTATAGAGCAAAGACATCCAGACCGACGATGCTGTTTACCTTGGTCACTACAGGACACACAAACATGACTTTGTCCAACTAAGAGAACATATTTTTTCTCTTTAACTGACCCAAAAGCTTTCCCCCTCCATCACAGCGTCAATCTCTTTGTGCTAAAATGTTGCTTGTACATTAGAGACAAGGTTATGTTTATGAGAAAATGAGGTGCAGGAAAGGTTGATCGGTGCTTGCTCATACAAGTGCAAAAGTACAAGTGGTTTTCTTCGTCCGTAAATTGTCAAGCCTTTGCAGCAACAGTGGACCACACAGATGGTCAAAGCATCACTGAGGCCTCTCACTGGGTCTAAAGGTGGTCATAAAAAGCATAAAATTTAACTTCAGCTGTGCAGGGACACTTAAAAATCTACCCACTACTTCCTCGCTCTCCCTTTTACTCCCATTTCCTCTTCATTCCCCTCATCTCTTCTGTGTATTGCTCCATCCAGTGATCCAAGCATTTTACTTAGAAATCTTCTGCAGATACGACGAAGCATAAAAAATTAAAAAAAAACAACGAAAAAGAAAAAAAAAAAAACAGATGTAGACACAACTGTTCAAATGTTACACGTCTTAAACTTCAACTTACTCCCAACATAGAGACAGGAGCCAGCTAATATGTGCCCCTTGTGGTTGTGGCAGACGAGGTTGTCGCCAGAGGTTTGCCTGGAGGCGTTGAGCCCGGCCAGGGTCACGCTCAGGTTGGTCGGGCTCAGCACTCGGTAGAGGGAGCTGGGAAGCTGATGACCATTCAGCGTCCAGAAAAGAGAGTTGGCGTGGACCCCGAGTTCGGGGTGGACCCAGCAGCTGGCGGTCAGGTTGGACCCCATGCGAAGCACAGGGTCTTGGGGGTAAACGATTGCTACATCTGCAAGAGAGAAGCCAGTTTGATGGTGTTAGTTAGGAGGGAGACAGGCTGTTGTGTTGGGGAGATAAAAGAACAGGCTTTGGACTTCATATGAAATAATACAGAGTCAATTTGTTATAATAAACCTTCAAAGAATGTCATTGGAAATCTTTTTTTTTGTGGCTATTTAAAGTTGACAAATACTTTGTTTAGGTCAGAAAAAAATAAGTTGATGTTTTGGTCCAAATTTTACGTAAACCGACATTTTAATTTTCCTCCCAACTTTTCAGCCATGAGAATACATGAAAAGAAATTGGACTCCAGAAACGCATCACTATGGGAATTCATATGAAGAGTTTTCTTTTCTGTGTTTTATTATGTCCTTGACACAACTCTTGATGCCCAGGTGGTGGCAGTAATGAGCCTTTGAGTTGCGGTTAAAAGTAGAAGAAGTAGAAGTTTGATGCTACTGGTAGCTAAGCTACGTGGTATAGCATAAGGGAGTCTATTTCTGACAGCTTTTTAGACTTTGGTTTTCATCATCGTTTAGGGTAACGGGTAACCATAAAGTAACGTCATCTTTTCCATGAACTCTGTAAAGAAACCGAATCGATTCTTGTTAAGGCTGAGCCAGAAAGACGGCTACACGGTTAGCGGGTTTAGTGTCTTTAACCTTTCACTTTCTCATCTGCTGCGTTGCAGGGGTGTAGTTTTTACAGTTTCCAGTGGAAATTGGGGAAACCTTCAATCATGTCAGACTTACTGTAATGGAAGATACCTGGAAATGCTGATGAGACAACCAATTGACCAACCTGATAGAGACCGAGGCCAGGCAGCACAGCTGTTATCTTGCCATGGTTTAAATGAAACAAGGATGGCACTGTTTTTTTTTGTTGTTTTTTTTTACAAGACTTGATTTTTAAAGATATGACTAAATATGAGGCAGGTAAACAGGGAAGTGAGAGACTGCTGTGTTTTTGACTGCAACGTTTCTGAATTCAACTGGATTTTCTGCTAATATCTTTCCATTTATGTGACATAAAAGTGGCTCTGATTTGTACACTTTATATCTTGGACCTGTGAATCACCTGAGGTAAGACCTTTTGTGAAAATGGAAATGGTGGCGACAATCAACATCGATCCAGTAGTGGCCACGCTGATTTCTTTGCAAGTCTTGAAGTCGTCTATTAAGTAGTTTGCTTCCAGCAAAGAAATTACATCTTGCTTGCTCTTTACTGTTTTTTTTCTGGTCAGGACACGCATAATCCAGCATGTTATGATGTTTTAAGTAGGCTTAATATATCACTCATCTACTATTAACGGTGTTTAAGGCAAAGAGGAAATGGAGTTATAATGGACGTAATGACACCATCTTCCTCTTAAATAAGTCTATGACTCATTTAATTTTCAACCTTGGTTTTTGTCTCATTAGGCTAAAGCATGCCTCGTCAGGAAGGAAGTGACTAAATCCCAAAGCTTTAAACAACCCAAAACTTGACTGCTGCTGTTCATTAAAGCAAGATTCCATCTTTGCTCAACATACTTCTCAGTGTCTATTAAAATAAACCAATTTAAAGTAAATTGTAAATTTTAGACTCACTCGTCTTCAGGCCATTTACACCAAATGATGTAGTAAAGGCAATGCTGGGAACACTCGGGCGCTTTACCAAGCAATGTCTTTATAAGTTGGTTCTGCTTTAGCTCTCAAGGTTGGTCACAAAAACTAGCGGGAGTCCAGCCACTGAAACACTAAAAGATCTAGACGGCGGCGTTAAACTTACTAGCAGAAGTTTAACTGTGGTGGGAACATAACATAACCCAGGACCTTTTCAGATTCTGCTGTCACAGACACACAGACAAGTCCTGATCATAGAGAGTCCGGTCATCTGTTTTACGGTTCTGTTAGTGATTTTTGCTCCTCTTATTGAATGCAGATGAGCTTGGCCTGCAGAGAAAGTTTGCACAGTTGCCTCTAATACCAATAACACTTTGTCCACACCTCTTGTGTGTGTCACTTTCAGACTAACTTCCAGATGAAAGGCAATTCAAGATGGTCTTACTATCCACTGGAAATCGCCTGCAGAAATGCGTCTTTTCAGTAACAAACCCCAGACTCACCATTCTGTTGTTCTTAATGAACATCTTTTCTTCAGAATGATGTGAAGGGGGGGAAAAAACATAGAAATAAACATTTAAACCTCATTTAAACTTTGGTTTTACATGGTACTCATCAATAACGTAACATATGACTTATATGTCAAAGAAAAACTGAAAACACCTTTGATTTGGATCATTTTGTCAAGATCACTGACATAAAAGACATTTGACATTTTGAGACTGCCTTGCAAAAACTACAGTCACAGGACAAAATATTTGTCAAAAATGGCAGATAGGAGAGAACGCATCAGATAGAAACATCATTGATAAGAAAGTGTTAACAAGGTTTCCCCCAGAAAACTTGCTAAACCCAGTGGGCCGTCGTCTTTTTGAGTTAAAAAATGTTGAAACTTGACAGGAAATTTGAAAATATCACTTGATAATTATGTGTTATTAAAAGATTGGAAGATTAATACCTGAACACCAACTATAAGTTCCTAAAAAATGCAAACATTTAAAAACAACTTAGCAATGCTTAGCCTGGCTTAGCCTGGTGGGGGCACAAGTAAAGCCTGGTGGCCCGCCAGGCTTATAAAACACTGGGGTAAACCCTGGTGTAAGTGATGAGATTTAGTCTTATTTTAGTATATTTTTTTTGTCTCTAGTGGCTTTTTTTTTTTTTTTTTTTTAAATGCTAAAACAAGAAAGTAGGTAAAGAGAAAGAGGGAAGACATGCGGCAAAGGTCACCAGGCTGGGAATCGAACCTGCTACAGCCACGTCAATGCCTCCTTATGTGGGCTGTGCTTAACCCCTGCACCACCACAGCAGTCTAAATTTAGCTTTTTAAAGCTGTACACATGTAATTGATTTTAACATTTTTACGTTAAATTACTCAGATTGCATCAGGGACAAAAAATACCACAACGCATACGAGGAAAATGACTGCCATAAACCCGCGCATTAAGGTTCAGTGAGCAGTAACTCTCTGCTGTCCAACTCCAATCTCTTCATACAGAACTGTTCAAAAAGCTACAAGAGGAAGGAACCATGACACTACACATCAGCAGTTTCTGATGCACTAAGCACAAAAGGTGAACTATTTTGTGCTAAAACATACTCATTCACTGTCTTTAGTACTATTAGGTTCACATTTAAAGAGAGTCCAGCTCAAAATTGGTAAACCCACATCCTAATCGCGCTTAAAATAAAGACGCTTTTGATCTCTCAGGTGAACCGCCCGATAAAAGGAAGGATCAAGGAGAAAAGATGAGAAGAAAGGATTTTATTTTCTAAAGCGGCAAGATTCTAACAAAAAAACCCCCAAAAAACAAGTTCCCAACCGATGCAGAAACCAATACGAACGCATCTGAGAGGGTTTCTATGAGGAAATGACTGAGCAGCTTGCAAACGAGAGTGTCAACACTGTCAGACCACTACAAAATCTGCGCCCGAGGCCACGTCTATTCAGCAGCCAGCCACCTTACGCTGACAGACATTGTGTGGTCTTTCATGGCGGAGCCGCCTTTGAAGACACCAGCTCATCTGTAACTCCACTCCCCTGTTAGTATCACTGCCGCCTCTCGAGGCCTTCGACACGACGCTTCCATACATGCGTGCTCACACACGAACATAAACAAGCCGATGCAAAGGGGCTGTTTGTCTTTGTCACTGGATACAGTGGACCATGATTAGCCAGTAATACCCCGCTCCAGCTGAATAACAATCGGTGTTTATGTATTCCAGGCGCTGAGGACGGGACATTGCCCCGGAGCGGGGTGCGAAGCCCTCTTAACACCCCTCTCCTTTGCAGTTCAAACACTGCAAAGTGAGACACAATTACTGCTGTTTATTGTCTCTCCCCAACACGTTCACTGGAGGAAATGGCTTGTACGAAATGATTTGTTTGGAGAGACGGAAGCTCTCATCACGCCCGAGGATGAGTCCAACATCATGATAATGGGTGACGGAATTCAGGCTGAGAAATGAGAAAATGCCTTTGCTTTTGTTCCACGACTTGCCAACTGCATTACTAGTCCCGAGTGTCTAGACTCTAGTCTGAGGTGGTCTTCAAAGGTACGTCGCACTCGCTGTTCCCACCAGTAAAGCAGCGACTCTGCGCTCGTCCATCCAGCAGCTGAAAGGGAGCTTTCTTCTGGACTCTTTGACAACCGATGCACATGAGCCGTTTGGAGATTTTTGAGGAAGTCACGCAACATTTGGTAACAATGAGCCATGCAACATTGTCTGCGAAGAGGCTGAGGAAGGAGCAGCAGAGTTGATTTCTTCTTGATTTACAGAATCATATGTGTTTATTTCTAACCTGAGGCGAAAGAAATTTACAAAATGTGACGTATTTTGGTTACATAATTGCTTTGAGACCATTTTTTCCCCCCTTTCTTAGAATCTCATAAGACGGGACCAAAATAATGCCTAAAATGGAAGAAAAACGGCAAATAGCTTCAGTCTGCTGAACTCGGAAAGGTGCAGCTTGCATTTCTATATGAGCTCTCTTACTCTCATACCCCTAAATAAAACGCAGTGCACCCAGCTGTCTCTAGAAGTCACCTGATTAGTACGTAGAGTCCACATAATCCTGAAGACTGAGGAACACAGTGATAGAAACCCAGTTTGAAGCTGCAGGTAACTTGAGACCAAGCACATTTCAGCTTTAGAATGGCCTAGTCAAAGTTCAATCTTGAATAGAATTGGGATTTTTTGGTTGGACTTAATTGCTTTTTACCGTTTCTTTTTTTATTTATTCTCCGTGAGTGAGGCAACAGCGTTGGAAGAAAGTGACGATCTGCAAGGCGTTAATTCAGGGAGCTAAATACATTTTTTTTTACTGAAAAAAGAAAAACTTTGCATTGGTTTAGATCCCAATAAAATCCACTGAAGCTGGTGCTTTTAAAGCGTAGGCAGAGTGATTACTTTTGCGAGGCACTGTGATAATTGCGATATTTGTTCTTCGGCCCTGGGATGCAATAAAACACCAACATTTAAACAACTTAATGCTGGTAGCAGATTGTGTGACGGGGCTTCACTGCCCTTTATAACAGCGTTAAAAGCTAACGACCATTAACGTTGTGGAATAAGCAGAAGCAAAGGTTACATTCATTGCTTGCTTTTCCCTTTAAAGCCCTGAATCTTTCCTTTTATTGTGCCTTTTAAAAAACGAGATGAGGGTCTGAAGAGCTGCTGTTTGCTAGTGAGCTCACCATTAAAGCTAATCCAGCCTCTTAGCGGCTGAGCCGGACATAACTGTGATTTATTTACATTATTGTGCATTAAGCTGGCGCTCCCGCATTCTCCAAAACCCCGAGCAAGTGATGTCACCGCTTTGTTGCGGTCCGTAAAGCCCCCATGCTCGCCATGTGCTAAACGAATTATGGCCTGACTTGTTGAAATCCAGCCTCCCTGGAGGGGAGCTTGCTCTCCGCATGGGATACAAGCAACGCAACTGCAGCAGGAGAACATCAATAATCTGGGCTGTCAGGCAGACAGAATGGCATTTGTCCCCATACCTCAGCCCCCCAAACGTATCCACAAATCAAACGGAGCGCAATCAGGAAGGGTCCCAAGGAGGCCTGGGTCGATTAATTTAAGAAGTTGTTTCGAAAGTTGCAACCTCTGTAGCTGTAACATTTTCAGCCGATTGGGTTAAAGTTTTTTTTTTTTTTTTTTTTTTTTTTTTAATCGGACGTTAAGAGAAACTGACGAGAGTTTTCTCCAGCTGGTTGGAGCCTTGAGTGAAGGAGCCTGTTGCTGCAAACTGTTGGTCAGCTGGCTGAAAGGAGGATGCCGTGATGTTTTTTTTTGGTTTTTTTTCCTTCCAGTATGATGCAAAAAGCACAAAGCGTTTTGTTTTGGCAACTGAACGTGCATCAAAATCAAAAATTCTGATGAGCGCCAAATATGACATTAGTAAGACTAATGACCATTAGTAAGATTCATCGTGTCGGATTATTTTAGTGGGAAGAATTGGAGCTGCACCTGCTGCCTCGATATGCTGCTATGAGTTATTTTATCTACAATGTCCGTGTCGAATCGTAACTATTGCTGTTTTTCACTCGGGTCAATTTAGTCCCTGAAAACTGTAAAACTCATTGAAAGAATCCAAATGCCTCAATAATAAGTAAATACAACTTAATAGTTTTGGACAAGACAGTAAAAAAAAAGCCACTTAAAAACAATTCTGCACCTTTTTGATATGAAAAAAATAATCACTTTAAAGCTTTCCAGCAACGAGTTTGTATTTTTATGACTTATTTATACATTTATAATCATTTTTAGTCAGCCAAGAAGTTAATTTCTAATAGTAAACGAGATGAACATTTCTGAAAAAAAGTGTAAAAGGAAGATTGGTTTTAAAATATATATAATAATCTGTTTTTATTCACATTTTCCATGTAAAAAAGGACATCCACAATCATTTCTACCCTTCTTATTTGCACAACAGTTAAACTCTTCTTATAGCTGCTGACCAGCTTTTTGCATGCTTCCTCTTGAATTTTGATCATTTTTCTTTGCCGATGAGCTTAACGTGTTTCGGGTCAGAAGGCCTCGTTCGGATCACCCTAATCTTTGCCTTTCTGTCGTCTTCAAATCGAAGCCCTGGCTGAGCCACACCGAAGTATTAATATTATTTCCAGGCAGAAGAAACGGGTTGATAATATTTCCAGCATTGCGTCTAGTCTAGGCGCTTTGTGTTTGCAGGAAAGTCAACAACGCAAGGCGAGCCGTTTTCAGCTGGCGCTACGCGTTCATCCAGGAGGAGTGAATGCTGCAAGTCGACTCAATGCAGTCGGCTGGCCAGGTTTCCTTACACAGAAAACTGAACTGATCTTGATGCGGAGATTTCATAGCTAGGATCAAATTGTGTGTATAGTTAGACTGAATTTACCTTTTCTTGTAAAATGCTAGAGATGACACAGGTTGTGAAACGGTCCTGTAATAAAATGATGTGAATTAAATGGAAACTTCTGCATCTATGGTTACAAGGATGTCAGAGATGCTTAACATCCTGACTGGAAGGTGGATAATTTTCCATCTGCATCAATCCAGATTAATATCACATTAAAGGGCTGCTGCACAACTTTCATTGAGAAAGGACTACAATGGATTCTAAGTTTTAAAATCTAGATTTAAAATAGGGATTCATCTTTATCTTATTTGTCAGAACATAATACTTTTCTTGTGTTCAGAATGCCTTTAATCTGCAATATATATACTAATAAAAACAATTAAAAATTCTTTTTTTTTTTTTAAAGGAAAGGGAAAAAAACAGTTTGTATTTTTAAAACGTTTGTTAATGTTGAAAAAGAACTGGGATTCCTCATTTTCCATTAAAATTTGCTAATATTTTTGTCTCACCAGGTGTCATGTACAGTCTGACCTGGATGTATTGTTCCACTCTAACCCTATTTTTTTTTCTCCCCTGTTACATAAATGCTGTTTTTTTTACTGTCTTATCATATAGCTTATCAAACTGGCTCACGTTTATAGTAATCACTGTTATTATTGCAATAACTTATGGATAAAGGAAAACAGATAAATACATACTCATTATCACTAAAATATGGAATCCTATCTTGTCTTGCATAATCATATATATTTTTTTTACTTTTCCACGTCAGTGAAATGCAGCTGAAATCCCAATGTTTATGTAACAGCGCAGTAATCCAGTTCTGCAACAGGTTTGGCTCTCAGGACCCAGTCTCCTCGCGGTGCCGCTTCAAACTCAGATCTGCTGCCCACACTTGGACATGAGCAGATCCGGGTGAAGCAGCACAGAGAGAGAGAGAGAGAGAGTCAAGCCGACCCCCCCCCCCCCCCCCCTCCCCCGCTGCAGGAGCGGAACTTTGCGCATCGGTGGACATCTGGGTGCAACTTACGTGTGGACAGGGACAGCACACCGGGAGAGTGCAGCGTGAGGAAAATCAAGCAGAATCCCAAGGCGGCTTTCATTATGCGGGGTTGTGTTTTTTCTCTCCCTCCCCTCTCCAGAACTCCAAGCGGTATTCCCGAAGCGATCTCGTGTCCTCCTGTTGTTGTGGTGTCGCCTTCTTCTTCTTCTGCTTCTTTTTCTTTTCCGAGCCTCCACACAAATTACACCCAGCGCAGGGAGACGGAGGAGGGGAGAGGAGAAAAGCAGTAAAAAAAAAAAAAAAAGAAGAAATAATAATCTCGGATTGTAATAAGAAGACAAGTCTCCAGAGTGGAGGGAGCGCAGCTGAAACAAAGTGTGACCCGGTGGGAGAAGTTCTCCTCTGAGGAGCCAGAACGGAACCCGTCCCAACACTGAAAGAGTGAAAGCTGCACGTCCCGTTTGCAGTGTTTTTCCTTCTTAATGCTTCCTGCAGCTAAATCATACAGCCCTCCCCTTTCTCTCTCTCCCTCTGTGTCTTTCTCTCTCTTCCCTCACGGTCACCAGTCATTCCCCCGCTCTTCCCGTCCCTCTCCCTGCCCTTTTTTCCAGCCTCTCCCCTCCTCCCCACCACCCCCCACCACCCCCCAGTTCAGTGATGGGTAGGAGTCAGAACCATTCACTTTCACTGAATCACTCTGTCTGTGATAGTTTCCGAGCCTCGGGTCTCTCTCTACTCTACACGTTTTCACAATAGGAGGCTGTTGAGTCACGACGTTTAACAGGAACATCGCCTAATTAGAGAGCCACCTTTGATTATGTTTGGTCTAAAACTCAAAACAGTATAAAACCCCCACTTAAAACTCAAGTTTCTAACAAATGTAGTCTCTAATTTACCAAAATGGGTTGTTCTTTATGATCACATTCCTATAGATAGGCGCAAAAAAAAATAAAAAATTGTACATGCGCACAAGGATACCGCTTTAGAGGGGGTGCCAGAATTATTTCTGTACTTACTGCAACTTGCATGTGTAAATATGATCAATAACAGAGGTTTAGGGTTAGGGCTATAATGTATCTGCATACTCCTCAGAAAGTTTCTAGTTGCACCCCTGGCCTAGAGTGATTTGAAAATAATATGTCCTGCCAAGTACACTGTTTCTCTTTCTGCTTCTCCATCCCCCTGATATGTTTCAAACCATCAAACCAATTATGATTACATTCAAGAAGCTTAAATATATCCTCTGACAACACAAAGTAGGTCAAAAGATCTTAGAAATCAACACATCAGGCGACGATCTAAAAAAAAAACCCATTAGGAACAAATGAAAAACACTGACATCTACCACTCTGGAAAGGATTATGAAGCCATTTTAAGGCACTGGGAGTCGGTAGACCGCAGCACCATAAATCTGCTCTCTACCAGAAAGTACTGACGAAGAAGAATGTTCAGTCTGTGTGTGACCTGAAGTTCAAACCCGCTTGGGTCGTGCGGCAGGACAAGGATCCAAAGCACATAAGCAAATCCTCCACCTCCAAATCCTCCGAAGTGACTAAATAATTCTGCAAAGAAGAGAAGATTTCTCCACACCGATTCAAAGAACTCAACGGTAATTATCAAAAACACTCGATGACCAGTCAGTCAGAACCAGATTGGTTTGGTTTGCTGTTTCCTCTCTTACGATCACTCACTTTTTCTCCAATAAACTAGAATATTCAGTCCAGTGGGATGTTTTGTCAGATCAAAAATAAAAACCTCTAAGCAGCAATTAAACACTTTTCACTAATCACACATTTTTTTATTTATCTTAAAACGTTTTTGTTGGTCTGATGTAATATTCTAATTTTAAATCATCATATTTAACAGAAATAAAGGCTTGAAAACGTCAGTCTGTGTCTAAACTAACCTATGCAGTATGTTTCACTTCCTGAAATAGAAGAGCTACACTTTTATATGTTTACCTATTTATGTTCTTACAACTAAATAAGCAGTGGAGTGAGTCTGGCTGTAACAGAGTAACAAATCAGTGGTTGCACATTCTTGTTAACGTGCAAGAATGTCCCAGTCAAAATCCAAACCTTACACAAAAAAATATATATATTTGACAAGGCCTGATAATTTATGTTCAGTGATTCTCTTCGTACAATCTGAACTTTTTTTTTTTGATGTTTGAAGCTGGTAAAAATGTACAGCAAAAGACCGTTAGCTATAATTGAGGGTAGTTCTGCCAAAAATGACAAAAAATATATATATTTAAATTGTGCGACCTTATCTCTACATTTACACTACTTTTCATTTGTTTTCCCCCACAAAATCCCAATTAAATCAATTCGAGAGTGGTCATAACCTGAGAAATGTAAAAAAAAAAAAATCTTAAGCTTTTAAATACTTTCAGTCAGTTTTTACTGTGTAATTATTGGACAATTCCCTTTGAAGCTTTTATTGCATTGTTGCGGCTCAGGAGGAAAGAGCAACGTGGAGAAAAACATTCTTGTTTTTCCATCAGATAATAATTGGTGTCTGTGATAAAAATCTTAAGAAGACAAGACAACTTTTGTTTTCACAGAGAAAACTTTTGTTTTCGCAGAAGAGTTTTTTTTTTTGTTAGCTCAGGGGAAACCAGTCAGGATCGCTGTGGGAGTCCTGGGCCAACCAGCCAACACAGCAGGGGAGAGGAAGCACAGTCATGTCACGTCACACTCCGACTGAGAAATCCAGACTGTGTCCGGACAACAGTAGCTCTCTTCATGTTCTTCCTCCAGCTGGAAAGCTGTGACTAATATTTGACTGATGCACAAGTTCGGACAAACTCAAATTAGTCCTGGTCGTCGTCTGTCGGCGAAAGGCAGCGGTGACTCAGCGGGAGTCCGGGGCAAAGCGTTCGGACTCACAGCCGTGGTGACCTTTAGGTCCCGGCCCACAATGTCCCCGTTTCTCCTCGCTCAAAGGACGCTCTTGTCAGGGAAGCGGTTCCCACTCGCATCCGGCTGTTACTTTACAGTAAATGTGAAAGGATTTATGAGACGCCGTTATGGCTCTTTTGTCGCTTTCCCGTTATTTCACTCTTTCTTCCGGTTCCCGATGCCGTACAAAGAACAGAGGACTCATGGTGAGCATTTGTCGCCATCTTGGGCCAGTGTGTCCCTGTCTCAGCTGCTGTCCTCATTTATGCTTCAAAAAAAAAACCATCTCTTTAAAAAAAAGGAAAAAAAATCCCACTTTTTGGTTTGGAAACAGTATCACATAAAAGTATTTACACACCTAATACAAGTTGTATAAAATTATGTTATACATTTACTTATTTTGAAACCCCAACATTGGCTTTAAGTGCCATTTGACCCCCATTGGCATTAATATAATATGGAGGCTATATCAGGGTCAAAGTTGACAAATTGGGTAAGGAGCACAAGACAAAATTAATGAAAAAGTGGCAAGAAGAATGTCATGATAGTCGAAAGAAGCCATTAAAAGTCCTACTTGGACAAGTTTTCTTGTTGGATGAGATCAAGTTTTAACTTCCGAAGCGGCTCACATCGTATGTGGCAGGAAAGTAGATATTTATCCCCACAGTGGCATGCTGAGGCATGGTGGTGGCAGCATTATGCTGTAGGATTTTTTGTGTGTGCGTGTGTGGAAGAATATTTGTTGGTAAAATAAGGCAAAAATGTCACTCTTTGAGTTCAAAGAGTGACATGTGTGAAGAGTGTGTGTTGTGGGACGCAGTATTTTATTGTTCCTTCCACAGCTGTAGACTACTTTGTTTTGTTCTATTACATGAAATCATAAAAAAAACAAAAAAACTTTGTGGTTGCTGCGTGACAAAGTAGAAATATCGAAGGGGTGCGAATACTTTTTCACATTGGCACTGTAAATGGAAAAAAAACCCAAAAACAAACCTATCCAACATTTCAAACGTATTGAAACGTTAAAAAAAAAAAAAACGGCAGAGTGCTACATTAAACGCCACGGCAGGAAGTCCTTAATTCAAAACATCACACGGGGAGCGGAGGACAAAGTGTTGAGAGGAATAAGTGGTGGAGTCAGACAGCGAGAGCCGAATCTCCATGATGAAGCCTTCTCCGGCGTAATGAAAGTCATGTGAGGACAGTGAATCTCTCAGTCAGTTCTCTGGACAGACAGCATGTTGAGCGCAGCCTCGCTGCAAACCACGTGTCTGAGATGCAGGCGCCCTGCGGAGAGCTGGTGAGTCCTCTGCTCAATCCCTGCTCTTTGCGGTTTGGTCTCTACGCCTGTCACCGAAGGGAAAATGTATGTGTTTCTCTCTATTTGGGACACGTTGCGTCTGAGAATAGGCCTCTTCTGAAGCCACCTGTTGAAAATGCAAACATAAGGTGGTGGTTTTTATGAGCAACGGTGTCCAAACTCTTAGCTTTGTCACTTCGGTTAAACACAAAATCGACACCCTTATATGAAAATGAGCAAATTAGAAAATCTCTTTCTGGACCTCAGATTCGTCAGTTCAGCGGTGAACTGATCAACTTCTCACAAAGAGTTTATTTAAAGAGCCTTACAAAAGCACTCGTATAATAATGCCACGTTATAAATGCAAACCTCAGTGTATTTCATTTTGAATAAGTGGAAATGCAAAAATAGTCATTAGTTCATTTATTTCTGAAAAAAAAAGTGAAGTTTGTTGTCTGTGTTTTTTTTTACCCTAAAACAAAAATCAAGTGCTATTGGGTTTGTTCATAAAAACCGAGGAACACAGCAGACAGGTCAAGGAAAAACCTAGAGACAAGGCTTGAACTCAATGGTGGGTTCAAGTCCTCGAGTGAAAACTTATTGCATAATCTACCAAAAAATACAATATTTAATAAAACAAACACAGCTATCAGACGTTTATATTACATTTATCTGTAAGTGAGTGTTCATTCGAGACATTGAACGTAAGAATGGGACATAAACAGGAAATGGGCCACTTCTCAGCCAGATTAAATAAATGTCTGTGCCAAAGACTGCTTTTGAGCTAAAGTACCATGAATGCTTTTTAAATGTACACTGGCAAAGAAAAACATTGTGGCAAGTAAAAGACAAATATGCTACGCCTAACATTTTACAGTTTAAGAAGATTTAAAGATTTGAATTGGCCAATGAAAGACTTACCACAAAAAATAAAAGCCATGCTCTAGCCGACTAAATCTGAACAATTGTTGAAGTGTAATTGGGGCTTGTCAAACATTAATTCCTGTGGCTGGATTTTGAACAGTCCTGCTCAGACTGAACCGTCGGAGGCACAGCGAATATATCAGGTTTTGATTTGTAAAAGACTTTAAAACCAATGTAACGCTTCCTTCCGGTTCACAATTCACACTTTGAGTTGGTTTGTCACATAAAAGTTTAATAAAATAAAATTGAGACAAGCACGAATGCTTCTGTAAGGTAACACATCGAAATAGGAGATGCGTTGCATCATGTAGTCAAGAGTCGGATTTAAAAAAAATTTTTTTTTTAAAAGGTTCCAGTATAAATACGGCTTTTAAGAAACACACAAAAACCTAGATATTAGCGAATATACCTTTAGCGCATATACCCTCCCGAAACACGCGTCTGCGCTCGAAGCTTCTCTCTTTATCCACATGCGAGAAACATTAAAGACGAAGCAAGAAAAACAAATGAGGAGCGTCTCATTAGTTATCGTCATCGCTTGATGAAGCAATGATGAAGTGTTTTGATCTGTGTTTACAGACGGCCCCGAGCTAGACTAGATGTAGCGGAGAGAAGCAGCAGCCTGACAGAAATGAAAGCAGCTTCCTCTGGTTTTATGTAAGCTTTACGTCTTCATTACTCCTCCATCTCTCTGCCACGCAGCTCTGTGGGGACGGACGGCCTGGACAATGTCGGATGGACGTTTGTGAAAGTTTCACAAGCCTTAGTAACCGCTGGAGGCAGATCCATTTGGGTTTTTCTTCACGTAATAAAATGCACTATGGAATATGACGCGATCCTCTTAACCTAAGAATTACATCAACAAAAAAAATTCAAAAAGTAAGTAAAATTCAACATGTCTAAGTATGTTGGAGTAGCTGTCCTCCTTACACATTCACAAGGAGAACATGGGTGTCAAGATTAGAACAAACGTAAAAGATGTGATGAAACTGCTGGCTGAAGCCGGTCAGACTGACCGGAGTCCGATACCAACCTGCGCTGAAACGCCACTCAGACACAAAGAGAAGATCTAGTGGTTTATTCTGCATGCTGCGGGTTTCCAGTGTCAGAGGAAGCCAAGCAGGTGCACAGCGTCACTGAGCCACCGCCATGCTTCACTGTACGCACGGTGTTCCTTTCAGCAGATATTTTTTATCACAGCTTACTGTTCTTATTCTTTTAGACGAGCAGCAATGGATACCTCAGAGTTTAGGCACCGAGTTCATCCGCATTATATGTGGAAACTGAAACCAAGTGTATCTGAACTTTTGTTTTTGCAGACATTTGATTATTTTTGACCATCTGTTTCCTGGGGAATTTGGTTGAAGGCATCGAGAGCTTCTTGTTTCTGCCACCAGCCAGCGTAGTCACTGTTCATTTAACTTTACATTTGGAAACTATTCTTCAAACTGTAGCTCAGGAACAGTTAAGGACTTTTCCTTGTTTGTCCAAAGCAGTGACCTCAGTTCTCTTGACAGTGAAACATTATCAAAGTCGTCGATTGGCTGGATTGGATTTATTCTCAAATATTTTCCCCTATAAAGAATTTTATGAAGTACTTTTGAGTTTGCAGTAGTCATTAAATATGGACTGTAGTTTTGAATTGGATGCAACTTTTGGAATGCTCCTTTACTTAAGTATTTGAAGTTGTCTTGTCCAATCTGCTTATAGCAGACTAGTTCAAATGTGTCAATAAACTTAATTTGCTATTCGACTGAAAAATTTTATGGGAAATTGAATCTAAATAAAAAATTTTAAAAAAAATCCCAGCTGGCTTGAAAAAGTGTTCTGGGTTTGTAAAGTTAAAAAGGTTCAATTTAAAGTTGGCTCACGCTACGAAAAGTACCAAGGGACGCAATACAACTTTTTAAATGCTTTTCTCATCTTAAGTGACCAACTTGTTGAGTCTAGTACATTCTGTTAACAAAAGACGCGTGTGTCACCAAGACAAATGGGACACTTCGAAGAGGCCTGGATGTGGAAAAGGGTGGAGATAGAGAAACGCAGGAGAAAACAGTGAAAGGTTATTAGACAGGCGAAAGCTAAAGCAGGCGGACCCCGAGGCTGAGATGTCTGAGCCGAGAGACCAGGGGCAGAAAGCGAGGGACCGAGGAGAGGCAGACAGAAAGAGGGAAAGAGAGAGGGAGGGAGTAATCAAGGAGAATCAAGACGTTTCCTCTGCAATACCCACAGGCCTCAGCTGAGCCCCAGCTCCACAATCCTCGCTGATTGAAGGGAAGGGTTTGTTTGAAGAGGAGGTCAAGACCATCAGTACCTTGTTAAGGGAAAGTCGTGTCCAGAGGAATGAAGAGGGCCGACTCCTTCCTGAGGAATTCATAGGGGGATAGACAGTGTATATATGTGCGAGTATGTTCTATGTGCAAGAGAAAAAGCACTGAGGTTTTTTTAAGTGTGTATGTGAGAGAGAGAATGAGAGAGAGAGAGCGAGAGAGAGAGAGAGAGAGAGAAGACGTATGGGTTGCTTGTGCGCCTCCAATCATTAAAAAGAAGCGGCAGACGGGAGGAGGAATTAGACGGGGGGGGTTTTTTGACGGACCCATCGACCCCCTCCTCACATACTTTCTAAAGCCAGGATAGCAGCGCTGGCATTTGCTGCAATAATGCATGACAGATGTACATCAACCATGCTCTTACTCTATCTCTTAGTCTGCCTTTCTCCCTCTCTATCCTTTGTTTTCAGCCCAGTCTCATCTGGACCCAATGTCCTGTTTTATTATTTTTTGTTGTTGTTGTTGTTTTTCCTGTGATGAGCATCAATGAATCAGTAGAATTAAAAAAAATAAATTAAAAAATCACAAAATGAAGATTATGATCTTCTTCAATTGATCCTCCAGGCTCTAAATCTCTAACAGGTATGGCAGCTTTTGTATTGTCGCTGTGACAGTGCAATGACCTTCTGCTCACAGAACATAATATAAAATAAATGATTCATGAAACAGTGGAGAAAATATATATATATATATAAATCATAGCTGAAACAATTAATTTGATTAAGCAATTGCTGAACTATTTGTCAACTAATTTAGAAACTGATTCATCGTTAACTGGAGATTACAGACATTAAAGAAGAACAACATGCGGTCAGAGCATCAATTAAGCCAAAACTGTTAAAAAATATATACATTTTGTAACTAGTAAGTAACAGAGTAAATATATTTATCACAAGAGATTCAATGTTTTGTGCTCCTGTTTGGTCACAGCTTTGTGAGATTTGTCTGTTTTTATGTGATCATCCTCACGTTTCCTTGTCACTCCCTGTTGGACCAGCAGAGGGCAGCACTTTCCCACAGAATGAGAGGATCGTGGCGCTCATGTGTGAGGCAGGCAAGCAGGAAGACCAGATCTGATCTGTCTCTCTCTCTCCTTTGTGTACACGACAGAAGTGAATAGTGCTGTGTCACTGTGCAGTTGCACTTTGCCCTTTCCTTCCCGTTGCACTAAAATAGATCTTATATAATTTCCAGGTGTAAATTGGACACAGACCTGCTCAAAAATAGTATACAAACTGAAATTAAAGCACATGCATAAAATAATACAACAGAAAACACTCGTTGGTTAGAAAAGTAGTTGAGAGAGTTGCATAAAATTGAGAGTGTGGCTGTTTTTTTGTTTTTTTTTGTTTATGCTGACTCTCTTAATCCTTTATCTGTCCTTGACAATGTGCAAGTCGACACGTTTTTATTGGGTTAATTTTGCATTCGCATGCTTCCTCAATAATAAAAAACGAACACAGTTGCTGTGTCACTGTTGAACAACATGTTATTGGCTTATCGATCACGTTGTTGCATGTGTGTTTGTTGTGCGCCTCGTTCACGTGTTGTATTTTGCTGAGAGGTTCTGTCCTGGCCCTATAAATCTGAAACCTGCCAAGTCAGTAAGAAGTCTGACCGTTTTGAGTCGACAAGACCCAGAAAAAAATATGCACCAAAGATATTTGGGAATGTGTGCGCACACAGATGCATTCCCTGCACCGCACCTTTGGTGACTGTAGCCAGGCTGATTGGTCAGAGGTGGATCATCACTGAGGTATTTATAGAAAAACACCAGAGTTAACTCCCAGGGAGCTGTCACAAGTTAAATCAACATGGGATATTTGCATATATGTACAAGAGAAGGCCTGTCCCGGTACACCCCAAAGAACACACCGAACTCTGATAATGGAGGATCAGGTCAGTAGGAACCCGCAGCCTTGTAAGCTGCATTAAAGAGGACACGATAAGATGAAAAGCCTTATATCTCAACGCACAGATAAGTTACCACTCACCCTGGTATCTTATCTGGAAAGGATTTTATTCCTGTCTGCCTGCCTGACTCACAGGGTGTGGCGCAGCGAGGAGGAAGATCCCCGGCCTGGTTAAAGGTGAAACCAATTTAGCTGGTAAGTTTGTTCTGAGTAATAATGCCATAGAGTGCTTTGTATGTGTGTTTCCATTTGTTTGGAAACGCTTAGAAACAAACAGCTTTTAACAGCTGATTACTCCACAAACTGCTGTTAAAAGGACAAGCCGCTGTGAGAAAAGACCAACTTGTGAAATTTAAATTCAGCCCGATATGAACCGTTCTCTTCAGGACGGAACATCAGATAAAGATGTTTCTCCGTATTGACATTAAGTGGAGATATTTTTATTTTGCAGTCAATTCAAAACAGTTTCATTTTTAGCGTAATAAATGCTGTGCATCTCAGCTGATTACCATTTTATACTAGTTTTACTGGAAATCAGAAATTATTACCACAGGTTAATATGCAGGGCAGATACTTCTGCTTAAGAGTGTTTTATAAGAGGACTATATTTAGAGATAATTATCTGAGCCAGCAAAAAACAACAACATTAGATTAAGACTTTCCCTTGGTTGTCTCTGGATTGCATAAATTTGACTTTTAAAAACATCCTGATACTTGCATGGGAAGTAAATATTTTCTGATCTGATGATTGTTCACGGGAGCTAAATCCAATCGAACCCGTTTATTTTTTTCCATTCTGAAACATGAAGCAAGACCCGCTTCTAGAGTTGCGCGACTAAGCAAATAAAATGCTTAGTCGTGCTCATGCAGTTTGAAATTAGGCATTTGTAAATTTACTGAACTTATCTAACATTTTCCCAATCATTTTGACCATTCACACACACACATTTAGCCACTGATACACAGTCCGGTAGGCTTGGGGTCAAGTTTCGTGCCCCGGGGCACACGAAGAAGCTGAAATCGAACTTACAACCGTCACGATCACAAGACGACGACTCTACCCAAAGAGCCACAGTTGCCTCAAATCAATAAATGGTCTAAATTGTGTTAAAATCACATTGCATGGACAAAACACATGACTGTTAAACATTAAAACAAATGCTTCACAAAATAGGCGAGGCATTCTGAGGAAACTCTGTCTTGCACCCATTGTGCCGAGGGAAAGATGAGAATAGGCAGGAGGGAGAGCGACGAGTGTTAAGTGTGTTTCTGTGTTCAAGACAAACAAGAAGGAGCTGGTTAGCAGCTGCAGTACAAGTCTTCTGCAGTAGAAGCCTTTTTTAAAATTTTAGTTCATTTCAGTCTATTTGTGTAGCACGGTGTTACAACGAATATAATGTCAAGGCACTCTACAAAAAACGCAGTCGAATTTAAACACAGAAATATGCAGTCAGCTCATCTGACATCTTCACATCTTCACTGGCGCTTAAATGCTCCATCCCAGTGATGTGGATGTATTGACGGCAAACAAAATATGTTCACAGCTGGTAGTAGTTTCTTTTTTGTTTGGTTTTTTTTCTTGAGCCTTTTTTGCAAACTCCTTTATGCACTATATCAAAGTAACTGCTCAGGCCAGGTCTGTACTTTGCATCTTGCAAGTCGGGTTTGTTTGAAGCTAGGTGTCTGAATGTACAGCCAAACAATTTAGACTTGCCCTGGCAAGTTTCACTGGCACTTCAAAGTTTGTTATGTCCCCTTAGATCATTGATTAAATCCATCATAAATAAAAAAAAACTACAATTACACAGGAAGCTGTGTTTTAACTTGTTAAGCTTGATTTATTGCCATCAGCTATTCCTGTTTTTCCAATTAATTTGTTTGCTCTGTTCTCTGTTTACTTCAGTGTCGTGGTGGTTTGCACAGGATGAAATGGTTCAGACAAAAAGATAGGAATGAGTTATAATTTTATAGTAAAGTAAAGCTTTAAAGTGTATGTATGCTGCTTAAGTCAGTACACAAACTGGCTTGATAAAAAAAAAAAAAAAAACAGCACCGCTTGCTTCAGACAGAAGGTCTGGGCTCTCGACAAGGTGACTTTAAATGTTAATTCAATATTTGGAAGCGTTGCCAACGGTTTACTCCATCGCTAAAACTACAGGCAGAGCACGATTCTAAAACGGCGCAGAAAGTCGACGTCATCGTTGGCAACTTCTCCTTCTGTTCACTGATTGGCCCAATCGACCGGAGACAATCAGAGTCAAGTGGAGAAAGCTCACTGTGCTTAAAGCGAGTTGTTTTTTTTCTGTGCAGAATTGCACAGGAAGGCAAAGACCAGGCTATACACAAATACGAAGGTTTTGCAAAATCATTCACGCCTATTTAACTATTACACTTTTATCATGTTACAACAAATTTTACTGCAGTTTACTGGACCATATTAGTGAGAAGCAACATAGTGTGTTTATACTAAACTTACGTGGGTATTGCAATGTCTTTACTTATTCATCTTAATGGTTTGTTGCATTTTATGTTTTGAAAAGGTTTCCTTGTCTACAAAAGTGAGTCATGATGAGTCACTGGAGGAAAATGAGTATCTCAAACAGTCCTATCCAAAGCTTGCCTTTCAGTCTCGTCTGGGATTCTGTTTTGAATTTCCTGCTCGATAAAACGTTGAAAATGAGTGTAACATGGACAAGGGGGTTTTCCCCTCCCGTTGCATGATCTGCTTTTGCCAGTCGTGTAGCTGCTACTAATGGCCAAGTCTTCAGTGTGCGCAGTTCAGTTTCAGTTTGAGGAATGCTGCTCCGGTCTGTTTACCTACTGCTGGCTGGCCTCTCGTTGTGAAAAGTTGCAGAGTCATGGAGGTGTAGAAATTTCCTCCCGCCCTCTAACGCATCCCGTCGAACGGCATGCCCTCTGAAACTACGGCTGCTGCTGCACTTTGAACCGAGCACAGTTCTGCTTTTTTGACGTAGCATGGGACGGACAGTTTCCTCTAAGAGAGAGAAAAGGGGACAGAAAGCAGCAACCTGCCTGCCACAGGAGAGCTCGTCCTTCGCTCGGACAGCCACCCGAACCCTGCTTCGGTGTGAATGCGGACCGCCGCGTTTTGTTGTTGTGACCCGGGGAGTTTGACAGCTGGTGAGTTACTACAGCTGCTTCACACGCCGCGTTGACGCTCGGGAGAAAACCAGAAATCAGTGTTAAATTACGACAGTTCGGGTGTTAGCACTCGTGATACGACTCATGGCAACTCTTATCCCACATTTAAAATCCTATTAGTTTATAGGTTTTTTTTTTTTTTTTTCCTGAACGGGCGTAGAGTCCTAAAAAGAAATTGAAACTTACTCACTCCGGTTTGTTGACGATCTTTGCAGTGAGATAAGTGGCTCCAAATATCCCGATAAATGAATGATTAGATTAATATTATTGTTTAATTTTAAAATAATATAACAAATGCTCCATTATTATTTATGCTACACCCCCCCCCCCACACACACACACACACACACACACACGCTCACTAATTGTAACCTGTGCTTTCCATCAGTTTTGAATTGATATCGTTCAGGTTTAATGTGTAGTCAGTGTAACTACTAGCATGCTCATTTTCTCTGCTTAGACTTCTTGGTTCACTTAACGGCACCCCTAGTGGAAATGTGTGAAAGCCCTTAAAATAAAATCATCTTATTTTGCAGAAATAGACATATAATTATATAAAAAAGTCAAATCCAATCTTTAGTTTGAGCACCTATATTTAGTGTAGCAGAAATCCCATGTTTATATGTATTTGTTTATATGTATTTTTATTTGCAAACCTATCAAGTTGGGACGTAGGCAGCGTCTAACGGTTTCTATGGAGACGGGTTAACCTCAACATGCCACTCTTTGCTGCAGATCTGTAGATAAGAGGTTTCAAGATAATTTTTTCTTATCTTCCTCATCATCCTGTTCACTGGAGGATGACAGGATGAATATTACTCCTCATCCAGCCTGGTTGGTAATTATTCACTGAAAGAAATGGGCCTAATTGATTACTGATTGGATACCTTAAATATCAGATTAACTTAGAACATTTATGAATGTATAAATTGAAAAAAAGGGTTTATGTAGTTATTTCTGAAAAGATTGTGAAGAGTATTAGTAATTTTGTCACCACTTATTTTTATTTATTTATTTTTTAATCTCTTTATAAGGGATATTTTTCCCCCCACTGAATAAATTTATTGAAATTAAAGGTTTGAGTTTTCAAAATTTTCCAAGTAAAGTTTATGCTACAGTGAAAAAAAATATATAGTTTAGGATTTATATATTTATATATATATATTTCTATTTTTTTTATTATTATTATTTTTCTACGCAGAAATTTATGCATGTCAGGTCTTCCATATGTCCTGTAGCAGAGCATTTTCCTCAGCTAAGAAGCGACTTTAACCTAATTGCTGACTTCAAAAAAGTTTTCCACATTTTTAAATGGTCATTTGATGGGACTCTTTCTCTTCTAAAATACATAAAGGCTCAAAAGTTATTTTTTGGAGGTTATTTAAAATCATCCACAAGTCTACACAACTATTCAAGATGAAAATATTTGAAGCTGAGGCATTCTTTGCAGTAAAATTAGATATGTCAGTGGCCTGAAAGTATCTTGGGCAGGAGCAGGACTGAAAAGCCTCAGGGCTGAAATAATACAAGAGATTAACATTGTTTCTTCTGAAAAGAAGGTATGCAAATAACCAACTGGGAAAATGTCAAGTCACTGCAAGTTTCTAAATGCATCTTGGGAGCGGGGGTTTTGCTTCAGGAGCTTCCTTATTCAAAGACCTGCTGCTTGTCACGTTCCATGTGCTGCAGCAACTTCAGCTCAAAGCTTACAGCACAGGTTGGAGTCAGCTGATTGCTGTTCTGCTCGGTGCTGTGTGCAGCCTGCCAGCACAACCAGTCTGTAAATGGTTAACTCCTCTCCTCTGAGCTGCCAACGCTACGTGTTGAATTCTGTCCTGGGCAGACTCGCCGGAGAAACGGTGATTAAAGTCAAAGGGTGTTGGTCAGTCTTTGTTTTGAATCGGGTTTTAATCTGTTTTCGTCCCACTTTTTCACTGCTACTCTGTTCCTCCACTAATTGCAAGTGCATTTTTAATGCGTTGCATCATTCTAATCAGCTAACTGGGAAAGCTCTTTGCACATCTGGTCCTGAAACCACTGAGTTGGTCATAATGACGTTGTAATGTTCTAACCTCTGCACGTTTTGCAACCTAAGCAAAGCAGGCAACCAGGGACTGGGACACTGATGGAAAACTAGGTTCACCCAGCTGCAGTATATGTGTATGCATGCTCATTCATATGACCTACAAAAAGCTCAAGTGAAAGTTGGAGGTTACACAAAATTGATTATGCAAGTGCTTTCCTTCTATCTGAACCACCTTTGGCTTTGCTCAGTGAAACATTCACTACGTTTGGAAATCTGTTCATATGTAAAGTATTACTCAAAGGTATGCACCAATTTGTTAGTAACAGAAGGTTGTTTTTTTTCCTCCTGTCAAATGTAACGTTTAATATTTTTTTCCTGTTTCGAGCAGCAAAAGCGCGTCTCTTTTTACCTCAGAGAGGCGCTGGTCAGCTTTCCGGCTCGATACAGCTGCCCGGTTTCCCCATCATACTAAAAAATGTGCTGCATGTTTTTTGTTTTGTTTAGTTTTGAAGATTATCATCGTTTATGCATCACAGCATATGTTCCTAACCTTTATCTGAGGTGTAGCAGAGTGTTGATTAGTTTATAGATTGAAAAATGAAGGAATTAGTTTCATTATGTTTAATTTTAAGAAAATCTATATTTTATTTACTTTTTTTAATACTTTTTTTTAATTCAGATATATAGTAATTAAAATTATCCTTGTCATATGCCAATATTTTTGAAGAAGTATAATAATATGTACTCACTAGCCACTTTTTTAGGAACAACTTTTCAGTTCCTTGGTAAGCCAAATAGCAACTCCAGCAGCCAATCACGTGGCAGTAACCTAATTCATTTTGGCATTTAGGTGTTACTGAATTAACACAAACAAAGCATCAGAAGGTAGATCTAAAGGTCTTTGAATGTGTCTTGTTGCTTGTTGTCAGATGGGTTTTGCAGAGTTTTTCAGAAGCTGCTGATTTGCTGGGATTTTCTCTCAGAGCCGTGTGCAGAGTGGTGGGAGGTGATAACAGCGCAAAGTGTACAGAAGTGGAATTTGGTCCAAACAGAATGCAAGCATAGACTCATTCAGTCTGGTGGTGCTATAATGCAGGGTTTACTGCAGCGTATTATAAGCCTGGCGGGCCACCAGGCTAAGCATTGCTTATTTTTTAAAAGATTTCTTTTTAAATGTTTGCATTTTTTTAAGACCTTATAGTTGGTGTTTAGGTGTTATTCTTACAATCTTTTAATAACACATGATTATCAAGTGATATTTTCAAATTTCCTGTCAACTTTAGACATTTTTTAACTCAAAAAGACGACGGGTCGCTGGATGAATGACTGCCTAGCGCCTCAACCACCAGGCTTAGCAAGTTGTCTGGGGGAAAACCTTGTAATTGAATAGGGGATATTTTCTTGGCACCATTTTTTTTTTTTTTTTTTTTTTTGTTTTGCGGCTACGCTCAGCCTAAAGAAACTACCGGAAGCTCCCTCATTCGGGACTGATTCCCAGCTTCACGATCCGGTAATAACGCCTGATAACATCATTGGTAAGATGTTTTCAGTTGCAGATGTTTTGAAAACAAGTTTCAACGCACAGCTCTCAACTTTCAGGACGAGACAATCGACTTGTGTGCACTAATGCTTTATTGACACTGACATGTTTAATATTCAAGTCAAACTGGTCCAGTCAGCTCAGAGATGAGCTGGATGAGAACACCTGCTTGCTTTTCCCGGAATGGTTTCGCTTCATTTTTCCTAGAGCCTTTTTTACATTCTGAGAAAAGAATTTAGTAACAACAGCGTGACCTCTTGCTGCATTCATTTACTTTTTTTCCCCCCCTTCACCTCCAATGATTGTGCACTTTTTGTGTTTATCAGCGAGCTACTGTGTAGCGAAAGCTCAGGAGTCAATCCTCCGTGACTCGCACTCTGTTAGCGCCTTACCGACGGACAAGCAAACCTTACATACTCATATAGTGTCAATCTAATCAAGCAGAGAAACTAATCATTATGGTTGCAATAATTATTGTAAAAGAAGATTAGAATAGATTGGATTACCTTTCAATGGTTATCAAAAATTATAGCATTGTTGTATTATGCAATGTCATTTTATAACATTATAAAATGACTTTTAAATACCTGCGAACACATAACTCTTCTAAATTACGTAATTCAAGCCAGTCAAAACAACAAACGTCACCTCCAGCTGTGGGAGGGTACTTGAAAACGCCACAAAAACATGCATCAGTGTAGGATCTAAATAAAATAATATTAAACTGTAGGAACGGTATTTTTTTATTTTTTTTTAAATTGTCACTGTATCGAGGTTTTTTTTTAAAGCGGCCAAGATTTAACAAGGTTGTTGAGTCAGGCCCAATCACACCCCGATCCAAAGTCGAGCGTGACAAAAGCAAAAGTGAGAATTTTGATCACGCCTCACTTAGTTTCAGGTCACAGCCTAATGTGTCATACTTTCTGTGACGCTTTTATAGCACTTGAAGCCATTTTTGAATGTGAGACTCTTGTTTGTGTGCTACTGTTGCACTGTAAATAAATAAAAGTATAAGTTCAAATAGATAATCATCAGTATAATAGTCATTAATATTTTTTTGTTTGCTTTTGCTTGGCATTTATTCACATGTGATCAAAAAAGTAAAAAAAAAAATAATAATTTACTATAACTTATGAAAGAAAATGTAAGAATTTCAATAGAAAATGACCTTTTTAATGAGGTGAAAGGTGGAGCATACGACAGCAGCTTTATGGTTTCAGCTAAAAGGAAGTGAAACTTCAACCGCGTTACAAAAGTACATTCTTAAGAGATCTGAATCTCCTGGCCGGTTACTCATTCAGTTAACAGCATCTCTGTTCTCACTCTTCTTCTCTTACAGGCTGAGCATCCTAAAGAGTGGTTTACAGGCCAAAGCCTCCTCTGAATGTGCTCTTCAAAGCAGAACCGAATCTCGTCTGGAACAGCCGGTAACGTCATAATGGATCACCGACGTGTCCCTGAAACCTGTGAAATCCAGACCAGGAAGAGTCTGATTGTCATGGTTTGATTCAAGAGCAGTCTGAACACACACACGCTGTCAGCCACGATGGAGATGAGATGTCTGGATAAGGACACGTTGTGGGGTTCAACATGGTTTGCCTAAGAGACATGACCTGGAGTTGCTGGGATTTCCTCTGAGCTGCTCGGACTGGGTTTTGGGGCTTCGCTGTGGTTACTAATGGAAACGAACGTCATACTGTTTACATCCCACGTCTCTCGGGAAATCCAAACTTGACTGAATAGATTTTTGTGTAAAGGTTCTTTGTGAGATGGAGCGCGTGAGGAAGCGTGCTCCTGTTCAACGCCTGACGCCAGTGACATAAGAAGTATTTAAACCGATAGAGACTGTATGACTCTGGCATCCTCACGAAACACAAACCCTTAATCTGGAGTGTTTCTTTCACCGACTCTAGCATGCATTGCCCCATCAGGAAGAAACGTCCCACGTGCGACTCTGATTTCTCGGCCATCGTTGTTCCCTCCATGCACGGGTCTGGCTACCTTGACTATACTGTCGAGAACCACGCCTCCAGGTCCTTTTTGGCCATTGATGAGTTTAGACGGCAAGAGATGCTGTGCGATCTGGTGTTGCACGTCACTTACAAGGACCGGACGATGGACTTCAAGGTAATGCCGATCCCAGATATACAGCACTTTTGACCTTTTCTCATATGTTTTTCAGATTGTCGAACTCTTGAGTGCAGCTCTTGTAGTTACTTAGTACACCTGAGTCCCTGCTGTGTTGGGGGCATACTAGGGGTTGTACCAGCTTTGCATATCAAGATTTTCAATTATATTGAGGGATGAACTTTAACTGGGCCACTTTTGCACAAAATAATTAAATCGTTGACATTTTATGGCTTGCAACCTGCAGACTTTGCTTTACCCTTTGACCTGCTGAATCTGTGTAGTGCGTCACTATAAGTTGTCATGTGAAAGGGAGGATTAATTCTTGCAAGACAATGTAGTTCATCCAGGAGGTTTTGAATAATTCGCATATTTCTCATTGCAATTATCAAATTTATTTTAGGTGTTGTTTATGTGACTCGAGCTCATGGCCTCCATTAGAATCGTTTATTAGAAATAGAAAAGTTTAATATGTGTGTGAATTCCAGTTTAGACGGAAACAGATGTTAGTCAAACATACATTATTCCAAACTCCTGTCCAACCAACCTGATGACTGACAGCTTCTTCGTTAACTTACTGTTTGCTCTTTTTTTAATAGTTTGCATTTAATCACACCTTCACCTTACTCTTTATGTCAAAAACTAATAATTTTATTCTGCTTTTTTAAAGCAAGTTATCTATCCCAGGTAGCTATAAGTTGAGTAATTATGCAAAAATAAATAAATAAAAAATCTTATTTTTGACATAGTGGCTGAGTTGTCACAACATTTGCGAACTTCATGTATTTTAATATTAAATGTTGACAAAATGCTTCCAATAAAAACGTCGTCTGAGTTAAACAGTGGATGTTATTAAACCTTATGTATTTATGGTTTTATTGTACCCTGGTTTAATTTCAATTTCTTTCTTGGTTATAAATTATTAACAGGATTTGTTCCCCTTAAGATAATCTGAGGGATAAATCTCTGCTACAGCTGGTTGTCAGTCTGCGTCCGATTCTTTATAAATGTCCTGCCAAAATGACCTAAATATATGTATTACACTAAATACCTGAAGATCTGTGTCTGTCCAAAGGAAATTCAAATAATATATTCATTTTGGAGTTGAGGTTGAAGATGACAAGTTCACAATTAAGTGATCAGGAAATAAAAAAGCCAAAAAAAGGAAAAAGATTGGTTCGTCCATAAGCTTTTGGCAATATATTATGAAGTAAAAATGAACTTTTTCAAGATTATTTTTAAAAAATTGAAGCATCCACAAGAAGTTATTTGCGCTGAAAGAAACATTTTAAGGTTTCCCCTCATACATACTGCTTTCTTTACCATTTGTTGTGAGTATTACGTTTCTAAATAAGCTTGTATTCGTCAGCCTTGACCATCCTGTGCAGTACTTTGTTATCAATGACTACTGGTGTGTTTTCAGGTTCACAAAGTGGTGCTGGCCTCCTGCAGCGCCTTCTTCAGGGCCATGTTCACCAGAGGCTTCAAGGAGTGCAGCGCTTCGGAGGTCACCCTGCGCGACGTGTGCCCCGAGGTGGTGGGAAGACTCATCGACTTCGCCTACACGTCCCACATCACGGTGGGAGAGAAATGTGTGCTGCATCTGCTTCTGGCCGCCATGAGGTAAACGCTCCTAAATGGCAGCGCGGCTTCGAGGGAAAACGGGGTGAAACCGAAAGGTTGACTCTCTCCTCACGCTTTGCTTTTCTCTTACTCCCCGGGAAGATACCAGATGGAGGACGTGGCCAAGGCGTGTTGCGATTTCCTCACGAAGCACCTGGAGCCGGCCAACGTCATCGGGATCTCCCGCTTTGCCGAGGAGATCGGCTGTACGGAGCTGCACAAGACGTGCCGGAAGTACATCAACTCGCACTTCAGTGAGGTGAGGAGCTCAAACCGTTGAGTCTCTTCGTACGGTTTGCTGAAAGCTTCGCTCTGGTGAAACGTATACCAAGAAAAGCAGCTGTACGTCCTGTGAATTCGGTTTAAACGCTGTACAAAGAAGGAGACCACTGTAAATATCGACAATTTTAGATATTGCTTCTAAAAGTAAATCTGACTGACTGGGTAAACAGTCTAGCTTGCTTACAATGATTTCATGCTGAGTTGTTTGCTAACATGCCAGGTTGGTGCTACCGTGTTGTTTTTATGATAGTTCCACTCATGAAAACGTTTGACGAAACAAAACAAGTGCTCTTTTTCAGAAACTTGGCACTTTTCTTTGAACGTCTTCAAATGCAATGATCGGTATTTCAGTTGCTTTCTGCACAGCTCTGCTACACTGTGATCTGCCGAGTGATATCACATCACACAGATATCTGAACAAAGCAGAGAACACTGCTAAGATGGACCGAGAGCCAGCCAGTATGTTTTTTTTTGTTTTTTTTTCCGTTAACGTCACTATAAAAAATTGAAAAATGCTCACGTTCGTAAAAATGAGCTTTTTACGGAACTTTGGGCACAAAAATGGATCTGAATCTAGCAGTAGCCTCATCAACATGTACCAGGAGTTTTTGTGGGAGACCTTTGATGATGATCATTTAAAAAAAAGATCTTTGATCAGGATAGTTGGAGCGTTTACATGATCTACATTTTCATTTTAGTCTATTACGTGTCCTTTGCCTGAAGTAACTCAGCCTTGAACTTTTCCTGGCTGTGCTTCCAGATCCTCAGTCAATTTCAGATAAATTTCCACATTCTTTTCCCTGCTCTCCACTGACTTCGCATCGTCCACCACGCGTGTTAGAAGTCTAGCCGTGTGGGGCGTCCACTCATAAACCAGCGCCATTGAGACTCCTCAAAGCAAGATGCTGGTTATCAAAGAAGCTAACAGCTAAATCGTTGGTTGCTGCATTTCACTTGTGCAATGTGAAATGTGTCACACAGCATGCTGACCTTGCACAATCTGATAAGTCAGCAAAAAGTTCAGCTGCACTGTGTCATATCTGAAACCCAACTGATTGGTATCAGGGACAAACTACCAAAGCTCAAAAACTTTGGCACATGCGTTATACTTTAGGTTGGTGATTCACTCTTTGAGGCTGCGGTTTTTTTCCCCTCTGTGTGACATTTTTAGATTTGGGAATGCAGCAAAATCGTTCAACATGAAAAATACTCAAAGTGAGCGTTTTCTAAAGCAGCTGGTTTGGTTTTTCTAACTCTAGGTGACCAAAGTAGACGAGTTCTTCAGTTTGTCTCACTGCCAGCTGCTGGAGCTCATCAGTCAGGACAGCCTGAAGGTGCTCTGTGAGTCTGAGGTACGTAGCAGCTCCACAAACAAATGGTTGCATCTATTCAGTTTCTCCCCTCCACACTGATCTGCATGTTGCTTCCTAGATTTTTTTAAATTAAATAACGACATTGCTTTCACACTTTTCTTTTTCACCATAATTTGCATGTTAAAATAACATCCTTACAGGTGTATAAGGCGTGCACAGACTGGGTGAGGTGGGACATGGAGAGCAGAGCCCAGTACCTACATGCGCTGTTGAACGCCGTTCATATTTATGCGCTGCCTCCCAAGTTTCTAAAGAACCAGCTGCTGTCCTGCCCCATCCTCAGCAAGGTAAAAGCCACAGCTCGGAAATCTAACCAGAGTTATGTTCTGCTGGAAACCGCGCATTCGAGTGTTTAGTTCTTCGTTCAGTTTCAGACTACTCGTGCTTTTTAAATTGTTGTTCATTTTGTTTATCTCCAGGCCAATTCCTGCAAGGACTTCCTGTCTAAAATATTCCAGGAAATGACGCTGATGAAAGTTACTCCTGCACCCATTCGTGGAACCCAGCTCATCTATGTGGCTGGAGGGTATGATCTCTGTACATTCTCAACAGCAGCTCGATTGTTTTCTTTGGTTTCATACTAATGGATTATATTTGCCTCCAGAAAGAGGCTTAGACTGCCACCCAGTGGATTATTTTAGGAAACACAGCCATGCTTCTCAAAGAGGAGGCATTCTTCCTTCCCAACTTTTTCTAATGTCAGCAGTTTTCCATTCAGTTGCTGATAAATAAGTTTTTTTTTTTTTTTTTAGGACTTTCATTACATATGAAATCACATTCATCTGCTTGAATCTGACAAAGTAACAATTATTCCTGTGGCTGCTGGACTATTATTAACTATCACCGTTAGAAAAAGATTATCTTAAGACTTAACCAAACATAAAATAAACACCACGTAAACTTAACATGCATTTCCAAAAAATATATTTTCAATTGGTACATGAAAACTGAAGGGTTTTTGAAACTACAACTGTTTGAAACATTAAAATAACTTGATATTAGGAATCAATTAATTAATGCCTAAAGTCAACACATGTAGTACGAACAAAGACTATCTAGATATTCTAGATATAAACATCTCTGTATGTCCATCCATCCATTTTCTTTACACCTTTGTCCCTTAGTGGGGTTGGGACGTGCTGGTGTCTATCTCCAGCTAACGTTCCGGGCGAGAGGCGGGGTTCACCCTGGACAGGTCGCCAGTCTGTCGCAGGGCAACACAGAGACACACAACCATGCACACACACTCACACCTAAGGACAATTTGGAGAGGCCAATTAACCTGACAGTCATGTTTTTGGACTGTGGGAGGAAACCGGAGTACCCGGAGAAAACCCACGCATGCACAGGGAGAACATGCAAACTCCATGCAGAAAGACCGGGGCCGGGAATCGAACCCAGAACCTCCGTATGTCTATTTTATGAAATCTACCTAATTTTTCTGCAGGAAGTGAAGAAGATTAAAATCCTGAATTCATTTCAGTTCAATTTAAAATACCTTATTTATGCCAAAGGAAAAATTAAATTGTTGCCAAAACTCATATCATTTAAGTATCTTCAAAGAGTCGTCGTGAACGGTGACGCTTTGGGCATGCGTTATTTCCGGTAGCAGTCTGTCTTGCAGCGTATCTAAAGAGGCCTCTGACTGAAGACGCTGCTGTTGTGTGATGGATGGTTAGAAAGCCGTTCCTATCCATTCCTGTTGCGATTGATTAAAGAGACGGTTTGAACCGACTCCTGTGGGATTTGGTGTTGTAGTTCAGGCTTTTGAGATGCTAATCAGCTGCTCCCAGTTGTAAAATCCGCACCTTGTTGCCACAGTTACGCATCAAAACAACCGTCCGAAAGTAAAAAAAGAACAAAATAGTAAAAAAAAAAATACATAACAGAGCTTCTCCAATATGTTGCCACCATTACCATGCTAATCATGCTAATGCATGAATAAAAATAGTTTTGTGTCACTCTGGACATTTCTCTGAGAACTTACTCACCCTTTATGTCTTTTCTCTCTTCAGATACCGGCAGCATTCCCTGACCACCATGCAGGCGTACGATCCCAGGAGGAACATCTGGATGAAGCTGGCCGACATGGGAACTCCATGCAGTGGGCTGGGAGCCTGCACTCTGTTTGGACTCATCTACGCCGTAGGTCTAATCGCTTACACTGTCGAGTTTGAATCAATAAATAATATTTTTCCTTTATAAATTGATCAAAAGAATCAATTTATAAAAGAATGGATAATGTTTGTTTTTTTTTCTTTACTTGAAATGAGACAATTTTCATGTGATTTTTTTCTTTTTCTTTGTTTTTGTAATATCCAGGTGGGAGGCAGGAACCTGTCACTGCAGACTAACTCGGACTCCAGCTCTCTGTGCTGCTACAACCCGATGACCAACCAGTGGAGCCAGCGAGCCTCCCTCAACATCCCCAGGAACCGGGTCGGCGTGGCTGTGGTGGACGGCTGCATCTACGCCGTGGGCGGCTCCCAGGGCTCCGTGCATCACAACACGGTGGAGAGGTGAGACTCTGTGTGCATTGATCTGTACAGGCCCTCCAGAAATAATTCAACATAAGCGAAAGGATGAATGGTGATGAGAGTTTACTTTTAAATCGCGCTGAGCCTCCCTTTGGGTGTTTCTCAGTGAAACCTGCAGAAGTGGTTAAGCAGATTACTGCTCGTAGCCAAATCAGACAAAACATGTTGGGGCAAACCTTTCTGGAATGTCAATCTTGATGGGAATGCTTTGCATCTCCTTGCTGCCTGAAGTAGCTGCGTCGACGTCATTCTGTTACCAAGAAATGGTTTTCTTTCTTTTTTCAGCCCTTTTACAAAAAACAATGGATTTCTAAGAGGAGAATTCATTAGCACTCATCTGCACCGGCCTCATGAGGAGATGATGAATTTCATGAATGCTTTCAAAACATGATGTAAAGAATAAATGTTATAAGCATTCATAAGAATTATGTTATTGAAAAAAACAAGGCAAGAAATTCACGGAACAGTCTAATGCCTCGGCGTTAATACGGCTAAACTGAGATGAGGAGATAACGTCACTGCGTGCATATTCTGCTGCTGATAAAATACCACGAGTGCAGAGGACGGATTAGCTGGTCAAAGGTTTAACGCTGATGCCGTTCCCAAGGACACCTGGTCAAGGTGACTGTAGCGCAGATCGATTTGTAACTCCAAATCAAAGAACAAAATGCATGACACAAAAAAACTGTAAACCAAGCTGTTTCCTTTTTTCTGTATTATATATATATTTTTTATTTTTATTTTTACTTGACAAAAATCTGTTTGCAAGACATCATCAGTCTCAAAAGCAACCACAACAGCAGTGAGCATCAAATCTGACAAGATCTGAGGTCATTTCCTGTCATGTTGGACAGAGACACTTGCTGCACTCTGATTTGATTTGATTTGCTGTATCTCTGCGGGACTTTGTCCGTTTCCTTCCTCCCCGATCTAATGACTCTGCATAAAAATCGTCTCTGGGTTTGGTTATCTGTTCGTCTCAAAAGCATGAGTGTAATGTGAAATTTAGCGCAGCAAAAGTTAGCTCCCAAACGAGCTTTTTAACTTTCTTAATGTACTGTATTTGTAAACTTGCACCAACTAATGGGGTATGTGCAGGTGCATCTGGTCAAACTGGAGAGCATGCAGACTTTGCTCCAAATTTCTCTGCATTCATTCTCTTACTTCTGCTGCTTGTTCGCCTTGTTGTTGTTTTTTTCCTCTTCCTCTCAGCTTTCCACTAATGGAAATTTAAATGTGCTGTTCCTGCCTAATTGTCTTCTTCTGCTGCTGCTGCTGTTCCTGCTTGGTTCTCTTTAGCTTTGTTTGGTCTCTGACCTGAAACCCCATCAGCCCCCTCTGCCCCCCCCCCAGGCTCTGAGGTCAGAGGCTCCTTCCTTCCTCACACGCTCAAAGAACAGAGAGGCATCGAACACTCCCTGACATGTCGAACAATACGGACACGGAGCGATAAGATTGGAGCTAAAAATCAAAACTCGCACCGTGTTGGTTAATAGAGACGTAGTTCAGCATTTACGCCTGACTTGTCTGACTGAAATGAATTCAATATTCTGAGGGCACGTTGCTGCACACAGACACCTGTTACCTCTAAAGCCGTGTCAGCTCTGAGCGTTTTAAGCGTTCGTTCCACATTACGGAGAGATTTCTGCGGTCGCCGACAGATGCCTCAAATTGAAACCAAGTTTCGTTGGCGCTCCGGGCCGAGCTTCCCCTGCCTTTTAACTCTTTAAAGATTCACGTTTGTTTTACTTTGTGCAAGTGCAGCTCGGTGGGTGTTATGTATAATTCATTCAACAAATGAGTTTCTGAAGAAGGTCCCGAGGGGCCAGAGAGAGAGAGAGAAAAAAAAGTAGAATCTAATGCATGCAATTAAAATAATGAGGTTTACAGAGACAAGATTTGATGCGTTGTAAAACTACAATGAATTCAGAGTAAATTAATCTTACGAACAAATTTTACTTTGCTTGTAATTTCATCCTGTTTATTGAGATCATTAACCTGAACTATTCCGCTTATGATTCCCCCTCCTCTACGCCTCACATTCTCCAGCTTTGCAAATTAAACTTTTTTTTTTTTTTTTTAGAAATTCTTAGACATGCAGGAGCGTATATTTACAGCTAATCCAACAACTTTAATTTTCATGCGAAATCTTGGCGTCGTCTTGAGCCGGTAACTTTTTAAAGTGTCTCCAGGTCAACATGTTTGCCTCCAGCCGGCCTCCTCTGCTGTTTCAACATCTTCAGCTTTGCTATAAAGCTTGTTAATATTTGCCGAGCACGGTTGCGGGCTTAACCTAATCCACTCAAAGTTGACTGGCTCTCGCAGACCAAGGAGGTCGCTGCACTCGGCCGCGCCTCCCTCTGCATCCGATTGAAGTCTGCAGAAGTGCTGCGGTGATTTATTGGAGCCGATTGTTAAGTAAAGTCATTAAAGGTAGATGGTGGATGATCGGCCGACTGACTGAACGCCGTTCGCTCCCTGCAGGTGGGATCCGGAATGCAACCGCTGGTCTTTTGTGTGTCCGATGTCCGTGGCTCGACTCGGAGCGGGCGTGGCGGCCTGCGGGGGGGCTCTGTACGTGGTGGGGGGGTATGACGGACAGAACCGCTGGAGCACGGCTGAGCGATACCTGCCCGACTCGAACACCTGGCACCCTCTGGCTCCCATGAACACTAGACGCAGCGGACTGGGTGAGCTGGATTTGACCACGCTTGTGTGTGTTTTTTTTTTTGAATATAAACATTAACAACCTTTTTTTGCTCCTACTTTTGTTGTGTGTGTTTTGCAGGATTGGTTAGCATGAACTCTTACCTGTACGCCATAGGAGGCTACGACGGGCGGAACCAGCTGTGCTCGGTGGAACGCTACAACACCGCCAGGAACATCTGGGAGCCCAGGGCCTCCATGAAGCACTGCCGCAGCGCGCTGGGCGTCACGGCCCACCAGGGACGCATCTACGTCTTCGGTCAGTCTTGGCGCTGATTTTGACCGCATAACACACAAGTCAGAAAAAGCACAGTGGTGTTTTGATGGCGTGTAACGTCTACAGCAGTTGGAGACAAAACACTTTACTGAGGAGCTGAAAGGAAAAAAAAGTATAAAAGTCTTGTCAAGTTGCTAAATACGCTGAAGTCTGAAACGTCTGCCTGCCACATTTCTCCTCAGCTGTTTATGGAAATGTTTAGATGAACGTTTTCGCAGTTTGCGCGTAAACGTGCAGACTTTGTGCAAGTTCATAATTTAAATATGCTCTAATTACATCCAACTTCAGGCAAACAGACACATAAGTAGCACGTACATTGATTGTATGCTGTCTCCATTTTTATAAATTAAGGAAGTGATGCAATAGAAACAAATAATTTTTCCATCAAATTGCACTCAAGACTGCATCTATATTTGTCAATCTTCATATTTAGCCTTTTCCGATGGTAAATGTATAAATCGGAGTAAGGATTTCATTTTAATTAGCACTCCAGTGCAACCATTTGCACTCAGCTAATCAGTAAACATTTGTAAGTTCAGCTAAGGCGTTTAAAGAACGCATGAGAATCCCTGTTTCCTGTCAAATGTCCTGTAGGAAAGACGGGAAACATGTGAAGGAAGGTGCAAAAGAAACTTCTTTTTTTTTTACCTACATGCCACATTCTTTGGATGTGCAGATGGATTAGATCAAAGCGTGCTCATGTCTTAGAATGGTCTAGTCAAAGTCCACACCATTAGGAATCTGTTTTAACACTTTATCGTTGACACACTACTGGTCTGCCACCAGAAATCCTGATTAAACACTTCAGAGTTTGTAATGCGAAGCAGAATAAAATCGTTTTTAACGGGCGCCATTTTAAGGCAGCGTAAGATAATTTTAACGACACCTGATTTTATGCCCAGGTCATAAAATCTCTCTGTGTTTATGTGTTTCCAGTATTTTTCTTCTGGTTTGTTAGTTTGAAGCTTGAGAAGAACAATAATGCCGTAAACTAATTAGGTCATTCTGATTGTTTTGCAGGCAGGTCGATAAGCAGGTGATGCTTTGTTTTTACAGAGAAGGATGGACTCTGCCTTAGCTTTAACTTTAATGTCAGCAGGTAGTGAAAACATTCACTATGGATATTGAGTTAATATACATAAAAACTATATTTTCTAATCCTGAACTGGGCGAATAAACTGGTTAAATGACTTTAAGCTGATTCCTTCTTTAACGCCGCTCTGTTTCAGGCGGGTTTAACCAGCACGGCTTCCTGTCCAGCGTCGAGTGCTGCTGTCCGGACCAGAACGAGTGGGCGCTCATCACCGACATGCCCGCCGGGCTCAGCGGCATGGGCATCACCGTCACCATGGAGCCCTGCCCCGGCCCCCTGCCCGAACAGGAAGACGAGGATGAATCCATGTAGGGCCAAAGGAAGAAAAGGTGTTGCAAATTAAAAAGCAAAAAAACAAAAAAAAAACGAATGAAGAGGGTTCATGGAATCAAGACATTCCAAAATCAATTTAGAAAAAAAAACAAACTTTTTTATGTCGCCTCCTTCATGGACTTTGGAGACGGCACAGTTTAATTCCCCTCCTTGATGGGGTCCGAAGGGTAGTTTCTGTTTCAAGCCACAATCACGCACAAAAAAAGAAGCTGCCTGACTGAAAGGAATGTTTATTGAGACTTTTTCTTAGAAAAAGAAAAGACAAATAAGGCTTTATTTAGCCTTGATGAAGGAAGGACTCTCATGTTGTTATTTCCCCTTTTTTTGTTCCCTACAGGTCGTCAGAGCGGCAGAAAATTTCTAAAAAGTCAATTTAAATAGATTTGATTGTTTCTATTTCTACTCTTTTCTGTCTTTTCTGTTTGCATCTTTGACAGCGATTCTCAAAAGTTAACCCCTGTTAAGCATCAATGTTTTTAGACTTACACCAGTGAGACCATGCTGAATAATTTTCTTCTAATTTTCACCTTTAAGTTAATCTATATCCTTTACTATTTACTATTTTTAAAAACAAATTTGCTGTGTGGCAAATGTAGCTGCATGGAGTAATCACTACTCTCTGCAGCTGTTTTTAATGATCCCAATGCAGAAAAAACGTTAACCCTGTTTATCCATCTCAACATTCATCAACCTGATTACATATCAATTATCGATATATTGGTTATTGCCATGACATTATTCTGATTCTACTTGTTTCGTTTCCAGTTGAATTGTACGATATAAATGTAAATGTTTGTCATGGTCTCATTTCTTGGTGTTTTAACTGGGTTTTTTTTTTAAGTTTTGAGAGCCACTGGTTCCTGTTCAGAAGAAGCACTTTAAAAAAAAAAAAAAAAAGATTTTCTGCTGTTCATTCAATCCCCTAGTTTTCGTGTACCAATATTCCTGTGCAATCTTTTTTTTTTTTTTTATTGTTGTCTGTGACGATAAATGTAATTTTCTAAGTTAATTATAAACATATTACAAGTGTTTCCGTAATAATCCTGTTTTTCTCCTGTCGCAGCCCTTCGTGTCGCCACTAGATGGTGGAATAAGGCTGAAAATCGTGACAGAAAGGAGGCCTAAATGTCTTCCCATCCTGACAAACAATAGGAGACTAAAATATGCAACAATGCAACGTGGGCACGATGATGAGCTGCGATGCGTTTTGGCTCGTGTTTTATTCAGACTCGCAGCTACCGAGAAGCTTTCATGCTCGCAGTCCCGAAGCAAAGACACACAGGCCGCTCACTGGACCGCGAACAGAGTTAGTCATCAAACACAGACGTCACTCAAAGAGTGTTTGCGTCCTCCTCTTCCGCGCTGCTGCTCCCCGTCTCCTCCATGTCTCTCACCTGCAGTTATCCCAGCAGGACTTCAGATAGGAAGGTCCTGTTCTGCTGACCACAGCCTCGGTCACCTCATCAGGTTTCCGAGGTGAACAGATGAGAGGGAAATGTTTCATTCGTCATCTGGGATAATACGTTGGGACGTGGTTACTTGTCCAGCTCCGACCGAGTGCGTCTGCGTGCACGGCGTTGACAGAGCAACCTGTTGGGCGATGAGTATGGATGGGCATGGAGGAGGAAGAGGAAGAGGAGGAAGAGGAAGGGGCAGTTTTGCGCTCGGGGCCCCGGAGGGCGCGTGCAGAGACGATCGAGAAAGTAAAGGGCTCTTACTCACCACTTGCAGCCCTACATAAGAACGAGTGACTCACATGGCGAACGCATGACGCAGGCATCTCGTACACATTTGCGCTTGGTTACACAAATACGGGTGCGCTCGCGCACAAACACGCTTGTCCTTTATCTCTGGGTCTGTGTGCGTGCGTTATGTGTGCGTGCGCGCGCGCGCGCGCTGGTGCAAAAACAAAGCTGCCTGTCTCTTATTCACAGGCTGTGGAAACAGATTTGACTCAATGTGCTCATTGTCTCGTGAGGGGAGGGGAATGAAGACGGAAGATGTCGCACTGTACGGCAGGGAGATTTGCCTTTTGCCGAGAGTCACTGGAGGGAAATTAGCACGCATGCAGATGTAGGCTGTTGTACATCTTCTGCATGTTCGCCGAACAGTTTGCACAACCCCAAGAGAGAATCTGATGCTCACAGACACAGGATGCAGTGACTGATATTCATAACGAGTAGCTGCTGCTTAGCCCAGTTATTATTGAGGGCAAGATCATGGTTGAGAGGCCTAAAGAAAGCCATAAGAAGGCACGTTGGTAGTTAAGCGAATATCAAATGGGGTATAAGGTGCTCTTGTCAAGTGAGACCAAAATAACACCATGATGAAATCATAAGGTGGTGGCAGCATCATGCTGTGGGAAGAGCTGGCCGGAGCTAATTCTGGGCACTCTGGTCCAGTTAAAGTCCAGACCTAAGTCAACAAAACATGACAAACAAAGTAAAAGTCTTTGTGATCTGCTTTTGTGTGACGGTACTTGTTATAAAAGGTTTAGAAGACTACTGGTTGATAGGAAGATGGAAAGAAGGATGATGGCTTCCTGTGGTGCGTGGTAGCACTACCACAGAATGGTAGTGCTACCACGCACTACCATTCTGTGCATGGTAGTGTACAGAAGATGCCACTACCATGCATCTTCTGTGGAGATGCATGGTAGTGGCAGCATCATGCTGTAGATGGTTTTCCTTTTTTTTTTACATTTAGCAGTGGCAGAACCTGTTCTGTGCTTGAATTGTTTGAAATAAGACTTTCTGAGTTATCAAAACTACCATCTCCATCTAAACCAGAGGTTCCCAAACTGTGGGGCGCGCCCCCTGGAGGGGAGTGCC